>NC_133792.1:19010978-19367438 GCF_003597395.2 Chelonoidis abingdonii | reverse complement strand
ACAATTCCTGTAACAGGAGCATCAGGAGAATGGAATTTCTCAAAACTAAAGCTCATTAAAAACAATCTCTGCTCTACAAGGAGTCAGGAACACTTGATTGGTCTTGCTATTCTTTCACTTTGTCTTTGTCATACAATGACATTACTACTGATTTTGCAGCCAAAAGAGCCAGAAAGATTATTTTTAATTAAAACCAAATCATTGTTTCAATACCTCTGCATAGAAATTTCCAATAAAATGTTGAAAAATTAAAAAAAATATATTATTTGCATCATTCTGTCAAATCAGAATTTTTTCTATAGTGCTACTTCTTTAGTGCTAGTCCATCAGCATTACAATGTGCTTAATTAAGTTAAACTGGCTTTAATAACATAATAATAATTTTTTAGTAATGCATGTGGCAAGTTTTCCAGTAGTGTAAGCTTATGTTTGTGTTGCTAAGAGCAAGACAGGCACAGGGGCACCAGTTTAATAATCCCGCCTAGGGCACCATAAATCCTAAGGACGGCTCTGAGCTTTGGAATACAAAGTCTGTGTCAGTTGATTTTTCACCTGATCCCTTTGCTTTTGCATAGATGAACCTGCCAAACTCGGAAGTGCTCACTCTGTCTTTATTTCTATTTATTCCAGTGGGAGTTTGTCTTAGTGAAGACTAGTAGGGACTTCAGGGCTTGGCCCCTAGAAATCAGAGATTGTCCCATCTAGTGGGGGTGGGCTAGCTCAAAAAGGGGGAGGGATAGCTCAGTGGTTTGAGCATTGGCCTGCTAAACCCAAGATTATGAGTTCAATCCTTGAGGGGGGCCACTTAGGGGTCTGGGGCAAAATCAGTACTTGGTCCTGCTAGCAAAGGCAGGGGGCTGGACTTGATGACCTTTCAGGGTCCCTTCCAGTTCTAGGAGATAGGATATCTCCTGTTACTTTACTTGACCAGAGAAAGATTGTTCCCAACAGTGGACCACAACCTCAGCTGGAGCTATCCACATTTACAAGAGCTGTCTCGAGCCCAGGGTATTTTCTAGAGCAGTGTCCACTCTAGTAAATGTCCCAAGGAATAAGGGTTTCCACCATTGTTTCACTCACAGTGTATTAGAACTGTGTCAGGAGACACAGTGACTTAAGCTCCCACTCCAAAATGTCTCCATCCATAACCTGCCATCCATCCCCGCACATAACCCTCTCTCTGTTACCTGCTAATACATAACCCCCTACGTGTTTCTGGCTGATTGAAAATTAAAGCAACTGTGTTTCAAAAAAATTGTAATTCTAACTATAAATCAGGTCCACTGAAATCAACCTCCAATATTCCAAGTCCCTGGAAAGCAGCACTCCAGGAATGTTACACAGAGCTCTGATGCAAATCCTCACTTACACTCTGGGGAAAAGCGCGGTTCACCGATGAAAAGTTAAAGACATTAATCTGGTGCCGCAAACCTGTATGGCAAGGTCCAATATACCTTCAGCCTCTATGTAGACCTCTTTTTTTTTTTGCCTGCTAATTATATTGCTGCTGTAGGCCATCTGAAGTAGCTAATCCCGACATCCTTGCAATCAGACGGCTAAACTCCAAAGAGCCCTGACAATGAAAATGAAATTTCTCTTAATGGAAAATAGTAATTAATGAGAGAGCATTAGACATCATTGGTGCATGTGTGGCTTTGCTGTGTTTTATGTTGCAAGGAGATTTACTGAGAGAGAGAACTTTTGCCAGGCTGGAACCCATTAAAATGTTATTTTTTTAAAAAAATATTATTTTAATCCAAACAAAGCAACTTTTTCTGTTTTGCGGCCTGGCAGCTGGGAAGATTAGTAGGTAAAATTGCCTGATTTCAATGCATGCAAAACAGAATTATTTTAGTTCCAAGCTGCCCCTTTCTCCACAGAGCCAAGTCTCCTGGGGTTGGACTTGCTCTGGGAAAAAGGAACAACTTTGCACTCTGAATAAATGAAAGCTCACCAGAGTGTCACGGCTTGTAGCTAATGACCGCCTGCTGTCTGGGAAGATGTGAGATATATATTATAGTAATGAGCTTGCAAGCACTAATGAAGGAGAGGGGAAGAGGATGTGATTGCACTGTACCAAACTCATCTCAGCAGAGGGCTTCCGGCTTGCCAGATGAACCCCAGAGGCACTACAGAAATAATTAAAATGCAGAGAGGTCTGGGCTAGAGTCTAACTTTCCCAGGAGCCTGGTGTTTTGATCTGTAATAGAGAGATGGGTCAGCCATGAAGCCTGAAGCCAGGAAGGCTTCATCCAGGGTTTTGGTTCAGGTCAGCCTCTAACAATAAGAGGCTAAGGGATGAATTTGGCCCACTGTGTACACTCTAGGCATGATAAATTCCCTGGGAGAAAAAAGACTTACTCTAGCACAACAACAGTGTAAAACAAAAGCAGCCCTCTTCTTTAATGGAAGGGTACAGACCATCCCATGCAGGTTCCTCAGCTGTCTTTTCCCTCACAACCAGAAATCCAGACTTCAACAGGCCAGATCCTCAGCTACAATTTCAGTAGAGTGATGCTAGTTCCCAGCAGCTGAGGATCTGAGCCCCGTGAGCTTAATGCTCTGAGCAACACGTTTTGAACCTGGTTCTGCAAAATGCCGAACATCCTCAGTCCCTGTTGATGTCGCTGGCGTCCAAAGGCAGGGCACCCAACTGTTGGCAAGAGGGCACAGTTAACATGGTAGGGAGGAGAATGATGCCCAGAGCTTTGGGAGCACTCATGAGGTCAGTAGCAGGGGTCATGGGTGGAGCATCATTATAGGCTTTCAGCTGGCTGGAGCTAACCTGTGGCTCAGTATTAAATGTTGCCTCAGAGCACCTCTGTGCAGTCGGAGCCTCAGCCAGGCAGGCAATTTCACTTAGTGCAAACTAGGCAAAATAAATTCAGCACACACAGAAGGCACGACTTTAGACTCCAAATGCCGCTGCCAGGCACAGTAAATGGGAGACAGGAGGATAGCAAATCTAGGGGAAGTCACACCACAGCGTCAGCTGGATAAATAACCACAGCACAGAGCCCCAGTAACCCATTCCGGAGGTTTAAATAGGGCAGCAGTGAGCTGAGACCAAGGCAGTAGTGAGCTGAGAGCGAGACTTGGCTGCCCTGGCAGAAATGATGACATTTCCAAGGTTCTCACCCCCATGTCACTGAAATTTCTTCAGCTCATGGGGTGGAATTCACCCCCATGTAGAGGGCTACAGCAAATATGAGCACTACTCGAGTTTCACTTAAGTGATGCACAGGGTTGAAATTCCACACTCAGGGAAGAATTCTGGAGTCCTTTGCCCAGCGTTATGGAGCATGGACATTCGCTCACAGTCCATGTGTTATAGCAGAGGGCCCACCAAAGCCACCTCTTGACAGTGATGGTCACAAGGAATTAGTGGAGGGAAGTTCTGCTTGAGTTGGCCCTTCACCAGACCCTCCATCTCTCTGTTCAGGATGCGGCCTGGATCCTTTGCATTGAACAATGGTTACTGTAGCATTAGCTGGATGGTTGCGTGTTTCTGGGCATGTGAGAGGCTGCCTTCTGGGTAGGATATGGTGGCAGGGGTCTGGCTGATTGCCATGGGCTGCCTGGAGGCCTCTTGAGACTTGGCACTGGGTGTTTTCCCTGTCAACTCTTCTGTTGTAGTGGCTGACATTAAGGAGGGTACAGAAGGGCAGTCTGGCACGTTATGGAGCAAGCCCTGGCATGAGCAGTACTCCAGCAAGCACTCCAGCTGTTGGGAACCAGCTGATCCAACTAAGCAGCAGCTGATGATTGGCTCTGATTCCCAGCTGGAAGATATAAGTGAGGACCCAGCTCCATATGAGAAGGGGGCTTGGAGAAACAATCACTTCCCTGGGCGACGGTGTCAGCAGCAGCAGGCTGTAACAGGGCAGATGGCTTCTGCTGGCCCTCTGGGGCTAAGAGAAAGCCAAGACTCTTGTATGACTAGGGGGAGAGGACTCTGCAGTATCGGTCTAGGTCAGGACAGTCACCGTTGTTACTTTTCCATATTAGGAATAGAAGAACTTGCAGAGATGGCTAAAAGGGAATTGGGCAGGGCTGAGTGTTTTGTCCTCAAGCGGGTGGATGGACCCACAGACTACAGAGGGAAAATGGTGAGCACCAGAGCTGCAGTTCACTAGTACCCTGGCTGAAGAACCCCCACCTGCTGGACCTGCCGTGGCAGGTTGTTGCAGCAATGGGGTGAGAATGGGTAGAGTATCGTTCCTAAGTCGCACACGGTATTTGCCGTTTTTTTAATGACCATGCACCCAGATGCCATGGCAAGGGGGTTCTCCAGAAAATATGAAAAGAACAAGGAATGAGACAACACTGAACTGATGGGCTATTAGTTACTTTATTGTTTACCAGCAGCAATGGGTCCTGCACAAATATTATTCCTCTTAGGCAGATGTCTCCCATTCAGTCACGGTGTTTTCTGTTCCAATGGTCATGTGTTTCTCCTTGATAGTATTATGGGACTGGTTCTCCTCCGGCTGATAGCGGAGTGACACCAGAGTAAGTCCTTTGGCTTCACTGGAGTTACACTTGTGTAAACCAAGAGCAAGGCCCTATCCCTGTAATTTGTTTCCTGCTTCCCCAAAGCAGGCTGTTTTCCTCATGGTTTCAGAATTGGTGTTTGAAGGCTTTTGTTTTTATGGCATCCATCAGGGAGATGCGAATGGTTCAGCCCACCCAGGCTGAACAGGGAACTGTGTGTACAATCCTGTAAGAGCCTGTGGGTATTGTATTTGTAGATTTTGTTAAATAAAGGCGAGAAAGAAGGGGGAAGACAGCTTGAGGCATAGGAGAGAGACATGTATGACATGCCTTCTAGATAGCTCCTCAGGCTAATACAGGCAGGCGGATCTAGCCCTGTGCAGGGGAAGTAGGTGGTGAGAGAATGTACAGAAATCCTGTCTTGTCTCTGTGCCACCTATGCAAAGTGGAACATGATAGCTATCGGCGTAAGCAAGGAGAGGTGCTCAGTCTGTTATCCATCTAGGGAGCAACTCATTTGGTAAGGGGTGGGGAGGAGACACGGGTGCGGCCCCACTCCTTCTCCATGGCTGCCCACGCTATGTGGCACTGGAGTGTGAGGGTGTGTGTGTATGTGAGGAACAAACACCAGGAAAGATGATTATTTATTGGTATTATGGTAGCACTGAGAGGCATTAATTGAGGTTTGGGCCCATTGTGCTAGGCACTGTGCATACAGATAAGAAAAGACAGTCCCTGAACCAACGAGCTCACAATCTAAATAGACCAGACAGACAAAGGATGGGACTGAGGCATGGAGAGATTAAGTAATTTGCCTAGGCTAATACAGGGAGTCTGTGGCAGAGCCAAGAATTCAACCCAGATCTCCTGAGTCCCAGCCCAGTGCTTTAGTGTTAAGACCATCCTACCTTTCATTGTGTCTCATTGCTATTGATAATCTTCTGAAATGCTAAAAACTGACCATTTACTCCTACTCTCAACCAGTTGTTGATCCATGACAGGACTTTACCTGTCACCCTGTGACTACTTAGTTTCCTTAAAAGCCTCTTGGGAGGGACTTAGTCAAAGCAGAGCTAGCAAGAACCAGATTTTTCAGTTTGTGGGAAATGACATGATTTTGAAGGTTTTCCCATTCCCAAACAGTACAAAACCACACATTTGGAAACAGACCATGAAATGACATTGTGAAAAAAAGTATGGAGAGTTTCAAGTTGATGGAAACACTTCATTCAGATCTGATGTTTAAAATTTTTTTTAATATAAAAATATTCAAAATGAAGTCACTTCAAAACGCAAGAATCAAATGTTCTGAAAGTGTCCCCAAAACAACATGTTGTTGAAACTGATACGTTTCTGTGAAACATTTGGCTTTCCATGCATTGGCATTTTCTGACCAAAAATGTTAGCTGGAAAACTTCCAACCAACTCTATGTCAAAGACTTTTTAAAATCCAAATAAATAATCTGCTGGTTCTCCTTTCTCCATTACTTTGTCGCCAAACCCCAAGAATTCTAGTAGATGGGAGAAGCACTCTGACTTATGCTATCACATCTAGCATTAATTGTAAGTTCTTTCAGGAATGGACATAGGCCAACTTCTGATTTCTGTCACACCAGTGGAAATCCAGAGTAACTATTGACTTGGGTGCAGCTACTGCACATTTTCACTAAAGAATTTAGCTTTAGATCTTTCCATGTGCCCCATAAAGCACCTAGCTCACTTTTTTGGGCAATGGAAAAATATATATAATAAACTCCTCAATAAACTAATCAATAACGATAGCTAAATATTTACTTTATCTTATAGCACGATCTACTATTTAAAGTGATGTTAACCCCCAAATGAACAAGAAAAACTTTCCTTCAGTGATCCCTGGAGATGGATAGTGTTCCTTGACCTGATACTGCCTTGTAAATGAAGGAAGTAGTGCTTACTTATTTAATTGTTTCTTTGTCTGAATCCTAGCTATAGTGAAACTGTCTTCTGGGCATTTTCACAGTCGAGGCATGGTAGCGTTGCTTCTTCTGAGTGGGATGGGACTTCTACCCTTTAACTCTGTGTGTCAAGGAGAAAGTCCTGGGGGTAATGATCAGGAGGATATTTCTGTTGCAGTGAAAGGATATAGGTGAGGAGAGATAGCAAGATTGGACCCATTCTTTATCTGTACTGGTTTTAGATAGTGCCATCAGAACTTGAGTAGTTCCTCCTTCAGGTCCTAAGCCAAAGACTCTCAAAGTTAATGGAAGACTTTCGTTGGGTTTTGGAATCAGAGCCTTAGAACCTGATCCAAAGAGCAGCCATCGCTCCCACTGACTTCACTGTCTATGGTTCTTGAAACAGCTAGCACCCAGGAGTGAAAAAAACACTGTAATGCCATTCTGCTGAGGGAGAACATTTGGAAGTTTTTAAGCTAACAAAGGCAGATATTTACATTGTGCAGATCATTTTATGGAGGATTTTTTACCATCTTGGGCCATATCTGCTCCCCCAATCTTGGGCCAACTGTGCTCAGCCCTGCCCTCTAATATGAGGGAGAGCTACTTCAGGATACCTGGGTACTATCCTTGATTCTGGCACTCTGCTTCCCTGCTCATCCATTTCCCCCATCTGCAAAATTAAGGCACACTTATCCAGCTTAGCAAAGTGTTATGTTTCATGGCATACAAAAAAGGAAAATTAGATGAAAACATAAAAATACTCTCGCTGGAAGGGTGCAGTGTATCACTGCTTAATTTCTTCGAATTCAGAATGATCACACAAGAACCCCAAAACACAAAGAGACAAAGCAGGCTGCTCCCTAAGGCAGGCAGGTACAATCCACCCCATCATTTTCTAAACTGTATCTTCTCACATTGTTTGCCATGCAGTGCCCCTAGCCTGCAAGGTGAACCACAAACTCTCCCACCCCCCACTCTTAAAGTGATAGCTTGCAACTCCAACTACCACACAAAGTGCTGTGATGTCCTGGGATAAGTACAAGCTGTGATTATTTCCCACAATTCTCTGCTTGCTCCTTGCTGCTCCTACTCAGAAAGTTGATTTCATCTCAGAATTCCATTCACACAAGGTCACATCAAGCTCGTGGGTTTTATTTAGTGTACAAGTGTGTTCCTTTGCTTTATCATTAATACTGATGCTTTTAAACATGACCTATCCATTTTGTTTCTCCACAACAGCTTGCTCTAGATCTGTCATTCCCCACATTCCATCCATACTCCCCCACTCTCTGCTTTCCCGTCTCTCTTTCAAGATATGGAAAATCACTCCAGTCAATAGATGTAAATATTTCACATTTTATAATTAAATATGAGAAACATAGAGAATATGAACAGAGCATTTTGGAATATGAATTATATAGAATCCTTCTCCCCAGATGTTCATTCTACCCATTTAAGCCTCCAGTTATTTCAAGCAAATAAAATATAAAATAAAATCACATGTAAAAAGAAACAGCACCACAACTGAGCCTTCCTTCCAAACGTGCTTTGCAAAAGGGAGGGAAATACCCACCCTGCTTGCTCTTAATTACATGATTGATTTTAATACCATCTGCATTGGAAGGTGTTTGAGTCTGGAGATTCACAGCTCAGCTATGGAAATTATGGCATCACAGCTGCACAAAACTCTCCTCTAATGTGCATGCATCTGCTCCTGGATGCAGCTGCTCATGAGCCTTCTCATCACAGAGATTAGAGGTTGGAAACTTGCATTAGCGCTGCTGAGTGCCTTGATTAGTAGCAATTGGTTTGTGGCAAGGGGGGTAGGGAAAGAGAGGCTGGTTATTTAATTGCAGCAAAAGCACCTCGCTAGAGTTCTAAGGGTTCTGTTATCATGGCAAAAACTGGCGGAGCTCAATTCTGTAACCTCTCCTCACAGAGTTGTACGTAAGACTGCAAGCAGTGCCGCTGAAGTCAATGGGATGCCTCGACTGAAGGGATGCAGGACTAGATCCATTGGATCGTGCTTCTCTACACATTGATGTAAATACTGTAGTGCAAATTTCTGGCAAAGTGCAAAGGGTGGAAATCATACTTGGTAGCGCTCATCAGGTCTGCGTGTGCCATATGCCCCCACTAGTCCTCAGAGAGGATAACTGTCTACTAGTGCTACCACCAAAGTGATTATTCTGTATGATGCCAGAATATAGAATACTTGTTTAATTTTTTAATCAAGTGGTCAAATTAATAAAGTTTGGAAACAAAAATGTCCCCCCCCCTCCGCTTACATGGCTCTTTTATAATTTAAAATGCCCATGATGCTAATGGAAAGTGGAATTTCTTTTCTCCCCAGCCTCTGGGAAAATGGGATGCTTTGCAGAAAAGATGCTAAATTTCACCAAAAAAGTAGCAAAATCAAGACAAATGTCATACCTCATCTTTCTCTCTGGTCAACTTGACAGATCAAGATTTGTTGTCCTGACACGAGCAGAAGTTCCATGTGGAGTGGATCAGAGAGGCTGTTTCACATTCGCCTCAGAAAATACACCACTCTATTTTAGAACTATCCTTACCTTTTTAGAATTGTCACAAACATTTTACAAAGCAAAGATCTCAAGCTTAGAGCTGTCCCAGAACCAGAATTTGATATGTCCTGCTTCAACATTTTTTAAACAAAATGTTTCAATTTTTCATTTTGAAACTACTTTTCTTACATCGTAAGAAGTTTTTGGAACAAAATGTTTAGCTTTTTTTGAAAGGAAAGATCTCGACTGACGCTGAATGACTTTTTTTAGAATTTCATTTTGCAGGAAATTTCAAATTTTTATTTTGCTTGGTTTTGGAACGGAAAAAAAATGTAAAAATCACAAAATTTCCTACGAAATAGAAAATCTGGTTCTGGCCAGACCTACCTAAAATCACTAGTTACTTCAGAAAAGATTGGTGTATGTTAATACATTTTCTGTAGCTCTTTGAATCAAGACCTCAGCTCTAGTCCCAATCAAGTGGTGCTGTCCAGAAACAAGATTAAGGTGAATACAATACGCCAGGATTGACCTCTGTGGATTTATGTTGATTTACACCAGTTGAGGATTGACCCAAATGTGTGCTCAGACTATGTTATGTAGTTTATTGTTGTAAGCTTGGAACACTGTTCTTATCAAGAGAGCTTTCCTGTGCACAAGAACAATCAACAGAAAGCTGCAAACTGTCCCTGATTGAGCGCATACTGAGATTCACATTGCATAGGTAGGTATTGGACAGGCCATATGGTTCATCCTAGGGTAAAATTCATCACAAGGCCTATGCCCCACTTCAACACCCCTTAATTCCTATTTTGAGGGTATAAGTGATTCAGAGGCTTTATGCTAGATCTCTGGACTGGCCTCAATTTCACCCTAGGTACATTTACATTTGGAAATCATCCTACAAAGTCACCCAAATCTCCTTTATCATACCAAACCTGAAAAATTGCTTGCGGTGCTGTGGTTCCATTGACCTAAGAGAAGTATGGACAATGCTGTCTGAGAAGAACTGAAGGAGGCTGGGAGAGGGTGGGAGTGAGCTAGTGTGGAGGGAGGATAGTAGCTCAAATTTACTGCTGTTGACGTCATGGTTTGCAACTCGGTTTTAAAAAAATTAACCACCATAACCATTGGGTGCATTAATTTCCCCAATGAGTTGGTGAATTTTGAAGAAAAGCGTAATTAATCTAAATCAAGGTACTTATAGTTGTCAGAAAGCAAAAGGAGAGCTTTAAAAAAACCCCAAACTTTATGAACCCAGAGGGAACAAAATAAAGAGACTTCTTTATCCACTGAGATCAAACATACTTTGTCAACAGTTAGTGGCACATTAGTCCTTGATGCAATGGAAACCACTCTCTTACTGATTAAATACATTATAAATGACAAACGAGACTCTGCTGCACATCGTAATAATTTATGCTGCTCCTAAGAGAAAAGGGCTCAGAAACTTGGTGAGAATTCCAAATGTTCAGAGTGATTTTATGTTCCTTAACTGCAGCTTAGCAGCTCTTATAAAGACTTAGGGTCATATCCTGAATTGGTGTAAGTTGGTGAAGCTCCAGTTCAAATCTGACCCAGGAACCCAATCCAGACTTCATACTGATGGGAAGTAGAAGTAATTGCACTGAAGTCAGTGGAGCCGCACTGATGTAAAAAAGATCAAAATCAATCCTTCAACATTGCAAGTGTCTGGTACCATGCCAAGAAAATAGATCATCCTCTTTACAGAGCTGCTATTTGGAGTAAAGAACTGTAATAGCGAGATTACAAAAGTCGATGTCATCATTTGATGTTTATAATGAGACTGGCTTTAGGTGCCAGTCTAAGATATATTAGCCATTTTGGTACTAGATTTCTCTAATAATAGTACCCTTAGGTGAACCTTTAGTGAACACTCAACTACTCCTAGCTAGATTTATGACTGCGATTGATCTGAAAGATGCTGAAACTTCATTTGATATGTTCAGCTCAGTTTCAGGTAACTTAGTTTCCTTTTCCCAGGCTTCGGGCTCATATTTTCTTTGAATGGTTAGTCCTTGCCAAGTACCTATTAATGGAAAAATTTCCTGTTAAAATAAGATCCTCCTGTCCCAGGAACTTAGTTCTATACTTTCATTCAGCCAACAGTGGGCCAGATGCTCAGCAAAGCTGACCCACAATGAAATATTAGACACTGAGTTTAAAATAAGTTGCTGTCTAGGGAACTCATTGATAACCTCTAGGAATTGTCTGAGTCATTCCCTTGTTCCCAGAATCTGTTCAGAGGAACAGTCCTCAGTGTTTGGTCCATGGACCACTGTTGCTTCACAAACAGCTGGCAGGTCAGATGGAGCTTCTACTGTTTTCCCCAGCTTCTAAATTCCATTAAAACCAGCTAAAATATGTTAAATATTCCCCCAGTGTAATTGCAAATGAAGCACTGTAGTTGACACAGAGATGTTACATTATGGTGATTGGGTAGGATAATGTTTCCTTTTGACAATGTCTTTGTTAAAATGGGCTCTGTGAGATGAACTGTTGGATTAGACCATGTGTCATGTTGGAGTCCTTAGCAGCACAACTTGTACTGGGGAGTAGGAGCAGTATAGAAAGTTAGTTTAAGGAAAATTAGCTATAAATGTGCATAAATCACTCACTAAATCCCCATTTCTTATTGCTTAAAATGAAAGTGAATGGAGCTGGAGGGAGTTAAAGAAATGCAGGAGTATCCCAATTCTCAGTATGAACATGAGTGTGGATATCAAGTTCAGATGAAGAATAACTTCAACCGACGTACATGGAACTCAAGCTTCATTTTTATGGCAAGTTGTGCTAAGATTCATGGACCTTTTTTGCACACCTGGGCAGAGTTTGGGTTTGCACTGAGTGAAACTCTACAGTTTCAGCTGAGGATTGAACTAATCCAACACCTCAAGGTCAAATCTGTAAACAGTTACAAAGGTTCATGTGAACTCAGTTGCCACGTTTTGTACAGCCCTAGTTATTACGTAGATAAATCTAACTGGGCGCCAAAGATTGGTGACTATCAAGGGCTGGTACATCAATCTGAAACAAAACATTCTGTTCTGACATGTCAAAATGTTTCATTTTGATCAAAAATGTGGACTTTTTCCAGTTAGACATTTCTGAGCTGAAACTTTTTGGGGGATTTTCTTTTTGTGTAAATTTTTGATATTTTGATTTTTGTTTTGTTTTGTTCTGATTTGGAATCCAGAAAAGTAGTTTCAAACTATCAAAATTTCCCCTAAAAGGAAAATTCCATTTTTTTCAAACAGCTCTAGGTGTCCTGGCGACGAGAGAGGTGTAAGAGAGATACTGTCACAACTTGTGAGACAGTATGATGGCATGGAGCCATCTCATGTTGCTGAGAATGCTGACTGATTGCTAGATTTGATTTCCAGACATTTACAAGTGCAAATCTTAGAGGATTCCCCCATTCCCCCCACCCCCAGCTCCCGATCCTGATGATTCACATTTGCCACTAGTAGTCTCTCTCTTCGATCTCATAAACAAAAGGTTCAACTCAGCGAAGCATCTTTTGGTCAGCAACTGACCCAGATTGCAACCCACATCAATGACTATTGGATACCTATACAATGTACTATAGTTACTCGTTTAAAGGGCCAGTAGGCTCTTTATTACCTTAATTAGCTGCTGAAAGAAACCGTGGGGGATGTTGTTCTTATTTTGGGAGCTCTGGCTCTGTGGTCAATATCCCTTTCACCTGAAAAAGCCAATCCAGTTCTGCACTGACTGCTCAGCACTACTGATTTCCCAAGGACTTTCTTCTGAAACATGAGTCTTTGAAATGGAATCAACACGCTGTAAGGTATGTGAGTAGGGGAACCACCTTTTCAAAAGGCAAAAACGGGACACATGCAGGAGCCCCGCCCTCTTTTGTGGCCCCCGCCCCCTGCTCCTCTTCTCTCTGAGGGCCCTGGCCAAGCCGGAGCCTGGTAATGGTAACAGCAGTCCAGGGAGCCTGGTCCACTATGGGGAGCCCTGGACCCTCCATCTGCCCTGGGTGGGGACTGGGGTGCCCAAGAGCAGCCCCTGGCCCATCTCCCCACCCCTGTGAGACATGCTGCCCAGAGAAGATCTGGGGCTCTGGAGCTCCCCACAGTGGTCTGGGCTCCCTGGGCAGCTCTTACAACTGCCCGGCTCTAGCTTCTGGCCTTGCCAAGGGCCAGGTCTTGTGAGGAAAAGGAGGACCAGGAGGCAGGGTCTTGTGGCAAGGAGGGCTAATGCCCACCTCATCCCCCCCACCAGGGAGAAGCTCTGGCCTCCCCTGAGCCTCAGGCAGGAGAGGAGCCGTGCCGCAGGGAATCTGGGACAAATTCTGTCCTGGGGTCATTCAGCCTGGGATCAGGACTTTGTACATTTTGGACCTGTCCTGCCCAATTCGGGATGGGTGATCACCCTACGTGTGAGGGGAGGGAATGTGGTCTAGTGCTTAGAACAGGGGCATGGCATCCAAAATTCCTGAGAACTGTTCCACACTCTGACACCAAATGGCAACCTGACTTTAGGCAAGTCCCCATATCTTTCTGTGCTTCCGTTTCCGCAGATGCACACCATTATTATTTGTTTTATGGTAGGACACAGAGGCCCCCAAGCCCCAACCAAGAAGGAAGCGCCATTGTGCCTGGAGCTGCACAAAGGCATAGTACGAGACAATCCCTTACCCAAAGAGCTCAAGGGAGCTAGTGGATATTATCCCATTTTACAGATGGAAGCACAGAGACATAGGCAAGGTCACAGGAAACGTGAAGAGGAGCCAAGAAATGGACACTGAGTCCATCCTGTCCAATAGCTTATCCACAAGTCTGTTCTCCTTCCCCTTAATCATATGTTAAGCACCTCATTGGTGATGTTGCAGTGATCCTTTGCAAAGTATAGTATAATTATAATGAACATTGTGACCTTAATATCCTTTCCAGAGAGCCACAGTACATGTCAGAGAAACCCTTATTCCTGTCACTGCAGCAAAAATAATCCCCGCCATCTAAACTAAATCTTGCTTCAGAGCATTATTACCAAATCATAGCCTGCGTATCACATTCTTTTTTTAAAAGATGGATTTTTTTTTGCATAAAAATCCGAGCAAGCTGTCGCAAAAATAATAACAGATGAAACATGTACACTGAACACATTGTTATTAGCTGAAATGGTTTGGTTTTCTCTCTTTTTTTTCAGTCATGCTGTCTGCAAGCAAAACCAACCAGCTTCATTATGTATAATTTATTCTAGATTAGATCAAAGGAGCAGTTTATAGGGTTGTTGTTTTTTTGCTTTTCTATTTTTTTCAAATATATATTTATACATATTTTTCCACCTTCCCCTTCTCCCTTTCTTTCGTGAACAAATTATAAATTATTCACCATGCATTATCACAGAAGTGCTCATACAGAACTGGAAATAAAACCAAAGGGCTCTGGAGAGGGGGGGCTGTTAGTGGAGGAGGGTACTGCAGCGGAAGCGCATTCTGGAGTAGCTTAGGAATGTTTGTAGGAATAGCTCAGTGGTCATGGATGGTGGAGTTTGGTCCAGTCAATGACCTTGTCACTCCTGCGCCCTTCCAGATCCAGCCTCCCAGAGCATTGCCAGAGACACTGGAGATCCTGGAGCAAAGCAGTCAGAACTAAGCAGCACAGTGGTTGCAAAGGGCATTGTCTGCATCACCCTTTGCATTCTAAGGGAGGAGATGTCTTACTTTTTCCTGCTTGACCCTGGTCCACTCAAGTCAATGGATGTGTTTCCATTAATTTCAATGGGTTTTGGGTCAGGCCCATAAGGTGCTGAATGCCCTCTTTGACTGCTGAAGTGGAAAGGCAGCTGTGCACCTTGTAGGACTGAGCCTATAAATCTGTCAAATCTAGCTGGGTCAAATCTACTTTACTAGTTTAAAAATAGGTCCTGCCTGGTTTACACCATATGGGTGAGGCTGGGATGGATTTTCATCTGCACTCTGGTGCATAACAGGTATAGTAAGGATTGTTTGCTACCTTTTTCTAAACATGATGGAGGTGAATTCGCTACCTGTCACCTTACACCAAAGGGTCTCATAGCAATCAAGAAATACTTGTTAAATGTATCCCAGCACCCTCTGTTGGTGAGGGTAGATAAGGCCTCATATCTCCATTTTACTGGTGGAGACACTGAGGCACAAAGAGGTGAAGAGACTTGCCCAAGGTCACGATACAGCAAGTCCGTGGCAGACTGAGGGAGAGAATGTAGGAATCTAGATTCCCATTCTCCTGCTTGGACTAAAAGTCTTCATTGCCACTGTTGCCAAGGTGAAGCCTGGAAGAAACATTGATCTTTATTCTCTTTCATTCCGAAATGTTCCCCACTGCATCACAGAGCTTTGTAGCAACTTACTAATTGCTGAGGGGCAACACAGGCAAGTGTGAATGCAAGAACAAGGGGGGAGCAAATGGTTGAGAAGCAGAAAGATAAATGGTTGGATTTATGTATGAGATTCCTTGACCTTGGCTAGATAGTTTTCATCACCTAAGAAAGTCTCTGCCCCAGAGAGCTCATAATCCACATGATGGACAGGAGGACAAAACAGAAAAATAGGGTGGGAGGGTGAGATGATGAAATAAGCAGAGTTAAGGGGAAGATCACAGTTTGTGAATTGCCTGTGCTCCATAGAAAACCGGTCTGGAATTTCTCCTCCCATGTGTGACAGTGAGATGAGTGACAAAACAGAGGTATGAGAAATTCCCTGGGATAGTCATATTTCAGATCCCATATCAGGTGTTACATAGGGAACACAAGAACTGATGTGCCAGATAAAATC
The DNA here is from genome assembly GCF_003597395.2 of Chelonoidis abingdonii. Taxonomy (NCBI): domain Eukaryota; kingdom Metazoa; phylum Chordata; order Testudines; family Testudinidae; genus Chelonoidis; species Chelonoidis abingdonii. The sequence goes on along the minus strand of NC_133792.1, from coordinate 19,351,674 downwards.
CTTAGTTAACCTAGTCCTTGTCCCCTATGCTACCTCTAAGAGTGGGCGGTTGCAGAGATCTCAGATAGAGGAGAAGCAAGAAACTCCATCATGTAGAATTATGGAATAACATGCCCCTGAAATGCAGCATTTGGTAGCATTTTGGCTGCAACACATGCAGGGAATCAGGGCGGTAGTACAGGCACAAACGGTGTGTGCCTGGCTATAAACTGACGCTTACTTTAAAAGGAGTTTGTGAACTTTGGTGGGGCGTGGAGGCAGCGTACAGGAGCTTTGCAGCCAGATATTGTTTGTTATGCACTCAGCACCGCAGGTGTGCAAGGGCACTCTGTAGACAAATAAACAATGACAGGGCCCTGCCCTGAGGAGGTTACAACTAAATCAAATTTAACACAGCAAAGGATGGTGACAAGTAAAGGGTGGGGAAGGAGGGTGGAACAGGACAAAGGGTTACACCACTGAAAGATCCTGAGATGAGATCACTGCTATGAATGCACCTCTGAAATACAATTCATTCAGTATAATCAAGGTGACCTTTCCAGTGGCACGGTCCCTTCCTTTGAGTGTATAGAGACAGAATTTTTTAAACGCTGTTTTTATGCTTTTTTTTTTACATTAGAAAATCAGGTCATTTTTCCTGGATGACTGGAAAACTGGTAAAATTATTACTTCCTGGACACCCTACCACTGTGTCTCCAGCAACAGTTCACTGCAAATACTCAGAAACACCATTTCCTCCTCCCAGAGAGGCCTGTCTGCTGAGGATACAGTGGTCCCAGCTTGATTTGAATCGTCCTCACCATGGGCTCTGTTTTTGTGCCAGCTGTGCACAGGTTCTTGGAGTGAAGGCACTGAACAATGACTCTAGAGATCTGGGGTCGATCCCCAGCATGTCACAGATTTCCTGTGTGAACTGGGGCTAGTTACTTTACACTAACACTTTACACCAGCTGGGGAATCTGCCTCCACATATCTCTGGGCCTCATCTCTGTCAAACAGGATCCTAATACTCCTTTCCCTCAGAGGAGCAAGGATAGATTCCATTGATGTTTCTGAGGTACTTGGTGACAGGTAAAACGGTAGGTAGAAAAGACCCCATTGAAAAGAGCTGTGCTTCTCAACAGCACATCTTGTCTTAATTAGCATAAAGTACCTTAGGGGTCTTCTTGGATCCTATAGCATGTGGTGTTATAGTGGATGCAGTCCAAATTATTACAGAGCAATGTCCTTCTTAAAGCCCAGCAGAATGGCGTGCTTCGTGAATGATGTGTCTGAGAAGCAGGCAGCTTGCTGGCGCTGTAATAAGCTAATGCTAATTTAGCAGGAAGCTGATCTAGGGAGGCATCTGCCTGCCTAAACTATCATAATCCCTAACCCACTGCAGTATTATATTAAAGAATTACCTGCTCAGATGAGCATTTCCTGCAGCAGACAGACAGCACCGGTGATGTATAAACTCCACCAGTGCTCACTAAAATAGGACTGCAGCAGCATGCAAAATCAGGGAGTGAATGCACCAGCAAACAAACATAGCGAGTTCCCTGCACTCACAGAGTTAACAGCTGAGATTGGAATGGCAGAAGGACTGATGCCTCGTTATTCTTAATCTCTGTTAAAACTTGATTCCATAGCTTGGTATTAATATTCCTCACCAGAAAGATCCCAATGACAAAGGGGCTATGGGAGGCCACACGTGCCGGGAAATTGATGAGTCCTAATTGTTAGAATGGGAGCCCCCTGTGGCTGCATTTCTACAAAGGCACGTGACTCCTTATCTCCTTCGGTTGCTCTTCGCACCACCATGGACGGAGCCAAGATCACAGGAGGCGACTGAACAAAAGTGCAGGACCCTAAAAGTGCCCTTGGAAACAAAAGAACTGCACATGTGGTGGGTATGGAGATGGGGATAGTAATAACGAGCCTTTGGTGCCTCTCCGGGGACTGCCATCCAGTGATCTGGAGCAGAGGTTTAAGTGGATTGAGGCAGGATGAGGGAGGCTCTCCGTGCCAGCCAAGGAGAGCGTGAGTTGTGGGGGAGTGTTGCTTACCCAAGCCAGGGAGAGCTCCCTGCTGCTTTTAGAAGAGAAGGGAGAGCAACGCTGCCCTGCTCTCCAGTGCATTAGCCCCTGATCTCAAGCCCTTAAGGGTATGTCTACACTGCAATTAGACACCCGCGGCTGACTCATGCCAGTTGACCTGGGCTCAGGTAAGGGGCTGTTTAATTGCAGTGTAGACACTCAGACTTGGGCTGCAGCCTGAGCCCTGGGACTCCGGACTCCAACCTGAGCCCAGAAATCTACACTATAATTAAAAACCCGTGCCAGCTGAATCGGGCTCAGAGGGCTCAGGTTAAGGGGCTGTTTAATTGCACTGTAGACATACCCTTAGAAACATGAAGTCTCACAAGCCCTCCGTGAGGTGGGTCACCATGATCATCCCTTTTGTATAGACGGGGAAACTGTGGCAAGAGAGGGGAAATGACTTGCCGCAGGTCACAGAAGAGGTTCATAGGAAAGTAGGGACATAGGTACTTTAACTGGCAACACCATCCATGGTGGTTTGGCCATTCTGTGTAACTGTTACAAGCTGGATTAAAAGCTGCCTTTTTAGGACTTGAGTAAAACCTCAATGAAACTGGCGTGTGAACATGCCCTTCATGTAAGATTGCTGTACGAGACAGTTAAGAGGCGACATCCCAAAACATGGCCTAATTGTGGTCTGCCCAGAAGCAAACACCGGGGGGCAGAGAGTTTTGCTCTGACCAGATGGGTGGGTGTGTCTGTGGGTTTGTGAGAAAGACAGGCTAGGGTGCAGACATGTAAAAGAAAGACACTGAGAGCAGAGATAGAAAGCCAAGCAACAGCCTGTGAGCATGGTGGGACCCTGGGAGAAGCCTGGAGAATGGTGCTGAGTCAGGGAGTACTGACTGAAATAAGTTGGGCCTGTAAGCTAAGAAACTGCTCCTTTTGCTCCTGGATCCTCCTGCCATTGCAGGAGAAGGACTTGGTATGTTTCTTCTAAATAAATAAGACTTCATCAAAGCAAATACTAGACTCCATCAGCAATGTGTAACCCCAACTGGAACATCCCAAGGGTCCCCAACTGTGACTAGCTGCTTGTGGGTATATATTATCTAGGTTCAGTACTGTGACCATCACCATGGTGTTTGATCACCTATCCAATAGGATCACCTATCCCAATCTCCTGCCATTCTTTTGGTTACAGTCAGGATTGGAAGCTTCTGGGCATAAGTGCCTTAAAAATATCACAGATAGATAGAAGTGGAATTGCCTGATTACCACAAGAAAGGGTGTTCCTCCAGCATTCCTGACCCAACTGGGAGGGGAACATCCTGTTGGGATCCTGTTTACATGACTTTTCTAGTCCATGAGGGTTGGGTGCATAGAGGATGACTCCAACTCTTTGGGGAATTGCCCATCAGTTAGTATAACATGAACCCCCCAAAAATGGATTCTCTGGGGTCTCTCAAGGAAAGTGCACTCCATATTACCAGGCAGAGGTGACCTCAAAGATTAGGCATTATGGTACTGATGGGTACAGGTAAGATGTTTCCAAGAACATCACTGTCTAATGTTGTCTGATCTACCTAAAGGTTAAAGAACCCAGAAATCCATCAGAGATCATTTATCTTAAAGACCAAAACCAACCAACCAACAAGACATTGGGTCTAATTCTGGTTCCTAAGGTAGCTCAGATCTCACTCTTTCTGAGTACTTATACCGTGCTCCTTCCACTAGCAATCTGAGCACTGGTGGAAGCAGGTTCAGGCACAAAGTAGAATCCCTTCAGCTGTGGACCATGATGAAATTTACCAGAGCTGGAATCTGTTTGGTCTTAGACGAGAATTCCCAGTGACCAAAAACCATCTTCTTACCCAGATCTCCAGAGATCGGTGCAAACCCCACAATACCACCTAAAAGCAAACACTAAATGCTACCAGTCCTCTGCCGGGGACAGAGTTCTTTTTCCATTTCCAAGCCTTTGCAGAGGGCTCCAGGTAAGTTATCAGTGCAGACTGACTGTAGCCAGCTGCAGTGGTTCTTCATTAACATTTGTGTAGCAGATCCTCACAACAAAATTGGTGTCACATGGATCACTGTCTGACAGGAATCTGATTTACTTACCATCTGTATGTCTTTCATAAATTGCTTCCAAGATGCCATTGCAGCCAGCATATTGCTAGCGAGGAGCATGTGCAGTGGGATAGAGCATCTGACTCAATAGACCACTGAGACACACAACAAAAGCATAAGTGGAGCTGTCAATGTTAGGCAAATCAGTTCTGTTGGAAAAATTGGCCTCAACCTTTTATGCTTTTTTACACTTCCTCATGACTTCTAGTGTCAGTCAGACCAGAAATATAGAGCAATACATTCATTTTTACTTTCCATCTAAGTCAGGATTCAAATCTAGGGCTCTAAATCTAGTGTCCCATCGTGCCAGCTATCTTCTTCCCCCTCACACAGCCCATTAATGCAAATGCATATACCAGGAAGAGACATGCCATAGAAATAACATAGATAGATCAGAGGATGGTTCTGTGGTTAAGGTTTAAGCCTTTTAATCAAGAGATTTAGATTTTATTCTTGACTTTGTTACTGTCTTGCTGTCAGACTTTGGATGAATCACTCGGCCTCTCTGGGATTGAACTCAGATGCACCAGTTTCAAAAACACAGGCTTCTACCATTTCAGGTTAAGGAGAGTCTCCATTAGTTTATAGTAGTATTGGGTCTATGGCACAAAGTTAAGCAGTTCTGATTCTGTCTAACCGTGATCAAGGTACACATACACACACACACACACACATTATCCTTGTGGAGGTGGAGTTTTTACAGAGCCAATGAGAAACAGAATTCTCGCTCTTGTGGTTTCAATTAAACTCAATTGAATCAATCATGTAAAAACTCAGTTCTTCACAGCATTTCTAATTTGCCTCCAGACTCTTGATGATCTTTGCTCAAACACAACAATGCCCCCTCATGCCTGTATTGTATTTTCCCTACTTCAGTTGTTTGAATCTGTCTCATGAAATAATGGAGAGAGACTATTTCTATAAACAAAGACAGTAGCATGTTGTGCTGGCTGTAACTCTTCCCGTAGACTTTCATTGCATACAAAAGGCATCTCACTTGTTGGCATTGATGAAGGGTGAGCTAACATTTTTTATGTTACATTTTGTGGATGCAGAGTAACCGGGACGGCAATAATTAGGAGCGTTGCAAGGAAGTGACATTATTTGAAGCGCAGCAAAGCTTCTTCTGCCCTGTAAGTGAGATATATTTCAGTGTAACATAAACAGAACAGGCAATCCACAGAGTTCACATTAAAGTGCGAACAAGTCCTTGAAGAAGCAATTTAATTGCTCTGCCTCAGGGAAGGTACACTTGCCTGCCCTTCCATTTCTGGCCAGATGTGGCTCCTACCACTACCAGTAAGGATCTCTTAGTTAAATAGCACCTTTCACCCCACCCTTGCAAAAAAAAAAAAGCCCCCTATTTGGACCCCCGTGCACCTCATGTTCATAACTAGTCCCCAAACTACATGTACAAATCCTGCATTTGTACACACAGCTGGGCACTTAGAGCTGCAAATGTCTGTTTGCAGGGGCAAATGAAGACTTTCGTGAGCAGTTCAGGAGTCTGCCTCCCAATGCACCTGTATTTGAATGGGGATCATTTACTCACTACTGAAGAGTAGCCCTCCCTACGGAACGAGGTGTGGGCTGAAATATTTTCTCCAGCATATCACATTGCTGGACAGGACCAGTGCAGTGTTTTTCCTGTCATGATGCGGGTAACTAAACCTTTTGCTTGCTGATGTCTGGCTATTGGGACAAGCTTGCCAGGACCGCGTTTGTGCCGTGTTTGCTCTTTCCACCAATATTCCAGCAATACTGGCAGGAACGTTGGCAGAAACAGCAAACTCAGGGCTCAGTTTTCCAGTGCTTGGGGAGCACATGCTCCTGCCAGTAACCCCATGGAAATGAAGCGGTGAGTAATCACTCACCAATGGAAGACATGTCTGCACAATCCAGCCCTTCTTGTACACCCAGGAAAATTGGCAGCAGGCCAAATTTGAAATGGGATATTCTCACCCAAAGTCTGAGTCTAAGAGTTACCCCGATCCAGATAGGGATCAGAAATATCCCCTGTGGTTTATGCATTCAATCAAAGCCCCTCATATTTGGAATATTGGCAACGTTTATAAGTGAGCTACAGACCAAGAAATGTTTGAGGAGATAATTCAGTGGATAATTTCTAATCACACCTAAAGCATAGGAGGAAATCGCCATTGTCTCACTGGCAATTTCCAAAGAGGGAGGAAGGGCATTGGGTGTGAGGGGATCATCTGTCATGGCCAACGTCCCTGCACACTGCAGGCTTGTGAGTTGCAAGGATCCATTTACAGCAGCATGCAGGAGCGGGCTGGGGTGAAGTCAGGCTGAGTGGAGAGGAGAAGGGCATGTTCAGAGGAAATAGGACTGTGCAAATGTACCAGAGAACCTCCTAGCCTAATGGGGGTGAGCATGTGCCATGGAAACTACTACAGGACATGAACTTTGGAATGACTCCGCCTATGTGCTGTGGCCTCCAGGGGAAGATTCCTGACCTGCAAGGTTTCCCTGCAGGGACTAGACTTTGTTCCTAATACTGTTTGTTCATCAACCCCAAGTGTGCCTTGTGCTTCTTGTGCCTTTTCATCTGACTTCATTTAATTCTTTTTTTAAAATGAACTGTCTTAGGGAGGAATGGAGAGCCAAGATGGACTGAAAACAGGGAAGTGCCTTTTCTTTACAGGCTCTAGCTGGATCCTATCTGGAATCTTACAGAAGAATGAAAATTGGCTTAGCCACTGGGCCTCTGTGGCTGCCTGTTATTGGTGGATCTGCTCACAACTTGTGCTGTGGTATGAGGGAGTTAAAATGCATGACATCTTTAGTAGCAGACACAAATCTACCTGAACGCATGCCTGAGAGTTCAGCTGGACAAAGAATTTACGCTGACTCACTGGCTTGGATTTCTCATGAGGGTTGATTTTTATAAGGCCCTTCTAGTCTGTGGTTGCAATAGCTCCCAGCCCCCATAAGGATGATGCAGAGTCACCTGTCACAGCCAGAAATGGAAAAGCGATAGCAACTGGAAACTGTACCTGCCAGCACTGGTGATGGGGGCTGTTCTCAGACTCCAGGTTACACAAGCCTTTCTGTCTGGCTGGGGGACAAGGGGAAGGGAGGAGAAGAGGCTGTTAATATGAAGATCCACCCTATTTCACAAAGGCTTTGCAATGTACCCTCTCCCTTTCCTCCCCCACAGAGGCTACAAGGGTGATGTGCATATAATGATATATGATTTCAGGAAAGGAACACAGGCAGTGTCTCCACCCTACTGCCGACAGATGCCAGCTTCCTCTGCTTTGCCAGACATCACCATTGCCAACTTCCAGAGGCAGCAAGAGTTATCTTTATATTATTCACTATTGTACTGTGGGATAACCTAAAAGCCCTGACCAAGATCAGGGTATAAACACGTGCCATAGTAGAAGTACCTCCCTATCCCAGAAAGCTTACAAATTGAATAGAGAAGAAAGACAAAAGGTGGAGGAGAAACAAAGGCAGTGTGTGTGTGTGTGTCGGGGGTGGGGGGGAGTGCCTGGCCCAAGATCACACAACAGGTCACTGGCTAACCCAGAATTAGAACACAGGTCTAGAGAGTCTTGGCGCAGTAGTTTAGCTACTCAGCATTCTTGGAAAAGCCAGCTCTCTTGCCAATCTTTTCAGTGCACAAGCCACTAGGGATGGCTCAGACATGTATTTTGTGGGGATGGCATGTTCGTCATCGATCTGGGCACCATGAATATTCCAAATGTGAACTGGGTTGGTCAGTCATGTGATGCTGTTTCTGCTCCCTGGCTGGATGAGCAGAACTCTTAAGAGTCTGGTTTCTGGTTTAAATGCTCCTGTTTGCTAGTTCGGAATTTGTGTTCTGCAAATATTCTTTGCTCTTCACTTAGAACTCACCCTTTCTGCAAGCATTCCTGCCTGTGTGCTCATTTTCTAGGGTACTGGTGGAAAGCACCAGCTGGTAAGTCAAGTCACTCTTGTTTATTGAAGGCAGTATTGTCAGGAAGCATTTTCGGGCACTTGGCAGGCCCAGCATTAGGGGGGAATGACCCTGAGCTAGTCTTAGTGGCGTGAAATTTTCATGTGTCAGTTCGCTTGGGGGTCTCCTCTGCTGCCATCACAGCATAAGAAACCTGAAATTTAATCATGTCTATAAAATCTGTGGATGTTACACATACGTCAGAAGTGAGAATGCTTCTGAATTACAGCTCAAGGGCAGAGATCATTTACCCAGCACACAAAAGTCTCTGCCTTTTAACCACACAGAGCCATGTGAAACAGTGTTAATGTCAGGCTTACCGGCATCCATACATTGACAGATTGCACAGTTTGCAACACTCTCACACAATATGTTTTACGATTCAGTTCCCAGAAGTCCAGTTCAGACATTGGTCACGCTGAGCCTCCTGAGACCTGACCTTTACACTTCTGCAGCATCACAGGCAGGATACAGAACACTCAAGTTTTCATTACCAAATACATTGCACAAATAATGCAGCATATGCTGGGGCCTGATCTGTGGCAACGTAGTATAACACAGACTCATGGGACATTGTGCATTCATAGAGAGGATTTCGTGCATGTAGGGTAGGTCTAGCTTGGAGGTGTTACAGAAAGCTCACTGTGGCCTCAATCCATGCAGTAGACCTGTAAAATCCTTTGTATAAGGTGATTTCAATGGTGGTCTTTGAGAATATAAAGAATATCAGTCATAACAGAAGTGCTATGAAAACAGTCTGGAATGGAACCCGTGGCCCCATGGGGACCCTGCCATGTCCTCTCTAGGCATATGGTCTCAGAAAACCTCGCATGTAAGAGATACCACGCTCGGTTCTGTGAGTCCCCGACACCAAAAGAGAACAGTTTATATGGGGAGAGATGGAGGCCTCAGCACGGATCACATGGCCGACAGCTGGGATTTCCATACATCCCCAATACAATCAAATCATCATAATAGCAGAGACAGGCCTGAAGTAAAACCCCCGACTCAAAGCCCCTTGAACTTCAGGGGGATCAAAATCTGCACCTTAATATTGAGACTTGGGCCCATTTCCAGCAAATAGACAGCTTTTCATTGTGCTCACAAAGGGTTGGAAGACTAAACAAACAAGGAGAGAACCAGTCCCCAGCCACCCTTTGGTGGGAAGGAGGAACAGCTGAATGTCCCATTCATTCACGATCTCTCAGCACTCTCCAAACACGATATCACTAAAGAGCACGTGCTGGTACTGGTGGCACACCATGCTTAGTAACACAAGTTCCTTTTGGTGGAAGAAGTAGCTGGATTCCCAATGAGCAGTAGAGAGGAGCTGAGACTCAACAGAGCTCATGGCACCTGTGTTTCCATGCCTAAGACAGAACCTGCATACCAGAGGAGGAACAAGAAGAGCTTTGCTCACAATGCTAATCTCATTCCTCACTGCAGGCAATTAGACGTGAATGTGATGTGTTCCAGATCTGTGCAGTGGAGTAATGCAGCACTGAATATTTTAACTAGTACGCTCTCTTCTTTTCTTTTCACCTTGGAAATTCTTTTCTTCTTTGTTCCCGTCCAGGAGACTGAAGGTGAACACTTTGCTCAAACCGTGCATCTAACTCTTGCGATTTCTCCGAAGCCGCCACCCTGCTATTGTTCTTGAACAGCATAATAAACTTAGGGAAACGGAGAGTTACTCATTTGAGTATTATATGGGTCTTAACATTATATGGGGGAGGATTTGTCAAATTCATAAATTGTGTTCTCTCATTAAGCTGACAAAGGCAGCCAAAGGATCCGTGGCTCATTTGCTTTGCCTGTAATGATTTTATTATAAATCTCTTCCCTTATGAATGGGGGAGATGTAGTGCTAGGCTCGTTAACAGACTGTAGATTTAAACAGTGTCCAAATCGGACGCGGACGGGAGACATTATTTAAAAGCTCCTGCCCTCTAAATAATGCCTTCCTGGGGGACATAGACCAAGCTGCCAGCTGAGCTAGTTTGACAGCTAGCCTTTGCTGGTGGTTGGTTTTGTTTTTAACTTGCCCAGATGTTCACTTGCTGTCCTGATTAGGGTGAAAACACCCATGGTCATAATGCTGCATAGCAGTCATTCACTCCCTAGCAGCATGGCCAAATGGTTAAAGCATGGAACCAGGACTCAAGACATCTGGATTCTATTTTTGGCTCAGACTTCTGGGTGACCTTGGCAAGTCACTGCCCTACCCCATGGCCGCAGTTTGCTCATCTGTAAAATGGGGATAATGATACGGACATGCTTCATAAAACACTTTGTGGTCTACTGATGAAAAGGGCTATATAAAAGTTATATGTTGTTGTTATTATATTCCTCATTTCTGAGCACAACCCTTCAGAGGAAAGTATTTCGCAGTGGCTAAAGAGGTGGTGTGATGGTATGTAATGATCCCTAAGGGTTTGCCTCTCAACCAGTAAGGGGCTTCAGAAAAGCAGCAGTGGAACTTCAGAAGTGGCTGGAAAATCCTTCTCTTCCTTCACCTATTGCCTTGCCCAGCAGGAGCTACCTGATGAGCCTGGAAAGTAATCACTGGCCATTGGAGTGTCCAGGGCCACCGAGAGTGGGTTTAGCCCCGGTGAAAAAATGTTTTCGGGCCCCCCAGGAAGGGTGGACCAGCTAAACAAGGCCGATGAAACCGGGGAAGCCGGGCCCCCTTCCGCACCACCAGGCCCCAGGCCCCCTTCCGGACTACCGGGCCCCGGTAATTTGTACCGGCTTTCCCCCCGCCCCTTCGGCCCTGGGAGTGTCTCACATAACAGCTATGACGAGAGTGAGGTGAGTATAGCTGGCCTCGCTGACTGACTTCTTCTGCACTGGGGAGATTCTGGGAGGAGCGGAGCATGAGACACAGAGCTATGACTAGGCTGTCATGAAAGCCTTATCAGACCACATAGGCCCAGAGAACAGCCGACAGAGAGGGGTCAGTAAGTTGCTGGGAAAGGAAAGTGTGAAAAAGGTAAAAGATTTTCCACATGGATGACAGCTAAGATGGCCCCTCGCTGCCAAGTTCAGATCCAAACACCCTAAAGTCTGGGGGCAGGGTGGTTCGGATCTAAGAGCATTTCTAACTTCAGGATGGGGAAGACTGCATTTATAATTAAGGCACTGGACTGGGAATCAGAAGACTTAGGTTTAATTCCCAACCCTGCTACAGATTCCCCGAATGACCCTGGGCCAGTGACGTGGTGTCGCTATGCCTCAGTTCCTATCTACCTCACAGCCCAGGTGCAAGGATGAATCGATTAATGTTTGTGTGGCAATCAGACATCGTGGGCACCATATAAGCACCTAGACAGAGCTATCCACTGCTGTAATAAAACCATCTCCATCACTTGTAATCTTTAAATCCAGACTGGATGCCTTTCTTAAAGATATAAGTTATCTCAAGCAGAAGTTATGGGCTTGATTCCAAAATGACTGGGTGAGGCTCTCTGGCCTGTGTCATGCAGGAGGTCACACTAGATGATCATAATGGTCTCTTCTGGCCTTAAAATTAAGAAGCTGTGAAGTCAGTTAGCTTATCTCAGAGTAACGGGATGGCTGTAATACAGTTAGAACTATGATGTTTGACAGATACACTGGGTACTCCCCTCCCCCCACCATAGATTTCCCATGTTAATAAACTCTTGAGAGAAACCACCTCTAAGAGCAGCTACTTGTAGTGCAAGAGTATCATCACTCCTCATCCTCTCTCTTGGCTGGAGAGTTAGCACGTCCTGCCCACCTTTTTTCCAGCAGCCAAAGTCAAAACAAACATCCTGTGTTACAAGGAGCTCATTACTGCAACTTCCTGCTAAATCAGATCTGCGGGAGCAGAGTGATTCAGGCTGGGCTGGTCTCCTGGGAAAAAAGATGGACTGATATCTGGCTGTTGTGGAGATAGATCTATTGCTGATCTGTAACCCCTGACCTGATCTTAGAGTGCAAGATTAAATTACATATCCTGTGCTGAGTCATATCAAAAATGCATTAAGATAGCAAAATAGAAGCTATTAGACCTGTAATGCAAGGAGAGAAACGTAAGAGTGTGTCTAATAACTAAGGTAGGCTCGGCAATAAACTGAAGCCTGCAGGGGCTGTTAGTAGTTCTGATAGCAAAGGAGTTTGCATGACTGCTTAACCTAAGGTTAGAAGATTTAGCAATATTTAGCAGTAAGAGCTTTGTGAAAAAACAAGTCCCCCCCCCAAAAAATCCAGTTTATTCTTGAAATAACAGATTTCTAGGGGATTTTTAGTACGTATAATCATAAAGTTAGACTCATTAACATACTGGAAACACTGGGAAATGTATTAATGCAAATAACTATGTCAGCCATCGGAACTCTGATTATGGGTACTTGGAAAGCCACCTATGGAGAAAGAGCCAAGATCTAAGTAAATATGGTCACTGATATGTAAATGTATGAAAAAGGGCTATGAAACCTTATATAAATCCTGCATCTTGGTGGGAGGTTAGACCCTTGCAGTCTCTTCTAGCCTGATGGTTCTACGAAAACCTGATGCATGAATGATCACAGATGGGAACTGGGAGTGACTGAGTCAGCAGCAGCCCAAAATGTCATCTCTTCTTGTGGTGTGCTCCACTAACTGTGTCTTCTATCTCTGTTTCTAAGGGCTTCCATAAGGTTATAAATATGTCAGCGCTGGGGGATTGCTTTATCTTGTGCCATCCTAAGACTAAGTATGTACGATCCAGGGGTCTTATTTTGCTGTACTTATTATTCTGATTTTTTTTCTAATTTCAATTATACTCACCTTTACTACATAAAACTCAGTCTCTGTGTGTGGTTCACCAATCTCCAACTCAATAACATTTTGGCATTGCCGTTTGAGTAAAAGAACCTGTTATCAGTGGCTAGTGCAATTTGCACTCTAGGCTTATCACTATTAAAGTCTTTGGAGGACAGGCAGAAAGGACTAAGAGGAGCTTCTGTGAAAGGAGACTGGATACTAATGGAATGTATTCTTGCTACTGTACTGTGCTATGAAAGATCTTCACCCTTAGAAATTCCTCCACATTGCTTAAATGGGTTTCCCCCCTTATAGAATCTGAAATGATTATTGCAGAAGGGTCAAACCAGGCCAGTTCGGTGCATAGTTGAAAGAAAAATTTTCCTTCTTCTTGGGCTTCCTAGAGACTCAGCTGAAGTTATCAGAGCCAGAAAGCTGCATCTTCCTTGTATGGCAAGTCAGCAAATGCTGATACATCGAAGGAAAAGAGTTTAGCGAACAAAACCTCCCTTATTAATATCATGTTTTCCAAATAGAAAAGCAAGCCTGTTCACTCAGCCTGAGTGACTTATTTTAAATTAAGGGAAAAACAATAAATCAAGAAAGAACAAAAGTAAAATCTCCGCGAGAGGGAGAGAGTGCAGTGTCTCTCTCCCTGAAATATGCTGCAGCTGCTTAGGGATGGGAGGATAATGCATAACAAATAAAAGCTTGTGAACAACAAATTCTGAATAGCAAGTACTTTCGTCAGTGCCTGAATTCCCTTGTTTACATGTGAACACGGGCATGTGGATGTATAACCGCCATTCCACAAACATCTCTGTGACCAAAAACCGACCCAGTTACATTACACAGAGTAAAAAGTGCATGAGGGATATGAACCCTCATGCTTCAGGATATAAAACAATCTTTAACTAGTGGGGGTCAGGAAGAAACTTCCCCTTTGGATAAGTTATATTACATAATTCTTCATAATGAAGTCCACGCTCCTTCCTGAAGCATCTCCTCAGAAACATGGGCTACTGCGAGCCCACCAAACCTGCCCACTCTCTGCACTGGATTCTTGTTGAACATTGAATCAAGTTCAAGGTCTCTGTCCTTCTCCAAGGTGCACATGGCCTCGCCCCAGCCTGTCCAAAGTTCACCTACAGCCCTAGGATGAAGATTGCAGTTGACAACTCTGCTTCTGGTAGATAATGGTAGAGCTGGTCTGTGCAGGAGACCCAAAAAAATCCAGTTTATTCTTGAAATAACAGATTTCTAGGGGATTTTTAGTACGTATAATCATAAAGTTAGACTCATTAACATACTGGAAACACTGGGAAATGTATTAATGCAAATAACTATGTCAGCCATCGGAACTCTGATTATGGGTACTTGGAAAGCCACCTATGGAGAAAGCACCAAGATCTAAGTAAATATGGTCACTGATATGTAAATGTACGAAAAAGGGCTATGAAACCTTTTTCATACATTTACATTGTATGAAATGTAAATGTATGAAACGTACAGCGTTCTCAAGGGCTGGTCCCAGACTGTGGAATGAATTCACACAGTGACTAAGGACCACTACCAAACTCCCTGCCTTCCTCTCCAAGTCCCAGGGGCACTTCTCTGACCTGCCTTTATGAAGATAAACACACAGCAGCATGTACACTTAAAAAACAAACAAAACCAAACATGTTGTGAGTCCTGCTTCCACCTCGGCTAATCACCATCGTTCCCAGAGCTGGCCACATCCTCAGATGTGCTGATGCAGAAGAACATAAAAGACAGTTATGTTGCCTTCTGCTGCAGGAGAACAAGGCCAGAGAAAATGTGTGACAACTGAGAGTGGACATAAATAAGAGGGATGCAAGGTTATTTTCTGGTCTTCAATGCTGCAGCCTGATTCTCACAGTGGACCCCCCCATGCCTGAACAGAACCCCAATAAAATTCAGCTGCAGGATCTGGGTCTGAGAAGAAGGTCTGTATAGATAAAGGTTAGAGAAACCTTTAAAACCAAAAACTGCAAAAAAAATAAATAACTGTAGTAAGCCAAGAGCGGACTGTGACTGCAGCAGAGATGCACCAACTTGCTAATGTATCCTGGTGTGACAATTAAAATTAATAAGTAATGCAGCTCTCTCCATCTGCCTTGCCAGATCGAGATGGAAGCTCATTCTTTTCCAGAATTTGTCTCAGTGGAGTGCCCCAAAAGTAAAATTACACCAGTTATTAAGACTTCATATCCCCCAGGAGGTCTTCTTTTCTCCCTGCTGCTTGCTACCCCTCCCCAACTCTTCTGTCATTTGCTCACTTAGTCTTATTCTTTCCAAAGTCTCTTCCTTGCTTGGTTTCTGTTGCAAGGCTCATCCCACTGCTGTTACCGTCCCGCTATACCACAGCTGCTCAGCTGTAACTTCCATCCCATGCTATCTTCCTCAGCAATTCTGCCTATTCGTTACCAGCTGATTGCCTCGGAGGATGCCTTTGTGAATATTTTCACTAAGATCCATCGAGGCCTCTGAAGATTTGCAAACTAGAAAATCAGATGAGCCCATGAAGAATAGCGAAGCAAACACTGAGCTTTCATCCACAGATATGGTCAGAAATATTAGTTTCTATTCCCCAGTTCTACTCAGCACTATGATTTAGTGTTAAATAC
The DNA here is from genome assembly GCF_003597395.2 of Chelonoidis abingdonii. Lineage (NCBI taxonomy): Eukaryota > Metazoa > Chordata > Testudines > Testudinidae > Chelonoidis > Chelonoidis abingdonii. Next base: position 19,336,138 of record NC_133792.1, on the reverse strand, counting down.
ATGCCGTGATAATGCTGCTGCTCAGAAAACCCTATTTTCTTTCCCCGAGTCTGAAAATATTAAGACCAAATTTGGTATTTTCTGTATTATTGTGATGTCCTAGAGAGAAGGGGAGAAACACTAATATGGACTGTACATTTTGAGTAAGGCAGAGCCCAAAAGTCTGCTAAGTGTTTATAGTCCTGCTCTTATGAAATGTACAGATCTGCCAAGAGTCTAATAAAAGGTGCCAGAACACATCAAGACTGTGTATAGTACCTTAGACCCTTAAGTGCTATAAAACAGAGCATTATTCTTATGGCTAGCTTCAGGGAGGCCTATTGTCATTGCATGCCCAAAGGAAATTTTAGGAGGGGATTGCCGCTGCTATGATTTCTTACATGCCTTTGTGTTCCACATGCTGTATCTCCAGCGCTAGGCTGCCAAGCCAAAGGATATTCTATCTCATCAAAAGGATCAAAGCCTTTATATTGCAAGATGCATTATATGCCTACATATATATTATACATACACACACCAAAACAAAGTTTTCCCCAGTGAGGGCTGAAATCAGAGATTTAAAACCAGATACATCCCTTATTTAAATTTTGATCCACAGTGAAGTTCTAGGAGGACTTTCCAAATGCAGCTGAGCGAGAAGGTGGTATTAGTTATAATTGCCATGAGGAAGAGATATGTTTTAGACATAAGAGCAAGCTCAAAAATCCAGATCCAGATTGAATTTGGAACACCTGCAAAATTTAGCAGCATTTAGATCCCAGGTTTTGGTACAGGCGCATCTTCATTTCTGTAACCTAGGAGCCAACCTATTCTAATTAAAGATGCATCTGCTCTAAGGACAGAGACTGAACTAATATGGAACAAAATACTGACCTCCAACTTCTGGGCATTTGCCACCCAAATCAAACCAAGATTATTAGATGGTTCCTGCCAGAGCTGGAAACAAAAACAGGAGGAGCTGTTTGGTAAGATTCCTTGTATGGGCCTTCGTGCTCCAAAGGTTCGGCTAGTTTGGGAAAAGCTGGAATAAGCCCTCAACTGTGTATGCTTTTTCAGAATCAAAAATGGGATACTGCTCCACAAACACCCAGCATTGGCCAACACATCACAACAGCCCCAGCAAATAATTGTCTCTGAGAACTCATCACCACCAGCCTTTTTTGAAGCGAGATGTTTTCTCAGCAGGCGAAGGCTGCATTTTGATTGTGGATATTAAATAAAATGCTGTATGGCCAAGGTATTGTTGGGTTCCTAATGAAATGTTATCATTGTGCAAGTGCGGTGTATTAATAATGCTAGCATCTCCTCTGTGTGTGTATGTGTGTGTTGCTTATTTATTTTAAAACATGTCTTTTTAGGACAGATTGCTTGAGTCCTAAAATACTTGGTGCCCCAGCCAAAAGAGACGTGCTGAAAAGAGACACAATGTGTCTGGGACCACGTCAGACTAACAGCAGAAATGTGTTTCTTGCAGGGTTATTATAACAGCTGAGACAGTCGTTTCACTCCATGTTCCAGCAGAAGCAAGTGGTGCTGCAGCTGCACTGAGAGCGAATGCATCATTCCATCACTCTCTAATGCATGCAAACAAAGTGACACATTCTCGACAACTTGATGTTAGGTTTGATGATAGCAGGAACATGGCTTATCTTAACGCACAGAAGCTGCAAATTGACAGTTACCCAGAGAAGTAATGAAGTCAGAGGAACGTATTTTCACCCAGAATCAGACTGCTGGGCCAAGTCTAGCATCTTGCCTGCAGCCACACTGAGTATCTGTTTCTTCTTAGCAAGGTAACTCCACTTCTATAATTCACACAGCAGCCAGCAAAAGAGAAGATTCCCATCTGGCCCTTGCAGGTTATCAGGAGCCAGACGCATCATTGCCCATATTCTCTTAGCACATATAGCTACATACATTGCTAATGGGCATGAAATAGGCCTGGCCCCTCTCTCTTATATTCCCTTAACAGCATATATACCCTGTATGGTCTTCCAAGGTAATTGTGTGGGGGAGGGGTGGCAAAATAGGATGTATGCACTTAATAATTAAAAAATATATTTGAAGGCTTGTGGAAGAAGGGAGGTGGCATTTGGTCCATCATGTACCCCTTGAAATAGGCTGATGGTTTCTCCTGAAACCCTGAACAAGCACTAACAGCTTATGACTACAGCAGTTCCAACATGATGCTAGAACTATGCACTTTTGATTACTGGGCCTATGTGAAGAGGCAATCAGTACATCAAGGGCTAGTAAAAGTGGGCGGGAGGTAGATAGCTAATAGGAGGTCTCCAGAGATGAAAAAGGATTTGGAAATAGGTTAACTCTACCTCTTGAGAGTCCAAGAGAAAGTTGGGCCTCTTAAGAGAGACAGATACTCCCACTGGGAGGCAGGCTAGAGAAACAGCATGACAGGCTCTCAGCAAGGAACAGAGAGGATCAAACAGAGGGATCTTTGCTTCTAAGGGAATATACGCTTGTTCTTCTCTAAATGAATCAGAGAACCTGCCTTGGGCTTAGTATTCAGGCAATGTACCCTTAGGTACATTGATGGAACTATTTACTTTTGTTTAATATATTTTCCTCTTTTTTTGGATCTTCAAACAAAACTTGTTTTACGAAGAAATCTGCTGGCTGTTTGGAAAGAGTTGCCCAGATCTGTCATCTCTGAGAAGAGTAACCCTGCAGATATTGGCAACAGACAGAGGTCGGAGGACTGGAAGGCACCTAAACCTTTGTTCTGATCCAAGGGCAAGGACAAGCGAATCCTCTCCTAGGTAAATGCGTTGTGGATGGCTAAGGAAGGTAACAGCCAGGGAGTGAGAGACCAAAGAGGGCAGCTTACAGGAGGGTTGACTGGATGATCTGCATGTGAAAGCCCTAACATGGACCAAGATCTGTCCATCTAGGTTTTCACACTGTGTTCATTATCACAGTATCTGAATGCCTTGGCAACCGTCTGGTCAGTTAGCAGGATGGAGAACACCGGGGGTAAGGAGACACTGTGCTTTCAGAACAGCTGCCGAACCATCATCTCCACAGACCATGGAGACTGTTTACATGGACCTGTCCCAGGCATCTTATTTCAGCATTTCAGATCCATCCATTGGCAAAAATAACAAGGGAATGGGCTATTGGTGTATTTTCAGGGGTCTTTCAAATAGTGATGCTGTGGGTTTGGGGCCTGGTTACCCAAGAGCCCCTCTTCTCTTCCCCCTTGAGACTCCTGCACAGCTGTGATCAGTGGACTGGAGCTCATCTGGGGACTGCTGGGCAGGGCATTCCTTCTGAGACGATCCTTTGGTTCTGAAAGGTGCAACCCTCTTGGGGCATGGATGCATTGACTTTCCAAGCCTGCCTTTTCCCTTGGGCATTTGGGAAGGAATTGGGATTAGAAGCAGATGTGCTTGGCATAAGGGGAGTGTAGTGGGGGTGGTGAGCTCCTGATGGGAGGGACTGAGCCTTCTTTTCTTTTTCTACAGCACGTAGCACATTGCAGGTGCTACCAGAAACAAACGACAAAAATGCGGCTGCTCTAATAACAATGGTTGGAATTTGTATATTAAAGATTGTGGGTTAAAGTCTGCATGGGGCCTAGGATATAAGAGATTGTGCTATAAAAACTGAGCAGACACATTTTTGGACTACTTCTAGTGAGTCTTTGGCCAGAAAAATATCAAATTAAAAATAAGGGCTGCATTTCTAACAATGAGAGTGAGTCACATTGGAACAAATTACCAAGGGACATGGTGGATTCTCCATCTCTTGAGGACCTCATATTAAGACTGGATGCCTCCTTGGAAGATTTGTTTTAGTCAAACACAAGTTACTGAGCTCAGTGCAAGGGTTGCTAGTGAAATTCTCCGGCGTGTTCCACAGGAGGGCAGACTAGATGATCAGCTAGTTCCTTCTGGTCTTATGATCTATGAATAGTGTGTCAAGCTTCCTGCTAATGGCATGCACAAGAAACTCCAAATCTACTGTTAACTGAAATCTTCCTATCGTATTTTCCACTCCATGCATCTGAGGAAGTGGGTTTTAGCTGACGAAAGCTTATGCCCAAATAAATGTGTTAGTCTCTAAGGTGCCACAAGTACTCCTCATTCTTTTTGCTGATACAGACTAACATGGCTACCACTCTGAAACCATCTCTTGATCTGGTAGCCCATCCTTGCATTTTTCTCTCTTCTTTGTTTCCTTATTTCTGCCACATGTTAAAACTGCTGCCATGACATTGAAATAAAACAAAAGCATTAATTTCCAGCAAATGAGGAGGATTTCCTGGGCATGGCCCTTTGGCATAGTGTGTGGTTGGGCTGATTTTCAAACAATAACATCATTCATGTGGTAACATGATAGGGTTGCTCTGAGCTTATTTCAAGTCTCTCGCCAACCCCTGCCTCCCGCCTCCATAACCTCCTCTTCTCTATAAGAGATTGTTGATTGCAAGGTCTTTAAAACCTCATTGGAAAGGTGAAAATGGTCTTAGTGGCAGGTGCTGTGCAAATCACCCAGATTCATTACCCTACTAGGAGGAGGGTTTAGGAAAATGTACAGAATTCAATGTGATTGGATTTGCAAAGACTTTTTTAGTGCATTTTCTACAATTCTTGATATGCACGTTGGCATCTCTCTCTTTCCTCCTTCCCTATGTGCTCTTGATGGAAATGCCAGCTGCCATTTTTACTGCACTTGCTTTCCAAGCACAGAGCCTGGCTGGGGCAATTGTGAGTATTCATGCACCACAGACCCGCAGAAACTCAACCCCCTAGGTTAGTTCCTTTTTCTGCAGAATTTACTACATCCTAGAGCCTCTTTCACTAGGACTGCCCTTTGCTTCTTTGTGTTGGGACGTAACTGCTGTGCCTTCTAGCCAGGTCCGGCTTTACTGTTTTCGCCACCCCAAGCAGCGCGCCGAATTGCCGCTGCTGACGGTGCGGGCAGTCCACGTGCCATTTCCGCCATGGTGGCAATTCGGCGGCAGCTTCTGTCTTCAGCTGGAAGACAAGCTGCGCTCCCGTGGACGGCGGCTAAACATAGAAACTGCCACTGAATTGCCTCCACTGCGGAAACACGCGTGCCACCCTAATGGCACACAGACTGCCCCCGCCGTCCAGGGTGGGAATTCGGCGCGCTACTTGGGAGCAGAAACACAGGGACTGCTGCCCCTTGCAGACTGCCACCCCAAGCACCTGCTTGGAATGCTGGTGCTGGAGCCGGCCCTGCTTCTAGCAGCGACAGGTAGCAAAAGAGCACAGTTTCCAGCTTAGGTGCTGTATACGGTATTTGTAGAGTTTAGGAATTGGGTGGTTCCTCTCTAAAATAGTCTGTGAGCGCTCTAGTGACCCTCACTGTTTTCTGTGCTCCAGAAGCCACCAGAACCCTGCCAGAGCAGCAGTGTATGTAAGGACCTGGGCTTTGCCTATTGTGCGCTCATAGTGTTGCTGAAAACATTCGTCGCTCACTCACACGCAGTCTCTGAGGGTGTGTCTACACTGCTAGTTAGTGCACGGCAAGCCAGGGAGTGAATATACAGCGCACCAGCTTGCTGCGAAGTAGTTCACCGCAGGGATGCTGCTACAGCGCAGGGAAGGAGCCAGCGTACAGCTCAGTGCACTAAGATCTCAGAGTGAAGGATGCTAAACCACACTTTGGGAATTTCAGTGCACTGAAGCAGTGTCCACAGTGAGTTATGGGGCAGCAAGCTGGCGGGCTGTACATACACACCCTGGCTTGCTGCACAGTAACTTGCCATGTAGACAAGCCTGCAGTCCTGTCTCAGTCACCGTGTCCCTCCCCGCTGGGCTGACATACTCTGCTGCCTATCAGTTATTCATGGAGTTTCTCCCCCTGAGTTCTGCATTATGGATGATCAATTATTTAAACCAAGTTGCGCGTTCCTGAGCTTGTAACTAGCCAAAGGGGCTGTCACCCTCTCATTAGGCATTTATTAAATCTAATTTAGTGTGCTGAGTCCAGAGCGCTAATGGGATTGCAGAAGCACTGAAGGCTCAGTGACTTCTGAATAACACAAACCACTGGGCTTGATATGGGGAACTTCAGCTTCTCTCCGGTTTGGATTTTGTTTCATGAGGGCGAGGGATGGTGAATTTGGATCCTAGGTAAGATAAATCCCAACTATTAGCTGAACCTGTGAGGGAGTGGGCACGGTGAAGATCTGGTTAACCCCTCCAGGTAGCAGCAGGTGGGTGAGGAGTGAAGCCTGCTCCCCAGCATGGACGTATACAGGGCCAGTTCTGTGCTGGTGTAAATGGAGTGCAACTGCGTTGATGTCAATGCAGCAGTGCCTGTTTACACCAAGAGAGAATGTGGCAGATAGAGTGTGTAATCCTGATTCTTTTCTGGGGTAAAGCAAGAGTGACTCCATCAACATTAATGGGCAAAAGCCATGTGGGAGCAGAATCAGGCCCCGAGCAAGTCTCCATATATGAGCAGGCTGGCTCACATAGCACTTGGTGTAATAGATTCAGGGACTCTGAAAGCGGGTTCGGGCCCCGGTGAAAATTTTTTTGCCTCCCCCCCCCCGCCCCAGCAAGGGTGGACCAGCTAAACAGAACCAATGAAGCAGGGCCCTGGGCCCCCTTCCAGTGCATTGGGCCCCAGTAATTTGTACTGGCTTCCCCTGCCTCGTAGGCCCTGAATAGATTCCCATTATCACATGAAAGTTACCAAGAATCTATTAATGGTGCAATCAACACCATTTGTGAGAAGGGTAGGGGCATTATCTCAAGTCAGCAGGGTGCACAGCAGAGATGACTGTGCTAAATCTGACAGGAGGTTAAATTCAGAGGTGACAGTGTTCGCAATAATTGCTTCGGTAGCGTAGTCCAATTCGCTGCATACTAGCTCTTCAAAGCCGCAACCCCACATCAGGCTTGATTCATCTTAGTGATGAAGCCTCAAGGAACGGCCTGGCAAATTAATCCATTGCCATCTTACTCTGATTTAGAAGGGTTTTTTGCTGCTGTCTAATCTAGTACTCCCCATATTTTAGTGACAGACACATTATTCCTTGTTATCCCCTCTCTTCAATAATTCTGCTGGCTCTGTTTTTGTCATCACTGCTCCTCAGAGCCTATTGTAGTCAGACTGAAAACTTGGGCCAGATTTACCAAAAAGTTCACAAACTTTTGGGCAATTGTAGGCTGAGTTTCAAGAGAACCTAGTCGAAGGGTGAAAGCCTGGCCCCTGAAGTCAGTGCGAATTTTGCAATTGATTTCTGTGGGCCAAGTTTCTACTCCAAGCTGCTAGTGAAACTGGTTTGATTCCCAGGATATGTCTACACCACACTTAAAAACCCACGGCCAGCCTGTGCCAGGTGACTTGGGCTCATGGGGCTTGGGCTATGGGTCTGCGCTGTAGACAGTCGAGCTCAGGCTGTAGTCCAGGCTCTAGGACCCTGTGAGCTTGAAGGGTCCCGGAGCTGGGGCTCTAGTCAAAGCCCGAACCATCGCAATTAAACAACCCCTTGGCTCGAGTCACCTAGCACCTAGTTTTGCCTAAATCTCAGTATGAGTCTTTGGATTTATTTGAATCCCTTGAAAAACAAAAGCAAACAAAATACCCATTATCCTCAGTGACTGGACACCTCTTTGTTTTGCAGGGTGATTACACCCCTCATTAGTTTATATGGTCACGATAATCATCTGTGTTTCATTTGCTAAAATGTAGAAGGTTCAGATTAGGGCTGGTTGAAAATATTCTGGGTTGACTCTTCTATGGCAAGTTGGGATTTTGATTAAATTAAAGTGTCAGCTTGCCTCCAAAAATGTCATTTTTTTGTTGAGAAAACAAAAAAAAATGGGGAGAGAGGGGAGCGTTTTTTGGGTTTGGGCTTTTTGATGAAAAACTGAAATTTTCCATGGAGGAGGGGCGGGAGCCCATTTTCTAACCAGTTCTAGTTAGGATTCCCATCCGTAACCAGCAGAGAGGGGACAGGTTTAGAATCTAGCATTGTAGGGAGGGAACTGGAAGAACACAATGGAGTGCTGAGTGCATGAAGGGCTAGTAAGGTATAAGAAAGTGCCAGATGAGAGTTAATTTCATGGAATTAATGTCTAGGAACTTCCTAAGGTTGAAGAACCAGTTAAGGCCATTATTATCTTCAGTTGGAGTGATATGCATTACAAATGGTACCATGTATTCTTCCAATAGATAAAAATGCAGATCACCCATAATCCAGAATATTTCTGATCATCCCTTTATCTCTTTGCTAAAATATCTTCATGGATGAACTGTAGTGCCTTGAAAGTGAGAGTAGCTCTGAGCACATAGGTGAATAATGGAAACAGGCTTCCCTCATCACATGATTCTTTCAATACACTCCATCCTTGATCTGCATCAAACCTGGCCCTCTCCTGAGTTGTGTGCAGAGACTGACATTTTTGGCAAGCTGTCTTTGTGATGGGGGCAAACATCCACCAGAGACTGGTATGAGACACAGTGAACTCATTCTCATTTAGGGAGGAGTCTACAGGCAAAATTGCAGCCAGGCCCCTGGAAGAAAATGCTAGTGCATTAATTCATTGTCACCTAGCCCTGATTGTAATTTTGGGACTGGCTGTCTTACGGAGGGAGTTGTATAGCCATTAGTGATTCCAATGGGGCAGATCCTCCTTCCATCCGGATGTGATCTGCTGTCATTGGCCACAGTACTGTAGGATCCGACAGATCCTTATCAAAGAAAGCAACAGCTCTGTGAGCTGGAGCCAAACAGGGTGCTAAAGAAACAAACCACCACCACCAACAACAACGACAAAAATGCAGCCCCATCACACCAGGCTGCAGGCAAGGCAGGATCTTCCTGATTAAAATGCTATTCTTCATGGTGCTCCTCAGCTTGTGGAAATCAGAGTCCATTGAAAGGCTGTAAAATTTGGCTGATTGGAATTTTATGAGATTTTGAGTGCAACAAACGGAGCCATTAAGAGCTCTGCCATTAGAGTATTGAATAGTTTAAGCCTTATTAAGCTGAATTACTCTCCACCCTGGTGCTTTGTATACCATACTGCATGGAAGGGAATAAGCTCCTGCAGAGCAAAATGAGACAAAGGTCCCCATTGGCCATGTCAGCTGTGCACCCGTGTAACCGCACCGAAGTCTGTGAAGTAAGCTGCGAAGAATCAGGTCCAATGCATGCTGTTCCCCAGCCCTCCTTCTGTGAGCGTGAGGAGGTGTGATGGAAAAAGTCAGCAGCAAAGGAAGTCAAATCGTTCAGAACCAGCCTTGTCATTGCTTTGCAAAAATCACCTGGGGAAATAATGAGCTTTATCTCCGGCATCAGGTGAACAGTGATTAAGATATCCACAAGGAGTACTATCCTGCCTGTAATGAGCAAAACCAGGTGCCTGAAACCTCCTTGATGCGCAAATAGCAAGAAGCTGTTTTGATTTAATCACACTGAAAAGAAAAATAGACTAATAATAATATGTTGCAATTTTTCTAGGATCTCAAAGCTCTTAACAGATATTCATGAATTAAACCCCAGCTCCCCTCTCTTCAACACATGTGTTATCTTCATTTTGCATGATGGAAAAATTGAGGTACAGATTATTATGATTTGTAGTATGAGAGCACCTAAACCAAGAATCGTGCCCCATTGTACTAGGGCAGATATATAGTAAGAGATGGTCTTTCCCTTTGTGGTCATACGGGCTATGCAGACAACACAGAAAAAAAAGCAGAATTATCTCAAATGTACAGACTGGGAACTAAGACACAGAGAGATTAAGTGACTCACCCAAGGTCACATAGGAAGTCTGAAACAAAGTTATGAACAGAACAATTCCCAATCCCATGCTTAACCATCCTTTGTCCCCTCCACTATTACATCACAAATAGAAACGTTGGACCGAATTTAGCCCTGTTGTGATATAGCGTGTAATTCACTCACTGGAGCGCTCTGTCCAGTCTATAGTGGTGGATGGGCCTCAGGCAGAGGCTGATGAACCTGCTTCATCCTTGGCTCTGCTGCCTTTAATACAGGGATAATGCTGAGTCTAAGAAAGAACTGACCAGCTTTGTTTGATTTTGAAGTAGAAATGGAAAATATTTCAGATAAAATAAGAAGCACTCCTAAGCTTCACCCAAAGCTCAAGCAGAAACTTAGTTTAAAAAAGTTCCATTCACTTCTCACACCCTGTTGTTTATCTGCATTAGAATAATAGAATATCAGGGTTGGAAGAGACTTCAGGAGGTCATCTAGTCCAACCCCCTGCTCAAAGCAGGACCAACCCCAACTAAATCATCCCAGCCAGGGCTTTGTCAAACCTGACCTTAGAAACCTCTAAGGAAGGAGATTCCACCACCTCCCTAGGGAACCCGTTCCAGTGCTTCACCACCCTCCTAGTGAAAAAGTTTTTCCTAATATCCAGCCTAAACCTCTCCCACTGCAAATTGAGACAGTTACTCCTTGTTCTGTCATCTGGTGCCAGTCTAGATCCATCCCCTTTGGAAACCCCTTTCAGGTAGTTGAAAGCAACTATCAAATCCCCACCCCCCCATTCTTCTCTTCTGCAGACTAAACAATCCCATTCCCTCAGCCTCTCTTCATAAGTCATGTGCTTCAGCCCCCTAATCATTTTTGTTGCTCTCCACTGGACTCTTTCCAATTTTTCCACATCCTTCTTGTAGTGTGGGGCCCAAAACTGGACACGGTACTCCAGATGAGGCCTCACCAATGCCGAATAGAGGGGAATGTCACGTCCGTCGATCTACTGGCAATGCCCCTACTTATACAACCCAAAAATGTCGTTAGCCTTCTTGGCAACAAGGGCACACTGTTGACTTATATCCAGCTTCTCGTCCACTGTAACTCCTAGGTCCTTTTCTGCAGAACTACTGCCTAGCCACTCAGTCTCTGGTGTGTAGCAGTGCATGGGATTCTTTCGTCCTAAGTGCAGGACTCTGCACTTGTCCTTGTTGAACCTCATCAGACTTCTTTTGGCCCAATCCTCTAATTTGTCTAGGTCCCTTTGTATCCTATCCCTAATCCCTACCCTCTAGCGTATTTACCAGTCCTCCTAATTTAGTGTCATCTGCAAATTTGCTTAGCGTGCAGTTCACGCCATCCTCCAGATCATTAAAGAAGATATTGAACAAAACCAGGCCCAGGCCCGACCTTTGGGGCACTCCATTTGATACCAGCTGCCAACTAGACATGGAGTCATTGATCACTACCTGTTGAGCCCGATGATCTAGCCAGCTTTCTATCCACCAGCTGAAAATGTCTGCACAGAGGCCCAGAAATCCCTTAGAAGCTCTGTTTTCTGCCCAGTTTTCCAGAGCCATAATTTTCAGGGTGGTGCTGTTTTGAATGGAAGCTCCTAATCTGCCATGGTTCCATTTCATGCAGCCAGGCATAACCTGAATGCTGTCATGGCACTATTATCCTGCACTGGCTGCCTTGCTCCCAGTCCCATGAACTAGACAAGGATCCTGCTCTGCTGGCTTCTCATGTGTGTACATTTCAATTTAACTGCTTCACATCCTGTAGGTTTCAGTCCATCTGCCTCTTGGTTGAGAGTGAGTCTAAACTCAGGGGTGTAGATAAAGGGAGGTCTGAATTTGGAATGAACCCCACTACTCCATGAGTTCAGAGCCAAGAAAAGTCCAGATTCAGAGCCTAACAGGGGCCAAATTACCAGTTCTGGGAAGGGATTGATTGTTTTGGGAAGAAAGGTGGTACAATTCCCTGGTTTCAGCTCTGTGATTTTGAGCTCATTAGAACCTGAAACTCAGAACGAAACACCCTGGGCTGCAAACCCCATCTGAACAGAAACCAAATGGAAGTTCACACAGACACTCTGCAAACTGGAGCCACTAACTCTCACACAGCTCCAGGCAGAGCAAGCGATGGGAGTCCGGCCAAGCTACGTAGAGCTCTCTCACCAGAACAGCTTGCAGTGGGGATGCTAAATGATTCACTGCAGCTCTAATCATTAACTTCAGTCAGGCCGGATGAAACAAACCCAATTATAACAAACTCTGGATGATGCTTGGTGTTCTCAGGATAATGCCAATTAGTATGTGTGCATACGCACAAGAGCTGGTTGTTCACTGCCTCTTAACGTGCAGCTCAGGCATTTTCAGTGCAGATGCACAGATATTTTACTATGCAACTGCTCTGGCTGCAATGCAAAGCTCCGCTTTTTCTACTCCATAAGAAATGAGGCCTGTGAGCTGAGATTGGTAAGGGATGGAGCGCCTGCTTGCTCCTTCAAAAACGGACGCACTTGAGTGGGATCAGGCACCAGACTGGAACTAAAGCAACCTGGCTTCTATTCCCAGCTAAGCCCCTGACCTGTTCTGTGAGCTTGAGAAGTCATCACATTTCTCCGTGCCTCGGTTTCTTCTTTGTCTGTCTTATCTATTGATTACACAGTTGGTTGAATATTTTCCATCAAAATGTGTGCTTGTTGTTTTTTTTTTTTTAACAGAAAGTAGATTTTTTGGACAAAATAGAACTTTTTTGGAGAAAAATTTTACCAAAATGTTTTGGATTTTTCACTAAAAATCGAACACTTTGGGATTTTGGCAACTGAAGACTGATTTCCCTCCCCCCCCTCCATTTTCAAACTGAATATTTTTTGCTCATTGGTCACTGGAAATTGAAACATTCAGGTTTTTAGTCTTTTGACAACCCCCAAACAATTCAAAGCAAAAGTCACCAAAAATGAAAAACCCCAAACCATTGATGTAAAGAATTTTTATAGGGGGAAGAGAAAGACACCCAAGAAGCATTACTATTCCTATTGTAAGCTGTGCAGGGCAGGAACGCTCTCTCGCTATGAGGTAATATAACACCTACAAAATTGGAGCCCCTAGGCACTACTGTAATAAAATATGCATATGTGAATGAGCGTATTCAGAGATCTTTGTCCAGACCCTGCATATATTGGGTCTTTGGGCCACTATTAAAATGCAAACAACAGGTAGAAGCACTGCCTCTGCTGGTTACAGTCTTACCAACCGCAAACAATCACTTGGGAGGTATCCCATAATAGGGATCACGTGTGATATTTTAATTAATTTTAATTAGCTGGGGTAGCACAATCTACCAGCCTTGCAGACTCAGCGGGTGGGAGCAAAGAGCAGTCACTGTGAATTCAGCAATGGCTTATGGGTGGCCATGGACATTAGCACCTGTTGTACTGACAGAGGGAACATTGGCCAGGGATACAAAAGTATTATCCACAGCAAATTTCACCAAGTGCCACAGGACTTTTAATTCCATCTGGACAGACGCCAGAGACAAGCAGACGGGTCCCTCTCTGCAATAGCTCCCTCCTAATGACGGCTGCTGTCTGAGAGTGAAAATCATCCCTGTGCAGGGGGCCAGTACAAGATCTTTGTAGCAGAGGTCTGCTCAGGCCTAAACCCGAGTGGATCACAGCCAATACTGGCCCTGAACCAAGCTCCAGAGTGTGAAGTTTCTATACCCGACCCAACCTCCTCCCCAAAAGTACATGCTTCAAGCTAAGGACTTGTCTACACAAACAGTTAGTTCATGGCAAGCTGGCGTGTGAATCTACTCCACACTGGACTGCCATAGATAACTATCCATGCGCATCCTTCTCACGTGTTCACTGACGGTTCATTTATGTGCTTGATTTAGTCCAGATTCAAAGGGGACTAGATCAAAGTGCATTAATGAACAGTTAAGGCATGCATCAGCAGACTCCACACAGACAGAAAGGCCCAGTCCACACTAGGAAATTAGGTCGGGATAACTACCTTGCTCAAGGGTTTGAAAAATCCACACATCCAAGCAATGTAGTTCAACTGACCGAACCCCAAGTGTAGACAGAACTAGGCCAAGGGGAGAACTCTTCCACGGACAAAGCTATTGTCTCTCCATGTAGGTGTCTTCTTCACTGAAGTGCTACAGAGGTATCGCTGAGCCGCTGCAGTGTTTTAAGTGTAGACAAGCCCTGAATCTACAGCAGGCTATTGCAGGGATGGGGGGAGGTTCACACCCCAGCTGGCCATGAATTAATGTTCTGAAGAATCCTTCTGCTTCGCCACGCACACTGAGAAATGCAACACACTTATGATCACTAAAATGAGCTTATAATGATAGGGGTGGAAGAGGCACTCTTGTTCGCTGTGCCATCTTTAAGGGGTTACTCACAATGTGATGATATTGTCTTTTTAGCTTCCAACTCCAAGAAGAAAGCCCCTCTCCAAAGCACGTCATAGCTATAATGAGCAAAATTTTTACCCTTTGGGAACAGCAATATGGAATTAAAAAGAAAAAAGCAAACACAATATGTCCTGATCATAATCATCTCAGCATGTTTTTTCTTGTTCAACTTTATAATTACCCAGGTTAAAAAAAATGAAAATATTTGAAGATTCTTGGAATTCATTAAAAATTGAGATTCATTTAATATTCAACAGCAAAGTTAGCATTCATTTGAGATATTAAACCATGACTGTGGCTTTTAATAATATCATATCTTAAGGTAAACTGGGGGATCATGCTGTGTCCATCTTCTTGCAATAATTAAGTAATCCAAAAAGTCTTTACTGATCCATGACATATATTATTTTTGTCCCGTGGGCGAGTTAGACTGGATAGGAAAAGTTATTATATCCCTCTTAACAGAAAACAAACTGAAATAATTAATTTAAAAAGCTATTTTATAAAATGCAATGTAAGAAAACAATAGAGGCCACAGCTGATGGCTTGAGGACAGTCCTCCTCTGGTCAACTGTCCTTCTAGCCACACAGAAGTTCCTCTCACTGCTGCGGTCAATTTAGGCTACCCAGCAATGTGTTCCTTCCACCAGTTCAATGCATCCTGTTCATTTTCTGCTCTGGCCTTCTATGCTGTATACTGCTGCACGTCACCATCTAATCCTCCATCATCACGTAGAGTGCCCCATTCATCAAAGCCAGGCAATGCCTTTTTTGGCAACTGTTGGTAGATGGTCAATGGCGTTGCTTTGCTTTACGGGATCTGCTCTGCCTCCTTTGAAGTTTTTGATTAGTCTGAGCCCTTCAGAGCAAACTTCCTTCACCTTCACGCATGGACAGCATTCAGAGCTGATTAAACCAAGGCCAGAGAAATAGTGCTATCCTGTGTAAGTCTGGCATTTCCACTTTTTTACAATCCACTTATAGCATCGTTGCCTAATAACTGCCTGCACTGGAGTATCTAGAGAAAGAAGCTGACACTGTCAATTAAGTTTCTCCAACCATAGTATTAGTAAATTCAATGGTGGATACTTGTCTCCCTGCAATTCCCTTTTAGCATCATAAAAGTAGTTGGAGGAATTACACCAAACACTGTAGCATATCAGCGGTGATGGTTTCCAACCTGTAGCTCTCCCCACTCCCTTTTGGGTTTTTTTGTGCAGCCCATGTAAATCTCCTCAATTGAATTCAGTGTCAGATACACAGTGCTGAACCTGGTTTCTGCTGTTTGCACCACAGTTTTAGGCCACTGTGATGCAAGGCCAGATTGTTTGGTGAAATACCTGAAAGATTTATTATGTATAGTCTCCACAACATTGGGAGTTTCACGAGCTAATTCTGTTGTATCAAGTCCATGTAGAAGAACAGTATTATATATATGGTCTGACAGTTTAGGCATCTGTAGATCCTTACAGCAAACGCTATATTAGCTCCTGATCTGTCACCCACACTACTTTATTTAAATTAGTTGCAACAAACTCAAAGGTGCTGTGTATTCACCAGCACCTTTAAAAGCTCATGCCTAATGTTTTTGCCAGTTTTCGCTTCTTCCAAAGGAAACACAGTGGTAGCTAAGATTCTGGCTCTACGTTTAAAAGTCTGCCGTGACGTAATGGCAAGTGGCTGTCATATAGTGTATTTTATGGTAGCTGTCTGTCCACAGATTAGTTGTCATAACCCCCACAGGGTCATCTTTCAGTACATCAGCAAGCTGAAGAATTAGTTCTTTTCTGTTCAACTAGCTCACATCATCTCCTTGAAACTGTACTTGGGTGCAGTAACACACTACTGACTGGTACTCGATCGTAGGTAGCACCCGCATTAATCAGCTCTTGCTATCAGCTGTTATATGAAGCCCTTTCCAGAAACAATCTTAAAAGGACAAACGTCTTTGCAACAGAAACTCACACATTTTTCTGGCATTTGATTGTTTTATCTACAGGTATGTTTTTTTCAGTCTGTACAATAGAAATCATGTACAACCGAGATGGCTCAACTACTACAGAGCAAATACATCCCTTTTCAGCGTCCTACTGCAGTGATGAATTTCCCATCATTTTGGTGTCATATTTAAGTCATGTTTTGCATTGCACAGAGCCACATGGGCTTTTATTATCACTGAATACAACATCATAAATTTTCCAAACAAATGGATTTAGACTTACCCTTTCCAGCAATGGAAATATCCATTGCTACACATGTGAATCTACTGCAGTAGCCTGCCATGGACTAATTGTGCACCCTGCTGATTCCATTAACATGCACATGAACTGTTCATGAATGGGCTTTCCTCTAGTTGTCCTGTTTCCAATGGGACTAGATCAAAGCGCACGGCACTGACATCAATAGGGCGCACATGCACAAGGACAGTTAGTCTATGCCAGGCTAATGCAGAGAAGATTCATACCCCAACTTGTTGCAATCTAAATGTTCGTGTAGACAAACCTTGTGTAATAAGAGACTACCTGACACAAGCCATGCCTGAATGCATGCTAGGTAAATTACCCTGACTCAAACCCGTTACTTGTGATTGGGTCCAGATCAGCAAGCCTCTGCTGTGTGGTACTTAAATCCTACTTAAGATCTATGTTGATGGTTTGTCTTACATGTAGGATGACCAGATAGCAAGAGTGAAAGATCAGGACTTTTTTTTTCAGGGGACAATGTGTGTTTGAGGTATATTTGTATATATAAGACAAAGCCCCAATATTGGGACATCTGGTCACCCTACTTACATGGTGCCTTGTTCTTGTCCCAGTCCTGTGACTGGGAGTGAACTTCACTCTAAACAGCACAGCATTGCCTAGCTGTTCTCTGTCACCAGTTCTGTGACTGTGAACTGGTAGAACTGCCTAGTATCGTCCAACAGTACAGCCTTGCAGAGGGAGAACTTTCTCACGAGCTTTAAAGGCAGGCAAGTTTAAAACCAAGGAGAGTCTCCTTCCAAAAGGAATAAATGTCCCCTTCAAAAACAAAGCCTGTCTTTCTGGGTGAGTATGAAGCACAGCCTTCACCGAGGCTCCTGATGAGCGCTGGGCACAGAGTGGAAAACTGGTTTTGTGAAGCCATTGATCGATGCTAACTAGTAATTTGATTTCACCCTTGCTCCCCGTTTGTGTTTCCATGAATATATGTACGATTTTAGTCATACAGGCATTTGGGAAGGAGCTTTTATTTACATGATTGTGGTTACTGGGATATTAATTAGTGTTATCTCAGGTAGACAAGTGTATTCAGAGAGGGAGGATAGTTTTATGGTTAAATCATTTGTCTAGAATTCAGAAGATCCAGGTTCAGTTCCCAATTCTGCCACCTATTCCCTATGTAAGCTTGGGTGGTCTAGTAAATCTCTGGGTGCCTTGGTTCCCCATTGGAACCAAATCCTTGCTCCCACCCTTTCTCTGTTTTTAAGACTGTAAAGTCCTTGGGCCAGTGACTGTCTCCTACTATACATATGTTCATTGCTAAGCACAATGGGGGCCCTGATTTCAGTTGGGGCTACTACATGTTTCAACAATATCTGCAAGCCAATGAGCATGCTCAAGTGTCTTTGCCCAGCTCTGCTATATATGGACTTCTCAAGGTCGCCTCCAGCCCTCCATTTCTATCTCTATTTCTACATTCACACAATTACTTGGTGGGAATATGAGAAGAACAAACCAAATGAAAAATCTATTGTAAAATCTGAGGTCCATGTATATAGACAAATATAATACTATGGGGTTTTTTGAATGAAAGGGAAATGCTCTAAATGTCCAAGAATGTCCTAGGTGTGTGTGCTCAGTCTCTCTCTCTCTCTAAAACATGCCTTCCTCACTTTTCTTGAGCAAGCCAATGCTCCAACAATTTTGTCAGGTGCTGCTGCTATTTAAAACCAATAGATCATCAGGTCAAGGAACAGACACCATCCCATGAGGGTTAGGTGACCAATCAGACCGACCAAATTTTGAACAGTCACAGCTCCCAATCGGCACATGCTGTGGGCCCTCACTGATGAACTTATGGGCCAGTTATGAATATAGAAAAAATTAATAAAATCAGCAAGTGGTTCATAGACAGTTGTTGGGGTGGGGAAGGGGGGAAGGCTAAACCTAGTGAATACATTAGCTGCTCTCTTCAGCGAGAAATAAATAACTTTATAGATTTTAAGGCTAGATGGGATGATTAGATTATTTAGTCTGCATAACACAGCCCGTAGAATTTCATCCAGTGAATCCTGTATTTAGCCCAATAACATGCATTTGGCCAAAGCATCTTCCTCAAAGACATCTAGTCTTGATATGAAGACAATAAGAGACAATCCATAGTACCTCATGTTAGTTTGTGCCGATGCTTAATCATGCTCACTGTTAAACATGTGTGCTTAATTTCTGAATTGAATTTGTCTGGTTGTCAGCTATCAGGCACTGCTTCTTGTTCTGGCTTCCTTTAGTACCCAGTGTTTTCTCCATCTACTGCTGGCTCATTGCTAATGTCTGTTCTCCCCCACTTTGACTCTCAGGTCACTTCATACTTCATTCCATCCTTGCCTGAAGGAATCTTCTCCAGGAACTCTACCTCATTCCACCTCTTCTTGGAAAGAGGATGATTTTATTTCAAACTAACATCCTATCTGCTGGGTCTACACCACGCTGCCGAAGCCTCAGGGCAAACTCAGCCCTAGTATGAGTGGAAGTAACTCCAATTAAGTCAGTGGAGTTTCCATGGATCACACTAGGTCTGAACTTTGGCCTTGACTCTTGAGCCCACAACCTTAAAAGAAGAGGCAAAAGCATTACAGAAACAAGCACTCAGTTATCTAGCTGTCCACTGCAGAGATTTTGCTCACTCTGGGAGGTCTGTTTCCTGCAAAGATGCCAAAGTATCCCTATAATTGCAAATCATTTTTGCAGTGCTCAGAGTATAAAAGATGTTTAAGATGTCATCAGTGATTGATATATTTGGTAATTGCTACTTTCACTTGGGCTGGTAGCTAGAGCATTTTATTACTTGTATTATTTTAGGTTATTTTATGAGTGACATATTTGTGGCAGTGCTTCTTTAATCTTCATTAGCTAATCCCGAGAGATGAGTGGTGCAAAAAGCCATGCTGAGCTGATCATTAATAGGCAGAGAACTCCGAGGAACAGAAAAACTGCGGGACGGAGCTGCAGGTTCAAATGTGGGGAAGATGGGAAGATCAGGATGGAATTGGACAGATCGAGGGACATAACTGCTTGCAGGGCTGCCTAGAGGATTCAGGGGGCCTGGGGCAAAGCAGCGGAGCTGTGGCGCTTGTACTCACGTGGTGGCGGTCTGGGTCTTCAGCAGCATTTCGGCGGTGGGGGTCCCTTCAGTTGCTCTGCATCTTCAGCAGCACTGAAGGGCCCCCCGCCACCAAAATGCCAGCCAAAGACTTGGCCTGCCACCGGGCCAGGGCTTACGGGGCCCCTGCAGGGCCTGGGGCAAATTGCCCCACTTTCCCCTCCCGCTGGGCAACCCTGACTGCCTGCTGGTTTGTCTCTCTAAAAGGAATGTTTGGGGCTTAAGAGGCTTTAAAGATTAAGGTCTAGTTCTCTCACAGATACCAGTGCACAGTAAATCAACAGTAATTGCAATGGAGTTGCAGCAGGGTAAAGTTTAGCCGAGTGGAAAATCAGTCCCTTAAGAGTTAAAAAGAAAGGGTCTGATTCGCTAAACTGCTGAGTACCTCCTGCTTCAGAGTAGGATCTGCAGGACTGAAATCAAAGGGGCTTAGGGACCTAATTCCTATGAATTATCTGGACCATAGACACTCGCAGGATCAAGACTAAGGGTATGGTTATGCATAGAGCTGAGGAGTGATTCCCAGCTAGGAGACACACTCATGCTAGCTCTGATCGAGCTAGTGTACTAGAAATGGAGCATAGTCACCGGAGTGTGACTGGCAGGGGGTCTAGCTGCCCCACAAATATACCTGTCCGAGTCCCTAGGTGCCATGGCTAGGTTCAGTTTTTAGCATGCTAACTCAATCAGAGCATGAATATCTCACACACACACACAGAGCTTGAAATGTAGACATCCCTAAGGTCTTCAGCCTGTTCCATTGACTTTAACAGAGAAAGCAACGTGTTCTAAAGAATAGCTCACAGGACGCTGGGTGATCTAGTCATAGAGCAGGGCACCAAGGAGTCATGGTCTCTAGCCCTGCCAATGCCTCACCATATGACCTTGGGCAAGTCATTTCACCCCTCTGATGTCTCAGTTTCCCCATATGTAAAATGGAATTATCAATATTTACCTCAGAGTAGTGTTGAGATTTGGATTAGTGTTTGTGAAGGGCTTCGAGACCCAGCTGCTACTAGAAGGGCAAAGTCTTGTTCAAGCCTGGAAGTGCCAACATGGGGAATATTTAATAACTTTTACTTGGGGCACTTGTTCTGGGAAGAGCTGGTCAACATTTTTCAAAGTTGCAAATTTTGACAAAAGTTTGAAAGTGGAAGTTTCTAAATAAGAAATTTTGAAATCCAGGAACAATTTAAATTTTTTTATGAAAAGAATTCCCCCACTTTTCTTTAATAGAGCTAATGGATATATTTTGAATTTTGAAATTTTTAAGAAAGGCAAAGATATTCCAAAAAAGTGGTTACACATTTTGGACCCCATCACCCCCACCCTTTTTATTTTAAACCAGCACTAATTCGAGGATATCTTATTGCTCACTCCACACTCATATGTTCATCCAGTCTCTTTTCTTCCTCGTCTCTATCCCTCCATCTCTCAATTGTGTCCTCACTTAGGACTCTCCAGTTACTCCAGGATAAAACGCACATAAGAGTCACTTCACAGTGGGTACAGTTAATCATATGAGTCTTTGCAGAATCATGGCCTTGCTCTTTAAGTCATCAGCACATGATTTGGCTGAACATCTCAGAGTGCTTGATACCCAGTTTGGTGGACTCAGGCTACGTCTACACTACCTACCGTATCGGCGGGTTACAATCGATTGCTCGGGGATCGATATATCGCGTCTCATCTAGACGCAATATATCTTTCCCCGAGCGCGCTTATATCGATTCCGGAACTCCACCAACCCCAACGGAGTTGCGGAATCGACAGGGGGAGCCGCGGACATCGATCCCGCGTGGTGAGGACGGGTGAGTAATCCGATCTTAGATATTCGACTTCAGCTACGTTATTCAGGTAGCTGAAGTTGCGTATCTAAGATCGATTTTCCCCCGTAGTGTAGACCAGCCCTCACCCTAGCTTCTAATGGACCTTGCTGTGAACTAATTAAACTACTCAGGAATTGCTGGTTGTGCCTGTAGGAGACACGCAGAAGTCACTAAAGTAAAGGGTATCGGGGTAGGTGGAGATGAGTTTGAAGAATTAGGCAAGAAAAATTTGCAAAGCAGAATAGTTCCCCGTTCCTTTCTTTCACAAACCGCATCAAAAGCCACTTTAATTAAGAATCCAGCCATCTTTACTCCGGCTTGGGGACTACGTCAGGGCTACTTTCGTGTACTCCCCATCCAGTTTAGAATGAGCAGTCAGCCCACAGATAACGGAGGTGCCACAGAAATCCCTAACACAGGGGTCAGCAACCTTTCAGCGGTGATGTGCCAAGCCTTCATTTATTCACTCTAATTTAAGGTTTTGCGTGCCAGTCATGCAATTTTAACGTTTCTAGAAGGTCTTTTTCTATAAGTCTAAAATATATAACTCAGCTATTGTTGTATGCAAAGTAAATAAGGTTTTTAAAATATTTAAGATGCTTCATTTAAAATTAAATTAAAATGCAGAGTCTCCCTGCCCAGTGGCCAGGACCTGGGCAGTGTGAGTGCCCCTGAAAATCAGCTCGCGTGCTGCCTTCGGCACCCGTGCCATAGGTTGCCTACCCCTGCCCTAACATGATGGCTAAACAGCAGCCTTGTACTGAAAGCCACTTTAGACCACACAGCCAAGCAAAACGCTCAGCATGAAATAAATAAAAGGCAGGAAATGTTCTGCTGTCATGGAGGACTGCCGTGCAATGGGCTTATTAGTGGGAAGTGCACTGAGCTAATTTGTTAATTTCTCCAGTTGCTGTTTCAAGAGAACTGCAAGTTTCTAACATTGCCTATGGAAAAAAAAAAGATAGAGATAATTAAAATGCCAAAGTGTGCAAAGACTAATGAAGTGCTGTAATTTGTTGTGTATTTTCCACCTCTCTCTCCCCACCCCCAACCCTTCTTTAAGCTGCCAGTGAGAGTTTCATTGTTTCAGAATAACTAGATCTGGCACAAATACACAAGAGGGAGGAGGAAGAGTTGCCACAGCAACTATAATTGATTTCCTGTCTCAGCTTAAGTTCCACACACTGGCACCTGGGTGGGTTCTTTGTGGAATTAGACCTTAAAAACATGGCGCTTAAAAAAGCTTGAACTAGAACTCGAGAGAAGGGGATTCAGTTCTCAGCTTTGGCCCAAACTGCCTATGTGACCTTGGGTAAATCTCTAAATCTCTTTGCCCATCAGTTTTTCATGATAAAACCTATGCCTGTCTTGGCTATTTCACTTGTAAGCGCATCAGGGTAAGCACTGTTTGCACAATGCCTCCTTAATTATTATTTGTGGTCCATCATAGCAACTCCATAGTTCAGACCCATCTCCAAAGCTGCTGCTGCTGGCCTGGCCTGGTCTTCCTCTCTCTATCATCAGGAGTCCTGTTCTGAGAGGGAAGACAGCATATATATTGCTCTCCTTCTAAGAGTTCCTCATGATTGGTTGGGAGAGAGGAGCCCTGCCCCACCCTGCAAGACAGAGATCCCAATCCCAGGCCCTTACAGTAAGGATTCTGAGGTCTTCCCATCCCACTGCAAACTCCCTGGGACCACCTCCTGACTTTCTTTTCAGCCAATTCCCAAGCCTCTGCTCACCCTACAACAGGGTCTTCTGGCTTCCCCTAGGCTTGAAAGGCCCATACTCCTCATTACAAGGACCTAGTCATGGTTGGGGCCACTAGGCTGTCCCATGTCCAAGGTCCTGTTTGTTCTGTATCAGTAGTGAAGATCTCATTGCATCTTTGTAAGAGAAGTGGCTTGTCCTACTGTCCCCGGTGAAAATATTTCTCTGTACCCCACCCCCCACTGGCTTGCAGTGCATTGTGTGACAGTTGTCATCTTGGCTGTACCTCGCCTCCCTAGAGCTGGCTATATTCCAGCACAGGTTCATAGATTCCAAGGCCAGAAAGGATCACTATGATAATCTAGTCTGACCTTCTGTGTAATGCAGGCCATAAGACTTCCCTGAATTGAGCAACAGGTGAAGGGATTCACAAGTGCTTAGTTATACCAATGGTGTGTTACATCTTTAAAGGGAGGAGGGAAGGTAAGATCACATTCTATTTCCAGCTGAGCCCCATAGGACCAGATTTTCAAAGGTGGTTAGGCTCCTGAAGATGTAGATAGATGCCAGCGGGCTTTTCAAAAACACCAAGGGCTTGAAACCAATGGAAGCTGGGAGCCTAAATACTTCTGAGAATCTGAGCCTATGTGCCTAGGTAATTAACCATTGATACTATTTGCCAAGGATTGTGGTGGATTCTCTATCACTGGCAATTTTTAAATCAAGGTGGGATTTTTTTTCCCTAAAAGATCTGCTCTAGAAATTATTTTGGGGAAGTTCTATGGCTTGTGTAATACAGGAAGTCAAATTTAGCATCAAAACCATTAAAGTTTGCGATCTATGAATGTGCCAGCATGTTTGCTTTCAGTATTAATGTCCATCTGGCAGATAATTCTAAGGCAATTGCTTTTCTTTCTGTTTGCAAAAAGAAATAGATTTGCCAGCATAAAAAAGATTAGATATCTGGGCAGCAAGACAATTATTTTTCATTGTTGGAACATTGGCCATGCTTTCTGGGCTCACTCTTGCTAGGATGCAAACAGAAATCATATCCCTTATAGACAGGTAACTCCCAAATTTACCAACTCAGCTGGTGTAAATCAACATAGCTTTGCTGACTTCACATCAGTGGAGCTACACTGATTTATACTAGCTGGAGATCAAGTGACTGGAATGACACCAATTTATACCCACCTACTCCCTCTTAGTTAAAATGCCTTTGTGTCCGCACACCACCAAAATTCTTGGTGTCCCCTGAGACTTTCTCAGATGGCCAGCTTTTCACAGCACCTATGCATGGGGCTTTCTTGTAGGAAAGTAGCCACCTTTATGTTAACCCTGTTGGGTTGCTAGAAAAAATGAAAAGACCTGGCTGCCCTCCCAGTTAGCATGACTTCAACAGAACACTTTGTCCCAGAGAAACAGCAGCGACTTACACCTTTGCCTGCTTTCTTATACACTGTGGGCCAGTAATAATCTACAAACAAGATATAATGAAGTGTGACATGACCTTTAAAGCATCTGCTGCTGCAACCACCGCTGCCAGCACTCCGTGGGTCAAGAATAGACTTTTTCAGTCCTTTTATATAAACCCAGCATGAAGGAACTCCAGGATACCTTTATAAACAATGGGGCAAATTCCTCACTGACCTATTCTCGGTGCAGTTCCATTGGCTTCATGAGTCTAGCACGGGAAGTAAGCCAATGCAAAAGCCGGCACAACATGCTGAGAGCCAGTGGAATTACACCAGTAGAAGTTGTGGCCCATTATATTTCTAGAAGTACCTACAAGGCACAGCGCATGTAGCACATAAACACACAACCCAGCAGGGTAATAGCGCAGGATTTGCAACAGATCTGATTGCAGACCTTCGGTAGGGTCATAAGTCTGTTACCTATCATTGGGGTTGACTTTATTAGCCAACAATAAACAACAATAACCTAGTGTCCCATCCAAGTCTTGGTTGCTCCTAGGGTTCTGAGCTCATAGCAAGCAGCTCAACCTCTACCCTCAGGTCACCATCCTTAACTCTAGTCCCTTCTCTGAACTCTGCTTCCTTCCTTCCTTCCTTTGTGTTCCCTCTAGGCTTGCTATTATTAGAGGAGGGAGGGTGTTAAAAAGAGTTAGTTAAAAGCAGTGTGCTGTCATCCTAGAAGCAACAAAGCTGCCTAACCTGCAATTGTCTCCAGTCTGGTGCTATGATAGGGCCTCTGCAGATTAATGAGGAAGATTTCAAGACAATGAAATTTCACAGCAAACGGAGCCCAGGCCACCTGTTGGAGGCAAGAGCAGGATTTTTAAAGCATGCAGCCCTCTTTGCTGTGTGACTCCCTCCCCCATACAACTAACACTCTTAACATTTAATGATCCTTACTGTCATCATTGCCTGATCAAATGCAACTGATAAATGGGGAGCTGGCACTTTAAGGTTTTGCAGCTCCAGGAAAGAGCTTGTTGCTATGGCGATGCTATTTCTTTACCATTTTTTTTTGACTTGGGGATGAACAGGCAGAATCATGCAGGCTGCCTGTGGAATTTATTAGCTCCAAAACAGACCAGAGCCCAGGAATACACCAAAAATATTGCCATTCAGTGCAACCTGAACTGGCCCTAATATGCAAGCATGCACTCACAAACCATTTGTGTAAATCAATCTATGGACAAAGATTTTGGTAGTGTCTAACTCCAAAGCATTTTGCTTGACTGGACCGATCCATAGTGAGTCCCTCATGGAAAAATCCTAATGGATTTAATAGACTTTGATGCGTGAGATAGAAAAAAGCCTAGATAGAAAGCAAGCAAGAAAGAAAGAAAGAAAGAGAGAGAGAATTTTTAAACCATCCTGTACAATTCAATAGCAGGGAGATAATTCTATAACGTGTCTTAAAACTGGATAAGTTGGGCATCATTCTGTAGGCCTTTCCATAGGCTTTGTAAGACCCATTTCTACAGATAATTTCTGATAGACTCTGTTGATTTCATCACTGCGCAGTTCTACAGACATTTCTCACCAGGTGATACGATATCTAATGACATCCCATCAAACACATTGTTTCCTGTGACTTTGAAATTGGAGGCAAGAGAGAGAGCCAGCAGACAGGACTATATGGAGGCGCCACTCCCTGCACTTATACAGAAGACAGGGGAGAGGATGCTGTCCCTGTGGCACAGTTTGCCTGCTCCTCCCTGCCATGTGGCAGAAGGCCAGGGCTCAGGGGGTGTGATACAGGATGGGCGGATGCAAAGGAGAAGCTGGCCATTGCTGTATCTTTCCCTAGTCACCCAGCAGATCTGGTAGATTTTCTAGCTGGAACTATGATGCAGAGTCTCTGAGGCTGCTGCTGAGCAGCTGGAGGAGGATGGAGGTGCTGGCTCAGCTAATCCCATCATGTCACTTGTACAAGCCATGTTGTCAGGCCTGGAGGACCAGTTATCTCTTCATGGTGGTTCCAGCCAACCTGAATCTGGTGTACTCTCTTTCTTCTGAAAACTCAGGTTTAAGGGCCCTCAGCTTTGCCCACTTTCTAGAACCCAAAAGCTCAAGCTCCATCCCCTGCAGGAGATATTTCTGGGAAAAATCGGTGAAGAGAATCTCGTTGAGTTTGCGGTCCCCATCCCACAATGCTCTAGCCCCAGGGCACCAGGGCATCGTTCTTCCACAATGCTCTAGCCCCGGGGCACCAGAGTTTGTTTCACTCTCAAATGTAATCTGAAAACAGTCTCAAAGTTACAAAAAGATCTCATGCTTTAAATGTATTAGCAGAGAGCCAAGTGGGAAGAACTATCAAAAGAGAAGGTCCTGTTAGTTAATTTACAGGATTAGTTAATCAAATCATAACGGGGAGGGGAGCATTAATGTCATAAAATGTGTTGGTCTGACTTTTTTAGATATAAGAAAGATGAGGTAGGTGAAGTAATATCGTATGTTGGACCAACTTTGGTTGGTGGAAGGTACAGGCTTTCGAGCTTCATAGAGCTCTACTTCCTTCATTTTCAGATCCTGGGGAAGGGGGTGGTAAGCTTTCTGTGTGGGACTGGGAGGAATCAGCAGCTGATTAGCAGCAGAACAGTCCTTCACTTCTAATGGAACTTGCTGATTTATATTAATTTGATTGACTTTATTTGAGTCTCATTGACTCGGACTAAATCCCACTGAGCTCCATAATGCCTACGCTGTTCTGAACAAAGCTTAGTGGTTTACGTGGCATGTAATTGAATTGCTTGTCATTGAGTTGAATTGAATTTGGCCTATTGGATTAAGTAAACTGGTTGAATTTAATGGAGCACAGGGAAGTACATTGTCCCCAATTTCTTTAATTGGAAAATACTACCTACAAAGGGATATCTACACTTGGGAGGGAAATCCTATTTGAAAACAGCAGGATTTTAATGGACTCAGTGGAAACTGGTGGGCGACAATAAATGTTGCATGATTGATCAGAAATGCACTGAAATGTACATAGCCGAATGCACTGACTTGTGATTATCGTATTGTTATAACATTATTGCAAGAATCGGTGGTAGGTATAAAACTTTAGGAGACAGAGTATAAAACACCTGACGTTTGGTATTGCTAGGCAGCTGGGGCCAGATTCCCATCTGGTGCCCATTGATGTATGCCACTTGATGTATGCTGCCTTCATCTCCTCTCCCCATTTGCCTGTTGCAGCCATGTGTTGGCTTTTGTCATATGTTAAGAATGTAAGTTCCTCGGTGCAGGGCCTGTCAATGGGAGCACTGGTGTCTGCATGGACCCTCTAGCTGCTACCACAGTACAAATAAAATAATGCGTATAGATGATGGCACATGACATGAACTACATTTAAATAACAATAATTATAATGCTCATCTAGCATCGGTCATCTGAAGGCCTCAAAGTGCTTTGCAAACACTGAGCTAAATCTCTCAATGCCCGCAAAATGCTTCACTCCCGAAGTGCAGCCACCTCAGGGCTGGAATGCCTCCACTTTTTCACAACACACCACAACGCTGCACAAAAGTTTAAAGGAGATTGTGAGGAAGAACCTTATGTCCTCAGCCAGTTAATTACAGGAACAAATAATGATTAATATTTTATATATTTAGTGCTAAAATATTCCACCTCACTGGGAGTAAGTGTCATGGGGTCTACGTAGCTATAGGGTGCTTCCTCCTGGTGGAGCTCTTCGCAGATCCAACATCCACGTCTGTCAGTTCTCCTCCCCATGGCGTCTCTCTTCCTCTGGGACTCAGGGTGCTCCTTCATGACTCAGCCCTCCAGCCAGGTCACTAGAGTCCTCCTCCATCAAAGTCCCTCTATACAATATGACAGTCTTTCCTTCAACACCCTGACTGTGCCACTCCAATGGCTGGTAAAGGAGCCTGGGCCCGCCCTCTACTCTGACTTCCAGTCCAGGGGTCCTGTGTTTAGCAATGATGGTCTATTCACTCCCAGACTATGTTGCTTTTCCCTTGGACTACTTCCTACATCTACCTACTTCTCTGTGCTACCTTCAAGCTACCCCTTTCCTAGGTTTACCAGCCCAAACTCTTCCCCTAAGGAGTAACTGCAGGTTACGGGGCACTATAGCCCCAAACATACCTCCCTTCTCCCAGGAAGTGACTGCAGACTACTTCTCCTGCAGCCCCTTTCTGCTGCCAGCTATTACAGATTTGTGCCTGTGCAGCAGTGAGCAGTACCTGCCCATGATTTGCAGGACATCTGCAACGAATCTTCAGGCAGCATTTCCAGGACTGTCACGTCATTCCTTCCTTGCAGAAGGAGCCTGGCTGTGGACACTGAAGGAAGCAGGAAGCCAGTTTGCTGATAGATTCGGAAGATGCCTCTCAGCAGTTTCTGAAGTGCAGATTGCCGCAGCGCTGTTCTTCAGTGCTGAATTTCACACAGTCCTGACTCCAATAGTCTCTCAGTCTGCATCTGCTAATAAGGATTCCAGCACGTCTGCTACTGGATCTCACCAAACACCAGTCTATCATTCATCTTTTACCATCTTGCAGTATAAGGGGGATCAGGCACAGCTGTTGTGATACATTTTTCCATTATAATTCAGCTGCTCATTTGAAGTCTACCTGAGCTGCTGTCACCTGTTCATTTTAGGCTGCTGGAGAGACTTAATTTCGCATTGCATCTCTCCTGCAAACTGTGGGCCAGATTCTGATCTCACTTACACCAGTCAACAGGCTTCAGGGAGTTACCTGTGATTTACACCAGTGTGACTGAAATCGGAATCTGGCACATAGGACCAGAACCTAACCTGGGGTAACCTGAAGGCAATGAAGCTTATTTTCACCAGCTAAATATCTATCTCAAAGTCTCAAAATGTGCTACAGAGGTAAGTCAGGCAAAAGATCAGACAACATATTGGATAAATTACATAAAATAGTGGTGCAAAGACCTTGGGGGCTTGATTCTGGCCTCAGTGACATTAGTGTATCTTAGAAGGAACTCCACTGACATCAGTTGTGTTACTCTGGTAATAGCCAGCATAAATGAGAGGAGAACTGGGCCCACTGTGATCATTATTGCTTGGAGTTCTTTAAGTCAAGGCACTGGAATACTGGAATACAAGACTGAAGTGCTTAGCTAAGAGCTTATTGATGTGCAGTCCTGGCCTGAAAGCAGGAAGTATGAGAATTCATAAGGGGGCCTTAGCGTAAATCAGAACCAGACCCTCTGTGTTTTTGACATTTTCTTCAGTGCTGGGCCCAAACAGGTCAAAAAATTGGCTGTGGCTGGAATCTGTGTCTGAATTGAAATGTGCAACTGTACCCTGTCTTTTGAATGAGTTCATCCAAAGCCTTGGCTCTGAACATAACTGAATGTTGGGGTGTTAAGGGCCAAATTCTCTGTTGTTGTAAATGGGAGTAGCATCCTTGTCTTCAGTAGTATCTCCCTAGCTCTTGATCCAAATGTGGTAGCTTGAGGCCATCTCTAGTCCTTGGCAATAAAGACCAAAATAAGAAACTCCCAAAATACAAATACAGCATATAAGGAAAACAATTCCAGAGGCTGTTGATCAAAATCTCTGCAATGACATCAGTAGTTTAAAAATCTCATCCTTTTCTGAGGGACACATTGGGACACCTGGAGAAGAGTTACGGAACATCTGGCAGTTGTCATTTAACATTCAGTCTTTCTTTCCCTTTTCTCAATTGTTTCCAGCAAGGGAAATGAGGAAAGAATTTGCTTAATTTGCTGGGAGTTTGCCCAGTATTACTGCTTATGATATTCCTCTTCCTCCCACTCTGAAATCCATAGAAAGATGGGGGGATGGAGGCATATCCAGTCTTCTCCAAGTGGAAGAGAACCAATGAATAAACCTGTGCCACACTGGGCTGTAGCAAGGAAATGACATTCAGCTGTGCTCAAAATGTGACATCGTTTTAAGAGTTCCTGATGTTTCTTTTATTAGCAAGCACAAGAAATTACAGCAGCTCTACAGCTGTTCAGTGAAAGTTCACATTACTAATTTAGTGAAGAGGTAGCTGTAAGTACAGTGAACACTTCACACTTAACAGTGGTGGAATGTTTCTTCTGAGGAGTTGTGAGGGTGAGGAGGATTGATCCTCTAAAGTGCTGTTGAGTTCCTCCAAACTCCTATTGGCTTGAATAACATCCCCATGCAGTCAGTAAATCCAGTAACTGACCCAGTTTAAAGATGAGAAGATTTAGACACCGTGAGGTTGTGTCTTGCTAGAGATCAGAGGGTGAATCAGTTGTAGAACCAGGAAAACAACCAACAAGTCTCGGTTTTGAGTGTCCTGCTTTTGCCCCCAGACAAAACCCTCCTTATTACTTGTCCTACAATAAAAAGTACTATGGTGTCCCACCATGATGGCTTTAATTTACTACATCCTACAACAGTGATAGTACAAAGGACTGGCCAATTCCAGGCTATTTCAGCAAAGTATGGTCGTGTTTCTTGATACCATGAAATGTTAATGAACGTGGCTTATCAGAGCTACGTGACCACTGAGGGCCTGATTCCAATCAGTTTCCATCAGTTTAGCTCAACTGACTTCTAAGAAACAGACGGTACCAGATTTGCCACACTGGGCCAGATCCTCAGCTGGTGTGAATCTCTTAGCTCCGTTGACATCAAGGGGGATACACCAGTTTACACCAGCTGAGACTCTGGCCCATTGAGTAGCACCTTATTCCAGGAATCATCCCACTGATATCAATGGAACTCAAAATACTACTCACCTTGAGCAAGGCTGGCAGAATCTGGCCCTTTGAGCCCCAATCCTGCCAAGAGGTAGGTGGCTGCTTAGCTTCAGGCACTGTGGCTTCCATGGCATTTCTATGGAGCCTTATATGGTAAATTCCTTGGATAGAGACCATGTTTTCCTGTGTGTTTGTACAGCACCCAGAAAAATGGGGACTTAATCCTGATGGGGTACAAATATGAAATAATCCCTATTAGCAGCAGCAATAAATGCAGCAGCTTCTGAATTGCATTGGTGAAAGGAGTAGAAGAGACAGGCCCTGAAAGCACACAGAAGTAAAATAAGCAGGGGGTTTAGTCAAGATGCTTGTTAATAAATGTCAGCACTCTTCAGTGAGTCAATTTGACTGATGCTTGCTTTATGAGGCATTGTCATTCTCAGGTTGTCTTGACCTTTATATGGTGTAATTTATTTCACCCTCACACAGCAAGTTTCTATGTACCAAGCACACAGATGCACACCCAGACATACATATCATTCCCTTCTGATCATCCCCTGTTGCTTACACTACCAAAGCACCAAAATTTTGGAAAAGAACCAGGAATGATGGGTGTTAAACATAAATAAATAACTGGTCTGTATTATTTATGATTATTGCTATCTGCCCTTTGCTGAATGTTGGCAAAGACAACCTCTCTTTTGTGTGTGTGTGTATGTGTTGTTTTTGCTTTATTTTGTATTTCTTTCATTTCTTATAAAACTCAAGTGACTAGGCCGGATGTGGTTTCCATAGCAACGCTCTCTCTTCAAGCAGCAGATGCTGAAAAAGGGGTTTGTAGTTTAATCCTAATGGAAATCTCCTGAGCAGAGGTTGCTGGTATAAGCTGATATATCAAGAGAGCATAGCAGCAGTGGCTGGCATAATTTAAATCCCATGTGCTTCTGTCTGCAGGACGAACCTGCCTTTTCACCTTTTGGAAATAGCTGACACCTTAGCAAGAGCAGCCAATGTATCTTAAGGCCTCATCTTGCATTTGTACAGAGTTTTTCATCCTAGAGATTCCAAAGCATTTTCCCAAATATATAAAGGAAAAAAGCCACTCTGTGCTTGCTTCCTAGAATGGACTGTGGCAGCTGCTTCAAATCTCTCACCCCATCAGAGTCTGTCAGCTAAGTTAGAATCCCAGAGCTTCAGCAGGAAAAAGGCAGACCTCTGTCACTAGAGCTAAAGGATTAACTCCATATGCTGTTTAGAAGTAACAGGTTCTTCTTGTCCGTCACTGGACCAGTTATCTGTGGAGGATGTGCTCCCATGCGCACATAGCAGCGACGCCCAACCACTTAGGACAAGAAGTGAAGCATGCTGTACATAACTGAAACAACAAGGTAGGTGTGCTTCAAAATAGACATGTTAATATAGACATAAATGAATACATTAATAAAAACATCACAATAACCCTCTTCTACACTCTTTGGGCCACTAAGTTACATGAATCTGCTGCCCAGTTAGGTCACACACGTGCAGTGGCTTTAATTCCATTCCCATTCTCTTGTGTCATACATGAATCACTCTTTTGCTCTTCATTTGTGTTTGTGTGTAGACAGAAAGATAATTTCAGCCCAATTTGTTTAACAAAGTTATGTCAAAATGAGACAGGAGGTTTAGATTGGAAGCTAGAATTTAACTACAGCAGCACTAGCTGTTCAGCAATCCCTTAAAGAAAAATTCTATTGAATTTAATGGAAAGTGATAACCGTTCTACAGTTGTTTTTAAAATTAACAGACTTGTTTTAGACATACAAGGATGTTTAATCTGATGGATTTAAATTCAATTTAATTAACTGAAATGGAGTCAATTCTCAACTCTCCAATGTGGAAATCTGCAGGAAACCACGGTCTCCAGTCAGAACAACTATCCATTAGTAATAGATTGGATATTAATATCATTCATAATCATTTGCATTTGTACAATCTTGGAAGCTTGATGCTGTGCACTAACCATTAGAACTGCTTCAAGAAAAGATCTGCTCTGCTCCACGTTTTACTTCATTAGAAGTTCACTACACAGTACTCCTCAGAGTTTAATGTAGTTTACCCAGGTTATTCAAAACTGAGCCAAGTCTCCTCATGAGATCCAGAAGTTACTGGACCCTTTCTTATAAATAATTTAAATTTGATTCAACTTGACAAGATCAAAACATGTTTTAGTGACACCAAGAATTTTTAAAGTTATGAAAATTTTATCTTGGATGTCAGAAAATTCCTCTCCATACCACGTGAGCTGAGTAAAACTTCTCCCTTTTCAAATTTGCTCCAGTCCGATTGTATCCCTTTAAGACTTATACTTAGACAATCACCCCTTCCTTAAACACGTCTCACAATGGGACAGAGATCAGAGAAATTCTAGAAGTTGAGACTGTAGAGTAATTGTTTTCTCAGGTAGAAGGGAATATGCAGGGGTTGTGGTCTCCTGATATAATGGGTCATGGATATTTACAGGGAAGTTCTAGGTCAGTATCTGAAATCATTCATGAAGAGTGCTGACCCTTTGTACTGTATGGCACCCATCTTCTTCCAGAAGCACCACTCCTGAATGTGCTGATATTGGCTGAATCCCATTCTGGCATTCAGCAGAAACCAGTGAGGAGACCCAGTGATCTGACTGCACATCTGTAAGAGTCATGCAGGGACAGTAATAGAAAAACACTTAGCCTTTTGCTTCGCCTGACCCCCAAAATCCTACATATCCCAGAACCCACAAACTTTGGGGAGAGGAGCTCCTTTGAGATACCCCTGAGGGAAGATGATACCCCTGAGGCGGTGTTTCCCCCTCCCCCTGGCACTATGACACCTGAGCAAGGACCCATCTACGGGCTGCAAATGTGACTGTATACATCTTACAATGCATGTGTGGTGAAGATGGCTGAGGTCCTAGTTTTTGTGTCTCAGGCAATGGTTCCAAAATACAACCTGACCCTGAAAAGGGTAACTATGGAAGCAGGCATAAGACATGCTCAGTGCTGTAGCATTGAAAGCACCCTGGATTCAGTTTCTCTTGCCAAGCCAGGGGTAAAAGACATAAGACATTTTGTCCCTACAGACTTCCAAAGACAAATGAAATTTAACAGATGGAGAGGAACAGAAATCTGAAGAAGTTGAGATAATTGATCACCCACACGTGTGCTACGTGCAATTCATTGCAAAGCTTCATTTCTGTTCTGGTGTACTTGCTTTACATGAAGGGTGAATTTTATCTCATGAATATGCCATGGGAGTGGGGATCAGGACTCTTGGGTTCTGTTCCCAGCTCTGTCACTAATTTCCTATGTTTCTTTGGCCATGTCACTTATGGTCAGTTTTTCCCAGATGACATCAATGAGAGCAACAAGTGCTCGGGATCTCTGAAAAAAAAATCAGGTCATTAGCCGATGTGCCTCAGCTTATCCTGGGTAAAATCTCAACTGCCTTGTGATGCTTATGCATTTGTTTAGATTTATAAAACATTAAAACAGACCTCACCATGTTTGTAAGGTGTAATGGTAGCCTCAGACAAATGGTGTTATAGCAGTACCAGGCATTATTATAGAGACAGAGAAACAAAAATATCTACCAGATAGATGATGGCATTGCAGATACCACATTCTTCCACAAATAGATGCCTTCCACTTGCACAGTCTATGAACGTCAGAGAGTCTCAGAACAGATACATGTGTGGTGGCAGCTAGAGAAAGGGAGTCCATGTTAAAATAATCTCAGCTTTGTTCCTAATCACTCAAAAAGCAAGCAGACACATAATACATGTATTGAATTAACAAAGCAAAACAGGTGCAAGTCCAGTATCTCGCAACTCTTCCCTGTAGGGATGATGAGGTGGGTCACGCTGTGGTGCCTGGCTCCTAAAGTCTTTCCAAACATCCTTTGTCTGTATGTGAGTGTCAGCTTAGGGCTAACAACCATTTCCCCCTTGTACACAGATGGAGACAGATGAATCAGATGAGTAGTAGCTGTACATTTCTTACAGCATGTAGTGAAAAATTATCTTGTGTCTATGTAGAATGGGTGACCTCTGCTGGAATGTAATGACCGGTTTGGACATATAACTGTTCTCTCTAGTAGGTGAGCTAGTCAAACAGCTTCCTTAGATATACAAATGAGGAAGCCTCCCTGGTCAGCTGAAGGATTCAATTTCAAATTCGGTTAATGATCTGTTTGTAGGGCTGATTAATGATTATGGCATATGTGCATATATAAGCTGTATTGTTATATCATGCTTGATATTAAGGTGCATATACATATGTAGATAGAGAAATAACTGGTATAGGAATACCTATGGCAAACAGATCCTCCCCATTTGACCAATATAATATTGTGGCTGTTGGCGGTCTACCCTTTGTGTAGTCCTCATCTGGCATGACCACTATGTTCCTAATTATTATACAACAACCCACCATGACAACTACTGGGCAAATACTATTCCCATCTATTAGCAGTGAAGTGGGGAGTCAAAGACACTTATCATACTTGCATATGTCCATAGAAGGAACAGAGGCATTCAAGCGGATGTTTAGAGTTCGTTGGCTCAGCTGTGAGCTGCTTATTAGTATATCTCTTAGCATGTGCCTTTGAACATCATGTACAGCGCACATCCTGGAAATTTGCTAATTCAGATCAGTTCGCCTCTGCCTAGAAAATAATTGTCAGAGCTGAAATAGGCAGCACTCAGTTTGCTCAGGAGAAGATGTGGCTTATTATTTTTAAATTTCTTCTGCCAGACTGTGCTTGTTTTGAAACTGGTAGGTAGAAGTGATGCATGATACCTGAGCTATAGCCCATGGGCTCTTTCTAAGTGATATCCTTGGCAGATAAGTTGCACACACTTTAAATTTCATTCCATTCTTTCCTTTGCCTCTGTGTTTCTCTAAATTCCTCTGCTTGGCAGTGATCCAGTGAGGTAATGGTGAATAGTTCCATCACTCTTAGTGTCAATCAGCCGTTGTCAAAATTATGGAAGTATAATAAATCCCATACCAGAAAAATGCTATATTTACATATAATTGTTTCATAAAAAGCACTGTGCTGTACAAATACAGGACATCATCTTCCACGGGATGGACCACGGAGCTGGGGCGAGAGGGGCGGGACACTCGGGCCCTGTCCCGACCACTTTTTGACAGAGCGAAACCTGAGTAATGCTCAGGATTCTGTGCACCAGATCACAATTCCACTCACCCAAATTTGGAGGCAGTGAGTATAGGGACTCATGGGCTGGGGGTTCAGGCAGGTGGAGGCAGGGTGTCAGAGACAAGAAGAAGAGGGTTGGAGGAGGGCAAATCTGTACCTCCCCCCAACACACAGACACAAACACACTTTAAATGGCATTCTGCGGCCCTTATTTCCAGCAGTATCCTGCTCCTCTTCTCATCCTTGCTAGTGGTTTAGCACTGATGGCATTTTCATCCCCTCCCTGTCAGATGAAGTCCCATTAGAGTGACATTCCAAGGCCAGAAATGACTGCATCCAGGAAATGTACAGTATCCAGAAAAGGCAGGGGAGATGAAATCCTAGGGGGATGGGTAGTTATTGCAATGACCACTAAGCTCCTTTGTCTTTCCCTTCCACACCTTCTGCAGGGGGCCCCCACTGTGAGAATTCCAGTCCGCAGATGGACAGATGCTATATTCCAGCCTCGTGAAATGCTAAACTATGGCAAGCTCTCAAAACTTAATTCTGATTTTGGTTTGAAGAAAATTGACCTGGAGAGAAAGTAGAGGCTTTTAAAGCATTAAAATACAGAGCAGAGGCTCAGAGGGCCCCACCATGTATTTCACTTAGGGGAAGAGAAAAAAAAACACTAACATGCCCTTCACTTTATAGGGCTTTATGGCTTAGTCAGCTTTCCCTTGATACTGCCCATTGAGTTATTGGGCTGGGAGTATGCAAGAGCGAGAGTACATTTAGTGCAGGTGGGAGAGTGCGAAGGATGTCGACATAATCATAAATCTGCAATAGTCTGTTGCCAAAATTAACTCTTAATTGGAAGAAGGATGGAGAATACAAGTGGATGCAGCTTCACTTTAGTGAATAAGCAATCCTGTAGCAACTGACAACGGAGTGGTTTTAAAAAGTATTTGGCTGAGCCTTGTGGGGAAGCAACAGAAGCTTTTATCATGAAATAATAATGACCTGGGAAAACAATGCAACCTCTTCCCCCGCTGCATGCTGGGTAAATGCTGACAGCAGGTAACTCCACTGGAGTGCAGTGAGATCAGGCCTGGCCATCAGGATGATCTGCATTAGGAACTCTCCTTGCATTGGAAAAATTGTTCTTGGGTGTTGGTGTCAGCTTGCTAATGCACATTCAGCGATAATGCACATCCCAACTCTTCATGGCTGGATCAGGCATCACTTTAGCTTACACTCCAGCTGTGCTTTTGGCTTGCTCATTGTGGCTTAAGGAACATATTTTAGATGTGAGGGCAAAATGACATTAATTTTCAGTACATGGTAGTGTTTCATCATGCCTTTCCCTGTGGGGGATATATTCTTTAGAGTTGGGCAAGAAACAGTTCTTCTGCCCTGTGACATTTTTCAAGATTCCAAAAAGGTGTCATGACCCAAATTAGGACAGAAAGTCACAATATCACTTTATAAGGCTTAAAAGATTTAAAAATTTAAAAAAGATTTAAAAATCTTGCCTTTTTTTCAGGTCAGGACAGTCAAAATGTTTTGTTTCTGTTCTGATCTTTTAATATAAATTAACTTAAATTTCAAAGTGGGAAGTCATTTCAGCCAAGAAGCAGAACTTTTTGTTAAAACAGGATCGTTCAACAATTTCAAAACTGTTTTTTCTTTTACAATTTTCATTTTGAAATGGGAAAATTGTTAAAACTGAGCCTGTCCTGCAACAAGTTTGCGTTTTGATGAAAAAATACTCCAGATGTGGCCTCACCAATGCCGATTAGAGGGGAATAATCACTTCCCTCGATCTGCTGGCAATGCTCCTACTAATACAGCCCAATATGCCATTAGCTTTCTTGGCAACAAGGGCACACTGTTAACTCATATCCAGCTTCTCATCCACTGTAATCTCCAGGTCCTTTTCTGCAGAACTGCTGCGTAGCCAGTCAGTCCCCAGCCTATAGTGATTCATGGGATTCCTCCATCCTAAATGCAGGACTCTGCACTTGTCCTTGTTGAACCTCATCAGATTTCTTTTGGCCCAATCCTCCAATATGTCTAGGTCAAGCTGGACCCTGTCCCTACCCTCCATATTTGTTATTCTTTCTGCACATCGGGATGGTTTGTTCCTGTGCCCTCAATAAGGCTTCTTTAAAATACAACTAGCTCTCCTGGACTCCTTTCCCCCTCATATTAGCCTCCCAGATGCTGTGTGTGACCTCGGGCAAGTCACTTAGTCTCTCTGTACTTTAGTTCCCCATCTGTAAAATGGAAATAATAGCACTGCCCTACCTCACGTGGCCCTCAGTGAAACTCAGCACTCTTGAGGACATTCACTATGAGTTTCTGGGGCTGCATTCTGATCCAAAGCTCAGATTTCAAGAGATGCTAACCTGAAGCATAATCAAAGAACTATTTGCAAGAACCTCTGAAAACGATGTCACCAAAGTTGCTCTGTCAGCTTCATGGACAATTGCAAAGCCTATTTATTTCTATATCAGTCTGCTCTCTGGGCGTCTCTTCTTTCATTTTGCATGAAAAAAAGGAACTTTTTTTTAAGCCAGCAGGGTAGGTCTGTGGTTGAGCTGTGCAGCTAATTAATGGAACTGTAACTTATAATTATTTATTACCAGCGATCTCCTGGTTCAGTTCTCAATACATAATTCATTTTCTTTTCAGAGGCTGTAGCTCAAACCAGAGTTGAGTAGGAAAATAACTCCCACTAAGATCTGAGGTATAACCTGGTTGTGAACAGTACATATTCAGAGGAGTTTTGTGAGTCCTCAGTGTACAGAGTCCTTTGCCCCATCTTGTTCCTATTTCATTGGGTGAAGAGGACTCCTTGGGTAGCAACTCTGTTCCTTTTATTTCTCTCCTGCATATCTGTCTTCCCTGCCCTTCCCTTCAGGGATCTTGAATTGAATAACAGGGCACTGCTGTTATTCTGTAATGTCTGATGTGCTACAGCATCAGCATCCGTTCACATCTTCATCATTCTGGTTCTTTTCCTTGAGCAATTCCAACATGAGGCCAGATCCTCAGCTTGTGGGAACAGTGGAGTTCCGCTGCAGTCTATGGAGCTATGCTGATGTTCACCAGCACAGCACCCGGTCCATGGTTTTTAAAAATGAAGAGGGTAGGGGTGATTGAGTAGAATGGTTTATAAAGTGCTAATAAGTTATTAACAGACATCATCAGCACCAGCAGTTTGTGTTGCAGATGATTTTAAGCTCATCCTTTGAAGTTACTGTTGATGGTTATAGGCAACATATTGGATTCTATAATGATCTATACTAATTGCTGAACCATTTATTAAAACATCTATTACATAACCCTTTATAGCCTGTTTATTAATGGAATCTTAATATACAGCGTGACCAAAACCTGAAATGATTCTTCTGACAATCTCATTTCTGTAGTAGGGAAGGATTATTTCCCCCATTTTACAGATGGAGAACCGAGCCTCACGAGGGATAAAGTGACTTGTCCAAGGCCACACAGGAAGTCTGTGGCAGAACCCAGAAATAGACCCATGTCTATTGATTCCCAGTCCATGGCCTCTAAGCCAGGCCTCCATTCTTCCTTTCCTTCAGCTGAGGCATAATCTGCATTTCATGAGTTAGTTTGGGCCATTTGTGTTTTTAATTAGACTCAGTTCACCCCCGCTGCCCGTTTTCTTACTGCAGATGTTGCATTCCATCAAGACTGATGGGAGCTAAGCGTGTACCAAGCAGCAACTATGCCCTGTGGCATGTGAGGCCAAACCATTTTCAGGTGTGTTTCCAGAGTATGAAAAATCATCAGACTTACAATTGTATTTACTGGATTTTAATCATTTCCTTCTCCAACATCATTTCTTATTAAATATTGGGACGGTTTGCACAGAATGTGTAGGGATGCATTAGTGAGAGGAGAGAGATTTAAAAGAAATGGACAGAAATAAAATCCTACATGGAAAGTAATAAGAGACCTATGATTTATTTCACTCTCTGTCTAAGGTAATTATGTACCTACACAGCCTTAGAATGTGTATTTCTTTCCTCCAACAGACCAGAACAGCCTCTTTGGGTCCAGTCTGGCAAATAAATACGTATTTACACACTTTATTAAGATGGGTATTACTTACCCAGAAGACTGGAATAACTCTTCCATTCTACTCTTTTGGGTAGAACTGTATTTACACATTTGTTTGATGTGTATTACAGGCTGGGGAGAGCACAGCAGTTTTGCGACTCTCTAAACAGCATCCTCACAAGCCAAACTACCATGTTTGTGTGTAGACACATGCGCGTACACACTCACACAGAACATCACAGTGGGGAGGAGAGATCTATGTGATAAATAAAGCTGATTATTAAAAAAAAATAGGGTTGAGGAAATCACACACATTCTCTCCAAAATGGTCTCCTTTTTTCACAATGGGAAAATTCAAAATTTCAAACAAAACACATTTGTAACAGTAAGGGTGATTGGAACAAACTCCAAGGGAACTGGTGAATTCTCCATCTCTTGATGTCTTCAGATGAAGACCTACCTGGAAGGTATGCTTTAGCGCAATATGAGGGTCTGGATGAAATGTAATGGCTTGTGTGGCAACACACCCCCTTTTGTCACATCAAGACAGCATTTCTCCCTCTGGCGCCTGAAGGAAATCAGTTCTACTCTGGAGGTTTCATTCTTGGTCCTGCTTTGAGCAGGGGGGTGGACTAGATGACCTCCTGGGTTTAGTTGGCCCTGGACTTGATGTCTTCTTGAGATCCCTACCAGCCCTACATTTCTATGAATCTGTGATTTATAATCCACACACTAGAAAATGGGGAGCAAACAGAGAACTGAACTAAAATAAGTTCATGTGAAAGAAGCTCACAAGAATGGAAGAGGTCCCTAGGAGCAAAAGACATACCTCACTAGATTATCCTTCTTCTTCTGACTTCTTATGTAAATTAAAGAGTTCCAAACCAATCAGGCTTATTGAAAGGTGTGCTAACGTTTGCATTGTACTAATACTTTGCACACCTGTCACCTTTCTCTGAAGGTTCTCACAGCGCTTTACAAACATATATTAATTAAGCTGCACAGCACCTCTCTGTGATTATGTCCCTTTTACAGGGGAGAAACTGAGGCAGAGAAGTGATTTTTCCCAGTCACAGAGTGACTCATTGGCACAGCTGGAAACGGAACCCTGAGAGCTCTGAACAAAGCCATTCATTTATCTTGTTTGTCAAGCAGCAGATCAGGGCTTGATGCTGCACTATTGAAGTCAATAAGTACTGTCCCATTGACTTCAGTGGCACAGGAATAAGCATTTTGCTACCACTGCAGTTGGAAGCTCTTTGGGGCGGGGACTATCTTTTTGTTCTATGTTTGTACAGCACCTAGCGCAACAGGATCCTGATCCATGCCTAGGCCTCCCTGGGTGTTACTGCAATATAAACAATAATAATAATCGTCTTTCTTAAAATTAGTCCAGGAATTTTCTACCAAAAAAAAATAAGGGGTGTGTGTGTGTGTGTGTGTGTGCAGGGGCGGGGGGGAGGCAGATTTTTGATCTGCTTTCCC
Organism: Chelonoidis abingdonii; assembly: GCF_003597395.2. NCBI lineage: Eukaryota > Metazoa > Chordata > Testudines > Testudinidae > Chelonoidis > Chelonoidis abingdonii. The sequence goes on along the minus strand of NC_133792.1, from coordinate 19,294,166 downwards.
ATGATTTGAATCAATGTAACCCTTTAGGAATTGGGAAGGATTTTTATTCTGTACCTGCCTACTTGTGCATTCCTTGTTTGTACTGGACTGTCAACAAGGAACAGTTTCTAGATTACTTTAGGGATGATGCACTAGTGCAGAAAAGTTGTACAGATTAAATCTTGTCTCACTATGGCTTCACATCATCTCTGTATATGGCTTTGTTGAATGATAAGATTTGAAAGCTGGCAAGATAGCACTTGCTGGATCAGTAATGATCATTAAGATAAAATCAAAGACATTCTCTCTTCCTCTCGCTCGCTTTTCCACAGGGCACATAATATAAAAATAAATGAATAAATATAGCTATAGAGCAATTCACAACAGAGAATCCTTAGCTTTGAAATCATGGTTTCCATTTTTTTCTACCACAGTCTTTTTTATAAAGAAAGAAAGAAAGAAGGAAAAGTTACTTAACTGTATCAACCCAGTTGAGCTTAATTCCAATGATTTGACAGTGCCTGACTCCTTGAGGGACAAAGAAATGAAAGAAAAAGGGAAGAAAAGCAAAATAATTGAAAGGAGCAATTCAATTCAGGAGGAATTATTATCCTAATGATTTATGGCTTCATTAATGACTTTGATTGAACTAATGATTTTTTTTTTTTTTACTTATGCAGAATTAGGGCTGCTGGCTGTAAGGTTATTGGATGTCAAAACCAAGGAGACTCATTTGTCTCCATTTAAATACTTAATGATCTCTCTCTCTCTTTCACCACATCGATCAATGGGATCTCGGGTTCTTTCTTCACTTTATGCCTAGCATGTATTGACTTGGAGCTCAGGAGCGGCAATGGAAAAGTAAACGTTGACATGAGAGTTGAAAAAAGCAACAATGGGCTATAACCATCAAAGCTGATGGCATAATACCTGTCCACTAGGACCCTTTCCATGCCCAGGGGCAACATTTTGACATAAACCAAAAATTCAAGTTGCTACCTAACTCATGACACCCTTAAATATACAGAGAAGAAACAGAATAGCAACTCTCCTCCCATCCTACAGCACCCTTTCTCCTTCCCCACTCTCTGCATGCTGGTTTGCCAGGGCTGACATTCTGCATGCTGCCTTTCCTATCTCAGCTGCAGTAGTTTCATTATCTCCAGCTGAGCCGCATTAGCCAGTATTCTCATGGGCTCCAGTGCACACCAGGATATTCTGTATTAACCTCAGTGCCATTTCAAAGGATGCCCCCCTGTTCCTTGTGCTTCAGGATCATCTTCTCTAACTACACAAGCCACCTTTAAGACCTGATTCTGCCTCCTCTATTTACACTGAGCGCCCTTACTCCACAAGCAGATCCACTGTGACAGCATCATCCAATGGATATGGCACCCCACTAGGAGCCATAAGCTGAGAGTTCCATTCTTGGCTCTGCTAATGATTTGCTGTCTGACTGTGGGCCAGTCACTTCGCTGCTCAGTGCCTCAGTTTCCCCATCATTAAGCTTTGGATAACGAGACATAACTTCCTTTGTATAACGGTTTGAGGTTGACAAATGAGAAGAACTCGTGGGCAAGGCACTACACAGCATAAGCAAGTGTGGGAAACTGCTATGGAGGTAGGACAATTAATTGCAAAGGAGCTGCCCCTAGGTCTTGACCAGGGCTATAATTCGGTGCCCTAAGTAACATAAGCATAGAACTACACGTCCACACTAGCAACAAACATCCTTGTTAAAGTGCAGAGCCCCTAACTGTGGCAGAGAACCCAGCACTATACTTGTTATGCGGACAGGTCCCTCTAATGTGCTCTGATGAATAAACATGGACTCTCACATAATGGTTCATCAAAAGAAAATCTCTTCAAGAGGAGGTTATATTCTAGCCCCGTTGAGATGTCCATTTTGATATAGTCATTCACACGTCAGTGAGACTGCTTCTCCCAGCTCTGCTAGGCCCATGTACTTTAGAAAAGGAGCCCCATGTTATTTCAGAATGAGATTGGATTTCCTCCTTATTTGCATCCCCAAAGGCTGCTGGTTTTTTTTCCCCCCTTTTAATGCAGTAAGACCCTGACGGCTATTACAGACAGCAGCTAGTCCAATTGAGAGGCTGATGATACAGCTACATTGAGATACTAGCTTATAAACTCTCCTAGGCAGAGAGCTAATGCATGCGCGCGTGCACACACACAGGGCAGCAGTTCATGGAAGACTCACATTGACTTGAAAACTTCCCAAATGTAAAACTCCTAAGGGACTGAAGCTTTTGGATAAGCAGACCAACTATAAATTCATTATTTGTCATTCAGCATGTGCCAATGATTCAAGGTTAGGCAAAACTGTCACCTGACTCACGTAAATGTCCTCAAACTGTCTTCAATTAATTGCCCTGCTAAAGGTCAGCCTCTACTAATTGGCCTCGGAACTGCTCTATGCCTTAAGTGGAGCGTCCCTTTCATGAGTTGTCGGGAATGGCTGGTGAACTGGCCATTATGTTCTTGAAAATGCACCTCTTGTAGGGCCTGACTCTTAGCTGGTGTAAATCAGAATTAATGCTCACTGACATCTGCTGAGAAGTTGGCCTCTGTTTCTTTTTTCAAAGCTTAACATTTATTTTCAACCAGACTAGAGTTGAATGTATTGGTAGCTTATTGCCTAATGGACAGAGCACTGAGCTTGGACTCAAGACACCCGGCTTCTATCGCTGGCTCTGCCACTAGTTGGCAGGGTGATCTGGTGCAAGTCACTGCCTCTTCTTGTGCCTCAGTTTCCCCATCTGTAGAATGGGTAAAATGATACTAACCCTCCTTTGTAAACCACTTTGAGATCTACTGATGAAAAGTGCTATATAAGAGGTAGGTATTATTAGATTTTGGGATCTCACTTACTACATGAGGTTATGCAAATCAGACCAGATACCAAGGTGATGGGTACCATAGAAAGAGAGCAAGAGGGATACTGTGTTCACTGAAGTTAAGGTAAGTCATGCTGTATATCATGTAAATTGCAGTTTTCCCTAGATGAGAAATAAGACCTTAGATCTGAACTACGCCATGACCCTGTTGCCATGGGATATAATCACACAGATTATCTGCAAACAAATTTAAGATCTGTTGTTGTTTTGCTGGAGCTGCATCAATTTGCAAGGACAAAGTCAAAGAATATAAACTCATTCATTTCTAAAATGTAGCTTATTTATGTGCCACTTCTTCAGGCGGGAAACTCCAGTCATGAGTTAATATGCAAATATGTTATAAATACAACAGTTGCCATCATATTTCTTTAATGGTTTTGGTTTTGTTTGTTTCCTTTCTAGACAATTTTCAAGACTTGCAAAATCCACAAAGTATAATGAGAATGGACCAAATTCCTAGACCCAAACACCCAAGAACTCTGGGGAATTTTGAATCCAGATTCAGATTCAAATTTCCCGGCTCAGTTTTAACCCTGTAACTGGGCAGCACAAAACCCTAAGTGTGAATACGCCAGCATTTCAGATCTAGTTTTAACTTACTCATGGCTTTGGATCATCTCGAAATATTAGAGAAAGAGAGGGAGGGGAGAGTATTTTCAGATGGACATGAATATTTTAAACATATTTGCAATACACTTGATCAAACGTTTAACAAATACATGAAAAGGTCACAGGGAAAAGAGATAGGTTCTTTCTGCCCAGGGGCGGCTCTATGTATTTTGCTGCCCCAAGCTTGGCAGTCAGGCGGCTTTCGGCTGCATGCCTGCTGGAGGCCGCCGGTAACGTGCCTTTGGCATACCCACCGCCGAATTGCCACCAAAGCCGCGGGACCGACGGACCTCCTGCAGGCATGCTGCCGAAGGCAGCCTGACTGCCACCCTCATGGCGACTGGCAGGCCACCTCCCGAGGCTCGCCACACCAGGCATGCGCTTGGTGCGCTAGTGCCTGGAGCCGCCCCTGTTTCTGCTTATTCAAGAAGTCTTTGGCTGTGCTATATTAAAACTTCTTCAGAGCCGTCTATTATCTAGGAACTTTGCCAGACTTGCCTATTTCCAATATCGAATCTCCATCCGTTGGCCGGGAAGCCAAGTAATTGTATATTCAGGACGAATCCACAGACAGAGACCCGAGGCTGCACGCTTGGAGCAATACATTAGAATAATAATGAAAATCCCAGCTCTTCTATAATACTTTTCATCAGCAGATTTCAAGTTCTTTACAAAGGAGGTCAATAGTATCATCCCTACTTAAAAAGATGGGGAAACTGAGTCAGAGATAGGTGACATGACTTGCCCAAGGTGACCCAGCAACCATGCGAGGAATAGAACCCAGCTCTCCTGGTGTAGCACTGTGTCTACTAGACAACACACTGCTTCCATACAGATATGGGGAACACATGCTGGTGCAGTATAGAGACTATCCTGGCTGGTGAGTTACACAGCGAATCCCTGAAACACAGCTGCTGCCTTGTTTGGAATTTTTGTCTGGATCTCATGCAACTGAGTTAGTAGGTAGAAAGCAGGTAAGGAGGTCAAAGGTGAGCGACAAGTAAATGCACCATTTGCCTGAGTAAGACATCACCTCCTCCCGTATTGCATATTTTCACACCTGCCTGTGCCAATTGCAGTGGTAGCTTCCACCCACAGGCTTAAAAAAAAAACCTAGAACTGGGAGGGTGAACTGGGAGTACTATCGCAGGAAATATGCCCCCGTTCTCTATGTGTGCATAGATTTTGTGTACGCCCCTGCTGCCACACAGCTCTGTAGGTTTTTAGAAGATATAGAGAAATGTAGTCAGTGGTCTCTAAAGTGTTGTGTCAACTACAGTTATTTCTTGTTGACGAGACTAGTTTATTTTTCATGTAATATATATGAAGAGGGCGATCTGAAGTCATGGGGTTGTTGTTTTTTAAAGAATCTGCTCTAACATGAAATTGCTACCTTATTCTGAGTGTTATGCTGCAGCAGAACTAGTAATTTTGATCAGTGCGCTCATATGAAATGACAAGCGAGTGTATCATAAGGCACACTTCATTTGATCTGTCAAATGTCAAACAAGATAGAGAAAATTTTACCTTAATAAAGCCATGGAACTACATTTCAACTCAGCTCCCAGGAACGAAGTGTGTTTAAAGCTGCAAAAAAGGATGGGAAGAACCTGGAGCCAATGCAAGCTGTGATGGTCCTTAAAAATAAGGAAACAACTTCATCATCATCATTGACTTGTAGGAGGAAAAGATATTTTAAAGAGGAGAGGAAGGATGGGCTTATGAGTAAGAACCATGGGTTGAATGTGGATGCAATTCCTGGCTCTGCCATAGACTCTCTTGTGGGACTCTGGACCTTGCTACGTCTCAGCTCTCCATTGGTTAAATGGGATTTTTTTCACAAGCTGCTCAGAGGCTGAAATTTGTTCTTTGGAAAGGACAGATCAAAGTCTCTCCACAGACCATTTGTAATCTGAAAGTGAGGGGTAATAATTCAAGCATTTCACTGAGCTTTGGCAAAGTCAAGTCTTTCAAAAGCGCCCTGAGATTCCTGGCACCCAAAAGGTGCTGTACTAAACCAAATTTCATTCTTCTCTACTTCCCTTTGGCGTAGGATACATTGCAGTGCAGAACATTTTGCATCTGGCTGAGTTACCTGTGTGACATGGAGCAGACACCACAGTTTGCTTCATTTGTAACAATGAAGTATTGACTGCCAGAGCAACCGGACTTGCAGCATCATCCTGCTCTTCCCAGGGACACAACGTATCTGCCTACATTTTAGTACATTTTTCAATTAAAACAATCTGCCCTTTTTGTCACTGGTCTCAAAGGAGCCTTGGAACTGCTTCTGCACTTAGCATTGCATGTAATTATCACCTCGTTGTCTCAGAAAACATTTTTGAATATGCTTAGCAGCACCTCCTTCTTCCTTGCAAGCCAGCATTTCCTAGGCCTGTAGGATGGAAATGATTCAGATCTGACAGGAATAATACCATGCTTGATCTTTTTATGTCCTCTCTGTTTGAGGCCTCAGACATGTACAACAATACAACTTCAGGGTTGGGAGGGCATACCTGGGCCTCGGCACACACTTTGTGACACTACATCCCATAGGCTTCACAGTGATATTATTCTGGTATGGTTCTGGCATAATTCTGATGCATTTTATGCAAGATAGGTCATGCGAGATATCATTGGAAAGGTTATGATTTACTGAATATGATTATCCTATTTGTATGCATGTATCATTTGTTGTATCTGAAGTTAGGAATATTGACTATGTATCTGTGATACAAATGTGTTTACACATTGGCAACGCTCACTAGGTAGAAAGCACTCAGGCTAGATGGCTGGCAGGGAAGGGCTATTAGGACAAAACAAATAGGCCTTAGAAGAAGTTTATCTCCCATGTGGGGCGGAAGGGGGCCTTCATGAGGACTCTACAAATAGCCTCTCACTCGTGGCTGCTATGACACTACAGGTCACCTGGTGCTGGATTCCATCTTGGGATACCAGTGTTTTTCTACTGACTGGTGTGGGAACCAAGCTTTGAAACAAAGGGTTCCCACCATACGCAAAAGCTATATTAAGGCAGGGGAGTGACATCATTGTGGTTTTTCACTGACTTCCTGCCCAAAGAGACTCTTGGAAACATCTGAGGAACAAGGACTGAACTGGGGAAAGTGCTGGACCCAGGCTAAAGGGATTTTTAGCCCATGAAAGGAACAGCTGGGGTTTTTAAGCTGGAAGCAAGTGCCGCTGACCCCTTAAGAATTTCTGTAGCCTGCCTGAATCACCATTTAGGGTGACAATTTGCTACTTATATCCAAACTCTTTAGTATATTAAGCTTAGTTTGTGTGTTTTGTTTGTTTGCTAGGTAATCTGCTTTGATCTGTTTGCTATCCCTTATAATCACTTAAAATCTATTTTTATTTTGTCTGAAACGAGTGTGTGGAAGTCATAACTTGGGGCAGAAAGTTGTTGCCTATCCTTCTCCACATTGAGGGAGGGGGCGAATTTCATGAGCTTACGCTGTACAGATCTCTGTGCAGCACAAGCTGGTATAATTTTGGGTTTACACATCAGAGGGGAGTGTGCACTTGAGTAGCTGGCAGTTCCTTCACTGTAGCATCCCCATGCAGAGCTGATCACAGTGTCTGCATGTACTGAAGCTGGGGGTATCCCTACCTGCATGTGTGCTAGAGCCTGGGAGAGGGCTTGGCAGGCTGGTCACAGCAGTACAGTGTAAAGGGAGCCCAGGCTGGCGAGTGGGGGGTGCTCAGTGGTACCTCAGTTCCAAGTGGCACCCTGGAGAGGGGAACCCATTACACATTCCTCTGGCGATTCAACCATAACAACTTTACCTTGTACGGCTCTTGCTGGGCTTTGCATCCAGAAGGATCTTAAAGAACCTTGCAAGACATTGGGCCAAAGGCATTCAAGTCAACGGAGTTGTAGTAAGGATGAATTTGGGCCAGAGAGACAAAGGACTAGACGGCACCATTTCAGCATAGCCCTGTGCTGGGGCTGGGAAGGAGCTCAACGGCTGCAGAGGGAAACCCACTCTCTTGTGCTCCTAGGTACACAAGCGGCATTCTCCTATCCACTCACAACCAAAACTCTGCCTGCTCTCAGCCCCTCCCTGTCCCCTTTCGGGCACCCTGGGGTACTGGAGGGACTAATTAGGGAGGAGTCTCTGCTCCTCCTGTGTAAAGGAAATGCAATTCTAACTGCTCTTCAGCAGAAGGGTGGAGGCTCTTTTCTTCCCATTTCCCACACTGCACACCTACCCAAGAACTGAGAAGACTCTAGTGTTACGTTACTTACCCAAGGCCGCAGAGGAAAGCTGTATAGGAAGGAGAATTAGCCCTCCTACATCCCTGGCTCCCTGGCTTCATGCATTAGACCTCACTGCCTTTCCCCTATCACCTGCGGCGTCCCCCAGGTGGTCTTCAAAGGCAAACTCTCTCCTTTGCAGATCCCAGGGATTCCAGAACTCCTGAGAGCTGGGGCCATTCCCCAGGCTACCTACTCAGCACTGATACCAAAAGACAATAATAATCCCGGCTAATAGTACCAGAGCCACTAAAGGCCCCTCTATTGGCTCTAAGTGTTGGCAGAGGCTTGTCATATCAGGATATGCTTCTGCGGCTAAATCCCACAGCAAGCTGCACTATCTGGTAATTACCGGTACTAAACTCATATTGACTTTGGTGTAAGCAGGATTTGGCCAGGTTTTGCTACTTCCTCAGCAAGGAGTGGGCTCAATGCAGACAGAACCCTTCTGAGTATATTTTTTCTGATATAGGTCCAAAGCCAAAGTAAAGGGATTATTTTTCTTAATAAACAAAGCCCCTTTTCCCCTTTCTTAGAGCCAAGACATCTGCTTCTCTGGCAAAGCACTTGAACCAGAGAGAAATAGTTTTTGCTATATGACCCACTGTCCTTTCTGTATATGTTGATTTGTATGTTTCATATGTTCTTTGGCTTATGCTAGTCAGGCTCCTTGCCCAGATGTGATGATAATGCCATTTTTATTACTAAATGTTGTTAACCTTTTGCTATTATTTGTCTTATAAATTCCCATGTGCTACAGATATCTCTTTTGTTATCAGAGAGTGAATCCTGTGGGACTGCTATCAAACACAGCTCCTGAGTACAGGCAGGGTGGAGGGAGAGACGTCTTATCTACCAGGCCTCTGTAGTGGTAATGAGCAGCTGTGTTAAGTCTTAAGTCCTGGAGGTTAATGCCTGAAGCTTTTAAAACAGAAAAGACCTGGCTTAATAAGCAAGCAAGAGCCCAACTGGAGTCTGGAGAGGCAAGGTTGAAAGAAGACAAATTGATTGATTTATATTTGCATTTGCCGTGATCTAGTGTGCAAGATTCAAAGAGCTGAGAGACTAACTTTCTGCTTCTTTCTGTGGTGTTTTATGGCCACAGCTAGAGCTGTGCAATGTGGTCTGCTGAAGCGTGCAAAATCAGCTTTGGTTTGGACCAGACCGACACATGTTAATCACCAGGGGCTTGTTTGAACTTGTAGATGCTTTTTATGCTACCCAGATATGCACAAACTGCTGTGATACTGCATTACTCACTTCATTCCTGAGTACTGCCCCACTCAAAAAAGTGACAAGTATCAGAGGGGTAGCCGTGTTAGTCTGTATCCACAAACACAATGAAGAGTCCTGTTGCATCTTAAAGACTAACAGATTTATTTGGGCATAAGCTTTCGTGGGTAAAAACCCACTTCTTCAGCTGCAGGAAAAGTGAGAACAACAGTGGTCCTTTATCCTAGATCTATGCACCATTCTCAAGTGTTCATGTAACAGGCTTGCTCTTCCAGAGGCAAAAAGTGCCCCAGACACATGAGAGAAGATGCGCAAAATGTGGTGTCATGTCATAACTAGTGCACGGGAGCAACACCTCAGCTGTTGTCAGCAGTTCTCTAGGAGCACATTCTGCCAGAGGCCCTGCTTATCTGCCATTTGTTTCACTCTCTTATCTCTGTGACCCAGGGCGGGCTCTAGGCACCGGCAAACCAAGCATGTGCTTGGGGCTGCACATTTTCAGGGGCGGCATTCCGGCCCTTTTTTTTTTTTTTTGCTTTGGATGGCAAAAGCTTAGAATTGGCCCTGGCAGCTGCAGCATGTCAAGCATGGGGGGCTCCCTGGGGCCACTGCGGTTTGTGCCGCGGGGGAGCAGCGCTCGCACCTTGTGGCTGGGCCGGGCATGCTCCAAGCAGGGGATACTTGGGCTGGGGTCTGCCCCACGGGGCAAACGTAGCTGCCTGCAGGTGCCACAGGGAGACCGCCCCCCAGAGCCACAGCCGGGGCTGGGCAAAGCAGCCCAAGCTGCCCAGGGACTGCAGCAGGGCGGCCAGCAGCAGCAGCAGCGGGGTCATAGAGGGCAGAGCACTGCTGTTTGGAGCCTGCATCCCACTTTCTGGGGCTCTGCTCCCTCTGGGGCTACCTTGCCCTGGCTCCTCAGCCCCCTGCCAGGAATGTCCCCTGGTTCTGCCCTCCTGGGTCCCGGCCAGTCCTAAAGGCAGGAGCCCTGGCTGGAGGGCCCTGGACTGAGGCATGGTCTGGGAGCCTCGCTGCTTACCCGACCCTGCCAGTGCTGACTGGTTGGAGGTGAGGGGGAGCGGGCAGAGTCAGCACAGGTGGGGGGAGCTCAGGCTGGGAAGCAGGGGTTGTAGTGGGGAAATGGGGGGAAAGTCCAGTGCTGGGTGCAGGGGTGCAGGTGGAGGGGGGAGCTCAGGGCTGGCAGCAGGGGGTGGCGATGCGGGGGTGGGGGGAGAGTCCAGGCGGAGTGGCAGAAGGTGCGGATGGGGGAGGGCACTGGTGGTGGGTGAGACAGAGAGCCCAGGGCTGGGGTGGGAGCAGCCAAAATTTTTTTTGCTCTGGGTCAAAAAACCTAGATGCGGCCCTGCCTGTGACCCCCACGCCACTCTAACAGAGACCTGGCAACTGTTGCTCTGGTTTTCAGTAAGCAAATTCTTTTGCAAATCCTCTCTTCAGATGGTTCTAGCTCGTCTAAAGTGCACAAAACAGGCGAGTTTCAGAACAGTGCCTGTGTGCAATTAACCCAGAACTGTCCTTAGAGTCGAAAGTTAACCCTGGTGCCGAGGTCCAGCCCCAAGGTTTATGCACGCACTAAGATCCAATTAACCCTATTTTGAGGATGTAGGTGTATTTATTCCTACTTCTTCCTGTTACTAAGCGTGAACACATCCCAAATGTTCCCGTGTTCTGTTTATAACATCTCTGTGTTATGAGCTAAGAGGTTTCAGTGGGCAGCTTCCTTTCACTGCTCTGAACCCAACATCCAATTTGACTTAAGTCACAAGTGGAGTGGATCAAGGGACTAATGACAGGTTATATAAACAAATGATCTGACTCTGAACCAAGCTGACTGAAAGTAATCTGCCATCAATACATACATGAATTTTTCTCAGCTCTTTCTTAAGATTTTCCCCTTATGTTTCTATATAGAGCAGACAACAAAAACAATAGGAGAGCCATACTTTGTACTTTTACGGTACCTCCTGTCTGGTGATCTCAAATACAGCAGGTCAACATTTTTATCATTTAAACATTTTTCCAAACCAAACAGTATATTGCCCAAAATGTTCATTTCAGTTTATATTTTCATTTTTTCAACTTAAAAAAAAAACCCTGAAAGATTTCCAGTTTTCTTTTTTCTTTTAAATTTCCCCCTTCATTCTATTTTTTCCTTTCCCCATTTCCAATGGAGAAAAGGGAGAGAAAGAGAAAAGAAAACAATAACCAAACAAAATATTCCCCCCCCCAAATATTAGTTTTTGTTTAATCGAGAAACAAAAATTGATTGACAAATTTCAAATGAAACTAAATTTTTTTCATTACGTTTGAGTATTTTTGTATGTGCGGAAAATATAGACTATTTTTCAAACAGCTCTAATCTCCAAGCCTCTCCCAAACACCAGTGAATTCTGCCTCCTTACTGCTACATCATGCTTCCCAACACATGGTTTATTATCACTATCTTACAGATGGGTCAGCTTGGGCATAGGAAGGTTAAGCAGTTTCCTAAGGACACAGCAAGTCTGTGGCCAAGCTAGGAATAGAACCAAGATTTATTGATTCCCACATTCTTGTGCTTTAACCCCAGTGGCATGTCTTGAATGCGCTGCACATTTTGGGCGAGAGTACAGACTCCGCGCCTCACAGCATTTCGATCTGAGAGATGGTTTAAGCATCGCTCTTGCTTCAACTGCAAGTTCACCGCTGCTTAGATGGAGATGTGTGTCTTGCATCAGATAAGAGACCATTTTGACTCAGTGACCTTAACAAGAGAATAGATCTTGGCATTTGGTTGGCACATCACAACGTAAGAGAAGCTAACCCCTTTGCCATCCGTCAGCATTGTCTGGGCGGATGGAATGGAGCAGCTTTTCAATGATTAAAACTGATACTTCCTTAAAAACAATGATATGGGTTCAGCTTTGCAAATCACGGCTTTGGGGAAAGGGATGAAGTAATAAAATTAACTCACAGAGAGGAATAAACAAGTGGGACAGATGTAAATATTATATAACCTGCATTTCCTAAAATATCACCACTTGGCTTCAGGATTCGGCTGCAGAAGAGGAGCAGAACAGGGAGGCTGAGAGAAAACAAATAACAGACAAATAGTGATTAATCATTCCTGGCACTAATATAGCACTTTGCATGCCATGCTCTCAAGGTGCTTTGCAAACATTCACGTCAGCACTGTAAGGTTCATATGTAAGTGTATCTAAGGCAGGAAACTAAGGCACAAGGAGAATATGACCTGAATTTTCAGAGTGGCCTCTAATTAGTCATGCCTCCATTTTTAGGTTTAGAACCCCTATGACTGGATTCTTCAGAGGTTCTGAGCACCCCTAGCTCCCACTGCCTTAAATTGAAGTAGGTCCCAAGAGCTTTGGAAAGTCAGTAGCAGGGGTCAGAGCAGATCCTCAGCTTCTTTAAAACCATCGGAGCTAAACAGATGAACATTAGCTGAGGATCTGGCCCTAGGTTTCTCACAATGGACAACCAAAAAACAGAGACCCCAAATCAGAAGCGGTTCCAAGCCACCTTGGAATTTATTTATTTTTTGCCTAAGTGACTTTGCCCAGTGTTACCCAGAGCATTTCAGCCATCAGCTCTGCTTACTAGCGACATTTTTTCAAATTGATCTGCATAGCAGCAGGGTTTAATAATGGGAATGAAATGTTATTTTATGTCTATCTGTTTCTGCAGCATATGCTGTGGAATACCATTTTCACTGCGGATATGAATATCTAATCAGCTGCACATGGATCTGAGATATCTAACACACAGATGCAATATACTTGATCAAATATGTAGCTCTATAACTATATCGTGTACATTTCCATATGAGAGCAAGCGTTCAGTCACTATGATATTTGTAGGCAGACTCTTCTATGACAGGACAGGGCATGTGGTTGCTCTCCGAGTTCTGGGTTTGAAAGGCATGCGACCTTCAGTGTTGCCCAGAAAGCAACATGCAATTAACAGGCCAATAACATGCAATTTCCTAATAGACATCTCTCATCCATCAGCCTTCTAGACAATGCTGTCAATCAGTGTCAGCGACAGGATTGTATCTGTGCTGGAAAATATCAAACCAAGATAAATAAATAAGCCACCATCACTATAGTTTTCTTTTTTTAATTTCAAGTTATTGGCAGAACCCTGGGGATGTTGGTCCCTGTGTTATGACATTTTCTTAGTCAAATAGCTGGCAGGTAGGTTCCCATGATTAAAGTCAGGCAAACCAGCTGTTTCTCAAATCCCACTCACTCCTTTAGACTGTGTACTCTATGTACTCAGGTCCAAAGCTTCATGAACTAGGGTACGTGTGACTGCATGCTAAACCCAGGTTCTGACTCAGGTTTGAGCCCAAGTCTCCCTTCTGTCCACACGTACATCAATCTGACTCGAGTCAGCAAACACTCAGGATCCAGATCCTAGGACTCTGCTATGGGGGTAGGCCAAAGCCCAAGTCCCGCTGTGAGTCAGGTCCAAGCCCTGAGTCAGAAGGTCTGTGTAGGGCAGTATGGACGTGTTAGTATGGTTGTGAGACACAGGTCCAGACATTGTAAGCCTAGATATACAATGCAGTGTGGACATTCAGGGCTTGTCTACACTACAAAATTATGTCGGCTTTATCTAATTCGACCTCGAGCCTCCAAACTGAGCCACCATGCTCATTGTCTCGATGGAGTGTGTCCTCACTAGCAGCGTCTGCATCAATGCACAAAGCAGTGCATTGTGGGTAGCTATCCCAAAGTGCAACTTGCTGCAGTGTGTTTTGGAAAGTTTGTGCAATGCGTCATGGGACCAAAACATTGTTGCAGGGAAGAATGGGAACATTGCATCAGCATCCCATGATGCACTGTACTCCCCTCATCATATCAATGGCAAACAACCCAGTGGATTTTGCGCCTTAAAACTGCCACAACCCCAGAAGCATGGAGCCTGCTCAGTTGTGCACTCTTGCTGTGAGCATCTCAAACATCTGGCACCTTCTCCTGTAACATTTCCAGAGCTGAAGTAGGATCTGCTATAAGGAACATAGAGATGTCCTGCAAGCAGCCCTGCTGCAAGCCATTGGAAAAAAAACACAATTCACAGTTGCTGTTGGCAGACACAGAGAAGCTACACTCTGTTGAGTGCCATTTCTGGTCCCGTGAAACAAGCCCTGACTGGTGGGACTGCATCATTTTGCAGGTATGGGATGATGAGCAGTGGCTGCAGAACTTTCGAATGTGGAAGGCCACCTTCCAGGAACTTTGTGCAGAGCTTTCCCCTGCCCTGCATTTCAGTAACACAAAACTGAGAACTGCTCTGACAGTGGAGAAGTGAGTGGCGATCGCTATTTGGAAACTTGCAATGCCAGACAGTTACTGGCTAGTGGGGAATCAATTTGGAGTAGGTAGATCAACCATGGGAGATGCTGTGCTCCAAGTGTGCAGGACCATTAATCGACTTCTGCTATGAATGGTAGTGAGTCTGGGAAATGTGCAGGACATAGTGGATGGTTTTGTCGCAAAGGGGTTCCCTAATTGTGATGGGGTGATAGATAGCATGCATATCCCCATCTTGGCACCAGACCACCTTGCCAAAGAGTACATAAAGCGAAAGAGATACTTTTCAGTGGTGTTGCAATCGCTGGTGGATCACAGGGGACGTTTCACCAACATCAACATAGGATGGTCGGAAAAGGTTCATGACATGCACATCTTTAGGAACTCAGGTCTGTTCAAAAAGCTTCAACCCAGGACTTCGTTTCCAAACCACAAAATAAACATTGATGATGTTGAGATGCCTATAGTGATCTTGGGGAACCCAGCCTACCCCTTGCTCCCATGGCTTATGAAGCCATACACCGGCCATCTGGATAGCAGTAAGGAATGGTTCAACCATAGGCTCAGTGAGTGCAGAATGGTGGTTGAATGTGCCTTTGGTCATTTAAAAGGGCTCTGAAGAAGTTTACTAACAACGTTGGATAGAGAACATCCCCATGATTATAGCTGCCTGCTGTGTGCTCCATAATATCTGCGGAAAAAAAGGGGCAGGCAGCTGAGGCAGATCACATGGCAGCCATTTCTGAGCAGCCAGACACCAGGGCATTAAGAAGAGCACAGCAAGGGGCGCTGCGTATCTGCGAGGCTTTGAAAAGTCATTTCAGTAATGAGCCACAGTAATGTGAGCCACTTGTCTGCATTGTGCTTTCCCAAAGCTTCCCCTGGCTTATATCACTGTTCTTGTAAAGACAAACCCTTGCACAAGCCCACTGCTTCTACTCAATAAAGAACGTTTATTTCTCAAATCCATTTACTTTATTTTACAAACATAAATAAAGAGGGAGAACAGGAAAAAAAGTTAGCCTTGGGGAAAAGGGATTGCAAAGTTGGAACGGGAGAAACATTTTCAGCAGCGTAATATAACACCATATTCCAGACCATCAAAGATCTGTGAATGGGCATCTTCTGTACCCTTCTCCTGAGCTAAGTGAAAGCGATAATGGACTTTTCTCCCACTCCTCATGGAACGCTTTGGGGAGGGTGATTCTGCGCTAGGTGATGCTGGCTAGCTGCCCACCAGGGTCTGCAGAGGGACTCTACCTTCCTGCTTCTGTTCCTGCAGTTCAACCAGATGCCTCAACATGTCTGATTGGTCCCACAAAATCCAAAGCATCTTATCCTGTACCACACACTCATGCTTATGGGAAACTTTTCTGCTCTCCACGTCCATGTCTAATTTCTCAGACCGTGAAATCCTCTCAGCTCTGTGTCAGCTGTCCTGGAGGCGTTCATTATCTCAGTGAACATGTCCTCCTGCATTCTCTTTCTCCTCCTTCTGATCAGCGAAAGTCTGCTTTCAGGTGTTAATGACACACAGAAAGACACATTTCTAGCTGTCAGTCATGGGAAAAAAGAAAGGGACCATTGTACATGCATAAAATGTTTCTATAGCAAGGGTGTTTTCATAAAAAAATTACTCATTACACTCGGTACAAGCCATAACATAATCAGAATCCATAACCGTTCACTGCTCCATTATGCTGCTCCAACTAAGGTGAGTAGCCCCGCCCACCCAAGAGTCATGGATGATCACACTTTTAATGAAGTTTATGGCAGGCTCACAACAGGAGCAGAGGTAGCTAGTTGAACAATCGCCTCTCTCCATAACACCATGGGAAGCTGTTTATGAACTGGGGGGGGGGGGCATTTTCAGTCCCAAATTGTGGAATCTCATATGTGGGGCCCTAGTCCCCGATCAGCCACTTAAACTACTAGCCGACCCATGTCAAGCACAGTAAAGGCACATTAGCGGCCACATGGTTTGGTGATCTGTAATGTGTGTGCGCGGGGGCGACGGGGGTGGGGGTGGGGAATCTATGTGCTCTTTTTTTTATTATGAGAGCACGTTTAATGAGAACTTCCCATGTTTCCCCTAGGTGACCCTATATGATATCAGTCTCCTGAGGGTAACAGAGGCGAAAAGGAAGGAGATGCTGCAAGTGCCTGGATATAGACCTGGTACTTATGTCGCTATGCTGTGTACCACAAGGATGCCAGCAGAATTCATTCAGGAGTTGCGTGGGAAAGTGACCTACCATAGTGGAAGAAATAAGACTGCCCTGCCCCGAAACCTTCTGCAAAGGATTGCAGAGTACCTCCATGAAAGTTCCCTAGAGATATCCCTGGAAGATTCCCAGGCTTTCCCAGTCCACATAAACAGTCTTTTCTGGGGGCCATCCTCTATGTAGCTGGAGCAGTCTCTTGTAAGCAGAGAACCACAGCACCTCGCTTTTTCTTCACAATTAAGCATACAATACCACTGAATGTGCATGCCCTTTGGACTTTAATTGTAACTGTATACTCATCAGAGGTGCCTTCCCCTGCATCACAGTCAGGCACTGTGACGTCCTGCGACCCATAGGTCCAGCACCAGAATGGCTGTTCGCCTCTCTTGCTTTCTGGTACACTTGGAGAAGTTCTTTTTTCACACGGCACTGCTGTGTCCCTCGTGTAGCTCTTCTCCCTCATTCCACAAGCGATCTTTGTGTAGATGGCAGCGTTTCTTCTGCTGGATGGGAGCTCTGCCTGCACAGATTCTTCTCCCCACATGCGTTGAGATCCACCACCTCCTATGCACGTTTGGGGCATATAGTCTCCATGATCAGCTGTGTTCAAGCTGGCACACTCCCAATGCTGATCAAACAGGAAATTGGACATAAAAAATTTGCGGGGCTTTAGCAGAGGAGGGGCTGTTTCCTGTGTACCTGGCTGCAGTGCAACAGAGTTGAGAATGATCTCCAGAGCAGTCACGGATGAGCATTGTGGGACATCACCTGGAGGCCACAACACTGTGTCTGCACTACCTCACAGTCAGCCCATAAAAACTGAATTAAGCGCTGCGCCTCTCGCAGAGGTGGATAACAGAAGTCAACAGTAGAAGCAACTTAGGTTGGCGTAAAGGACCTGGTGGTGTAAACACATACATCAACAGTTCGACTTAAGGTGGCTTCCTTCTACCTCACTCTACAGTGTAGACCAGGCCTCAGGCTTGGAAATCTGGTGTAACAAGCCTCTCAGGCTGCAATATTCAAGGCCAGCTTAGATGGTAGCAGGGAAAAGAGATACGGAACTCAACTCTAGGCTCGAGAACTCCCTGCCTTAGCAGTGCAAAGCTGCCCTAAGGGAGCAAGTAAGAATTCTTCTGCAGAATCTGTGCCATTTGCTCTCCCTAGGCTACTGCAGGGCATGGGGGAAGGGGTATGGCCTAGTCACACAGATTGCATACATAGCAAATGGAGATCAGTTGTGATTATGGTTGCCACCTCTGAGGTACAAAGAAACAGGACATCTGGGACGATCCTGAGCCCATTGAACCGGGCTTGAGTGGGCAGTGAGTACTGAGTTCGCTAACAGATTTCTGGGACAGCTACCTCAAAAAAGGGGTGATCCTGGGAAAACCTGGTCAGGTGGCACTTCTAATTGGGATGAAAAGTAGACTGCTAAAACGGTCAGTTTGATGAGCCCAGAGTGTTACTAAACACTGCACAGATCAAGAAATATGGGGGAGATTTTCCAAATTACCTAAGAGACTTTCCAATACTTAGCTTAGTCTATAAGGTGCCACAGGACTCTTTGCTGCTTCTAAGAGACCTAGACATCTAAAAGCGAAAGTGTGTGGGAGCTGGGTGCCTAACTCTCATAGGCCCCTAACTTTCCAATCATTTGATAATCCCTATGTGTGTCTATCTCTATATCTTTGTCTGTGGGAACGTGAACCTGACACTTCCCATGTTTGACGTCACGCTGGGAGGAGATAGCCCAACCAATGACTCATAGCTCCTTTGCCCATCACTGTGTTACCTGCCATCACAGTGAAGGCTATGACTAACCCACACCCAAAGTGACACATCAGAGGGAAATGTAAATATATCCTGTTAGGTTTTTCTTTCTGAGGCCTCCAGCAAATTTATTTTTGTTGCTGTTTGAAAAGAGAACCAAACTCGACTTTTGGTGACAGTGAAAGTAGGGGGGTTGGATCCGAGGGATCACAGCAGTGTAGGAGAAATGCTGTCCCTACTTATCCTAGTGTGGGCATGGGTTGAATGGCACAAGGCCTCAATCAATAATATTATTTTTAATTTTTAGAATCTCCTTAGTGCTGTGGATAGAGTCATAGTCATAGAGTTTCAGAAGGGACCACCAGCTCACCTACTCTGACCTCCTGTATGCCACAGTCCACTAACACCACCCTCACCCGGACACCAACCCAACAACCACAATGCAACCAAACAACTATGTTCCACAGGCAGAGAATAGGAGGAAATGAGGTGCACCCACACCTGACGCCTCTGCAGTGACAGAGAAATGATTAAGTCAGATACACCCAAGTGATCCTGGCAAGTGACTCGCACCTACATGCTGCAGAAATAAGCAAAATCCCACAAGGTCCTGGCCAACCTGACCCGGGGAAAAATTCCTTCCCCCAAACCAAATATGATGGTCAATTGGATCGTGAGCATGCGTGCAAGACCCACCACCAAACACCTGAGGCAGAGAATGCTCAGTACCACCTCAGAGCACTGTCCTACATGTCCACTGTCCTACATATCCCAGTGCCAGAGGAGAGGATGCCCAATTTATTTACCAAGCATGTGTGCTGGTATGGTAGCACCAGCTCCCCCTACACCCCAGGTTAAAGGACTCAAACTTGACCTGTAGATTATATGAGATGCCCTCTTCTGTTGTTGGCATCCTTGCTGAAAATCCCAGAGGAGTCCAGCTAGCTGCCCACTCTGGTGTAGCTTCTTTCTACTAGGAATTATACTGAAGCCACAGATATATTTCCTTTGGCTGTGTGTCCAAACGAGATTTATCCATTACTTACAATGGGTGCAGCACACCGTTTAGCTGCGAGCGTGGACAGGTCCAAACCATGTTCACAACATTTTAGAAACAGTGGCTAACCTAGGAGCAGCCCAGGACAGCAGCGGCAGATATGTTCCCAAACACAGTTTAGCTGTGTTTTGCATCTGAGCTGTCGTCCCTGCTAGGGCACTCGGTGCTGGATCCCATTGTGGCAACTAGTCAATGTCAAGGCCTTTGGCCATCAAAGATCCATAAAATGGCCACAGCTTTTGGCAACTGGTGACACAGCTAATGAGCTAGATGGGCGGAAGATTCTGTAGCTCACGACAAAACCTCCCATGCAATCCAACCACCTCCTCCCTTCTCTGGTGGAATCACCCTCTTCATGGCTGAGTTGTTGTGAGAAAAGGTGGGAAATGTTTAGAAGATTTCCCTAGAGGAGGCAGGGCATATGAGGATAAGCCCTTCAGACACTAGCAGAAGGAAGGGACAATGCAACACAGCACAACCTAGGGAGCCTCAGCTAGGCGTTAAAAAAATGTTCATATAAACACTCAATCAAATCATACAACCTTTGTGTTCAGTAAATAATCCCCTGTGCCAAACCCTTTCCAAGTGGAATTAGCCACGCTGGATGGACATGTGATCAATATATTAGAAGATTAACTCTAGCACTTCTGCATGATGTGAATTCTTGACTTTTCTGATCAAAAGCCTTTAGTTAATTTGGGAGACACCAAGGGTGAACTTGCTGACAACAATTGATTAACTATGCTTATGCTCTGATTTATTTAGCAGGAAGGAGACTCTCTCTGGAATAGGTATATTGTCAGCTGCCCTGGTGACATCAAAAGGGGTCTGGTCCCAGCTGTTATATTTATTCAAATCAAACTTCAGTCCAAATCACACAAAAATGTCAAGCTACCTTCTTCCTGTTGAACTGTAGCAGTACCAGCAAACTGAAAACTGGGAGGCTAGAGAAGAGGATGATTCATGGTTGGGGACCTGGCCTGGGACTGTGGGGTCCTAGTTCAAGTCTTCCCCAGACTTTCTGTGTGACTTTGGGCAAGTCACTTAGTTTCTCCATGCCCCATGTGTACAATGGAGATAATAGTATTGGTCTACCACACAGGGGTGTGATGGGGATAAATACATTAAAGATTATGAGGTGCTTGGACACTGCAGTAATGGGGGCCCATATTAGAATTTCAGATGGATAAATGCCCACAAAAATCTTTCACCTGTTTAAAGATTAAAATGGATGGATCAGGGGATTGGCAAATGGATACAGAGCCTTTAGGTCACTAGTTTGTAGTGACTGACACTTGTTACCCATCCAATGCAATGAGTTTGATGGTCTTATGCCAGCTCCTGTGGATGATGGATCACAAAATCCATCTCCATAACTGGTGCTAACTGGCAACCTAGTTGGCCACCCTAGCAGAGAATCCTAAATTGGAGTGGGATTGGGGACATGAAGACTGAGCCGCCTTCCATCCCAGCCCCCCGCCCCAAGCTCAGAGCTGAGACTCGGTAGGAGGGCATTGTAAAACGATCTTGCACTGTGCTGCCCATGCTGTACCTATCCTGGGAGGAGAAGAATCCTTCAGGCAAGAGGCCATCAATCTAGCAGCTTTTACTAGCACTGTATTCACACACACCTAGCCTGTGAATCAACTTGTCTTATATTTTGGATCTGTCCCTCCCGTCATGCACAATACTCAAATCTGTCAACCCTCCATAACGAAGTACTGGGTTGCTCGTACCCAATTCAAATATGAGGCAATCTCAGAGGCAATAGGAGAGATCAGTGACTAGGCATGAGACAATTAAAATGTCTTTCTCTACCATTCTTAGAAGCAGAGGGAGTAGTTCATCCACCAGCCAGCACTACATAGATGCAGATTTAAATGCAGTGTATATATTAGGGATAAGCAGGAGACATTTTGGTCAAAACAAGAACCAACTCAAATCCCTGTTTACAAGCTTCAGCTGAATTCCTTCCTTTGCAAATCTGGTTCAGATAGCATGTCCCCTGTCCGGTATTTTTCTATTCTTCATGCTCCTTAATTCTGATAGAGGGATTATGGATCCTATTCAACCGTGGCATATATCTCCATTGATACCAGGAACAAATTTGTCCTTGTGGGTTTCACAAGACCTTGGTATGGATCACATCATGTGACCCTATGCATTTAAAAATAAATAAATAAAACCAGACACACAAGAGAACAACTTAAACCAGATTTCAATTTCATGTTCAACATATAATCTCAGCATGTGAAACGGGTCAAGGACCATGTCCCCAAAATGCAGGCTTTCTACTAAGTGCTAAGGCTTTTTGGTTTAATATTGAAGGGAAGCTGAAATCAAAAGAATAAAAGTAGGTAAATGACTAGAGAGAGCACAACATTTTCTCAAAACGGTTCCAATTTCCTTTCAAGTTCCAGCCAGAGATTTTTATAATATGGATTCCCTTTTTTCCCCCTTATAAAAGTCTTATCCTCTACACACCAGTTTGCTACTGTACTTCTTCATAAATGTATGCCGTCTCATCAACAGCACATTAAACCAACATTTTGAATTCAAACCAAGTACACGAGCGGATAAACGTAACAGCGATGGTAGGAATTAGAGAGCAGGATGTGGGATTTAGGCAGAGATGATTTATGAGACCCAAGCAGAAACAATCAAAGGCAGCAGTTCACTCCTCTGCCTTGCACTCCTGGCCCCACGTGTCCCCATTTGCATTTTATTGCGGAAGGTTTGATTTTGAAACTCAATTCTCACCTGGCTGGATAACAGCTAGGACTGGAGACAAAAGTCGTTTTCTTCTTCGTTCACAGATGAATGAACTAATTAGGAAATGGCCTTAGAAGTCTGGAATCCCTCCCTCCCCCCCAAATGAGGGTGTCTGATTGCTTTTCCAATATGTTTGGATAGTGCCCGGCCCAACTGGCTGTTGATCTGATTGGTCCCGGTGGGCTATTTGGTAATGTAAATATCACTGCAACTATCCTCCTAGATTTTAACATGCAGTTTTCTGTTTCACAGCCACCACTGTGCTATCACAGGTGGTACAATTTGTGTGGCTGTGGGTTCCAATCATTGGTGCTTCTGGGTTTTCTAGACTGCGCCTCCCAAAGGGATGGGTTTGCGACTGAGGCACTGTCCTAGGGCAAGGAAGATCAGAGATCAGTTCCTGGCTCTGCCTCCGATTTCCTGGGGCAAGTCACTTTCTCTCTGCGTGTCTCAGTTCTCCAGTTGTGAAACGGGAATGAAGGTATTTCCTGACTCATCGAGGTGTTGTGAGGATAAATGCATTAATGGTTGGCAGGCACTCCAAGACCATGGTGGTGGTACCTGACACGTGGCCGTTTAGTTAGACTCCAGCGCACTGCCACTGATAATTCATTTCCCATGGAGCTGGGCACACTTCCAAGTGATGTGGCTCTGCCAATAGAACATTCATACCACAGCATCAGGTATTCTTTATAAATTACCATTGAAACATTCTCTGCCTCCCAAGGTGCTCATCCTACAGTGCTTCCCCTGAGCACTTCTGTAAGAGAAGGGGGAAGCTAAACTGGACTGACACTGGTTTTCCAGGGATCACCCTGTACCTGGGCAGAGTGACCAATGACTTAGGGTGAAATTCTCCCTCATGCAAAGGGCCAGCACAGAGCTTATGACCTGTGCACGTCCTCAATATAGGCCTTAAAGAGCGCATAGGTCTTGTGCCAGGGTGGCTTTCATCCCACGGGATCAGTATTTAGACAGAGAGAATAACCCGGAAGCCAAAATCCATTCATATAAACGATTCCGCAAATAATGAATGCGGATTAGTGTGCCAGCCCTTCCTGAGCAAAGCAAAGAGGGTAGAGTCATCGGATGATTTATTCACAAGGAATCGGAGGTTTTGGTCAGTTCTAGCAGTGATGAGTTCAGAGACGTGTAGTCTGCCTACTTATTCCCCATCTGTGGAGCTCAGTGGCATCATGTGCTTATTTCTCTAGAACCCAACCGGGGCTACCAGGGAAGGTCCGTGAGGCTGCAGCAGGAGCTGGACAGGGAAAACAGCCAGCAACAAAGTCAGTCAGATGGACAGCCAGTTACAGACAACATGGCTGGCATCGCAAAGGGTCTTTGCAGAGTTCCCTGGTCCAGTTAGGCCACAGCTGAATCTATCAAGATTTTTCATGCACCTGTTAAGGGAAACACCTTCTTTTTCACAAAGGGTGAACTTGCCCTCCTGCAGAAGTGTATGCAGAGCCAGAGTCCCACTTCAAATAGGACTGGGGGTGAGTACCGGCCCGAACTGGCTCTCTGCGCAAGGATGAATTGCACCTCTTGGAAGTAGTCCTCACTCAGCATCCAGAAGGATACCAGGCCCCGTTATCTTGTCTATTAATGGCATTCCAAGGGGTGCAAATATGGAGATGCAGCCTCCCAGGAGACTCTGTTCCGTACCCACTGGAGCCGGAGTGGAGTCAGACAACGTTACACCAGCCAGTTATTCAGAGATGATTCCACCCCCGTTCCATCTGCTCCTTCCTTGCAACCAACCACCGCCTCATTAATCTTTTTCCTTTGCCAGCATGAAGAATCAGAGTGCATCTCCTATACATTTTCTTTCCAAGAAGATCCATTTGCTTGTGATAGGTATTAAAGCTGCGCACCACCCCTTTCGGTTCCATGGAAAGCTCATTTGATGCACATGTTTGCTCCTCTGCCTTCTTTATTAAGGAGGGTTTTAAAAGATCAAACAAGTTAAAGCAGAAGTAAATCCTCATTGCTCCGCTTTGGCTGTTGCTTCATTACTCAGCTTACCTATTAGAAGAGTTACTTTCAGAATGAGAGCTTTTGTCATGGGGAATATGCCTTTCAGAGCTGCAAGGAGGACAGGTTAGTTCAGCCATCAACAGAGATTTAAAATGTCTCTCCAAACCTTTTCTTATATGGGGGAGTCATTGCTGCTCTTTCCCTGTGTATAAAATGATTCCTCTTCCTGCTTTGCGCCCTGTGCCCGCTGACCGTAAGAAGTCTGCCAGTGATGGTAGCATTCTACATCCACTGGGGCAGATCCTGGCCCATTCTGCAGCCTTCTTACCTGGTTCAATCTTCCAGGCACAGTGATGCAAAGGGACCAGGCTGCCATAATATGGCCTATGGAAACCCAGGCTGATATAGACCAAAGGTAGCCAGCTGTACACCACCCCTTCCTGTCTCTTATAGCATAGGGGACATTGTGGGTATATGCTTAGAGTAGCGGGGCATGGCCAGCAATCCTCAACTGGCATAATTTATGCCATGGATAGAACAAATTCTAGCAACCCTGGGGACTGTGGGATTACAAGTTAGGTCATGCAGTACAGTCACCATTGTCATCTTTGTGTAGGGTCCTGCATTGAGCCACTGAGAGATTTCTCTTTCTCCTGTCTCCTGCCTGAGTTCTCAAAGTATTCTTAGGTAGTTCTCATACCAAGGAGGCCAGGATGTTAGGGAAACATGCTTTAACCTTTCAATTAAGTTCAAAAGGTCTGTCAGACTTCTGGAGGGAGCCTTCAAAACTTGTCCTAAATGGGTTGGATTATGCCGGGGCCTAAACTCTCACAAGACATTATGGTCCCCTGCAATCTTACAGCTCAGCTCAGCACAGTGTCTGAGTCTCTCTTTCTTCCCTCTGGGCAGTCTTGCTTTCCTTCACCCCCACTGGATATAGCTTCTAGACTTAATTCTTTGGGAGCACATAACTTCTTCAGACATCCAGCGTCACCCCAGGTCGGATTTGTCTTAAAATAGCCCCCGAGATCTTCACTAAGGTTAACATTAGCTTTTTTCTTGAGTCAAGAACTAGCTCAGACATCCTCTTGTCTGAATCTTAAGAGCTCCCCAGAGGAGCAGACCACACTTCAGATGTCAGCAGAGCACTTAGAGTAAATTTTATCTTTGTAGAACTGCAGAATTTGTCGGCTTCCACTACCCTAACAAGAAAGGCCTAAGGGCTAATAAAATGACCATCTCTGGATGGGTTAGCTCTTGTATTCTTGTGGCCTACAAGGTCAAGGGGCTTGCAGCTTCTATAGCTGTCAAAAGTCATTCTTCTAGTTTCTTGGGTAGAATACAGATTAGATTCATACCTGGAAGACTGGAAAAGGCTGCAGCTGCTTGGGATTGCTTAAACACCTTTATACCGGGCTTGTAGTTAAACATTCAAGGTCTGATCCTCAGCAGATCTAAATCAGCATAGTTCCACTGACTCGCTGAGATTTTATGGCCATATGCTGCAGTGCACAAGACCTGACCAATGGACTACATTGGAAGAGGCTGAAACTGCAAATGAATAGGTGTTCATATTATGGTGGCCAGACAGCAAATGTGAAAAATTGGGATGGGGGTGGGGGTAATAGGAGCCTGTATAAGAAAAAGACCCCCAAATCAGGACTGTCCCTATAAAATCAGGACATCTGGTCACCCTACATCCCGCATACCTTGCACAAGTAAGTAGCACTTCAATGAGCTCACATGTATGAGTCAGGGTTGGGATGAGGGTCCATCCCTTTCAGGTAGAAAGATACCACTGAATCATTTCATCCACTCCCAAGATGCAGCCAGCTCTGGTATGGAACCTAGAAGCTGTTTAGTAACAGTTTAGGACTGGAAGTGAAGGGGAATATTGCATCCAATCAAAATGACAGGGATGGGCTAAACTGGTGGAACTGAACTACCCAAGCTGGAATTTGGCCAGAACGTCAGGTCTGTCACCATTGAAGTGGCCATCGATGGTTATCACTGTGTGTGAGAGTTCTATGTGACTGTTAACAGTCAGGATCTTGGCTCTGCCTCTCATTTGAAAAGATGGCATATCAAGCAGCACATTGTGCACTAACGGCACACTGGTAAACTGGAATGCTGAGCTAAGGGGAAGATGAGCCACTGACACCACTCTTTGCATCGTTCTAATGCCTGGTCTGCACTTAACATGTAGGCCAAAGTTTTTTGCACTTGGTGTGATGCAATGAGGTTGACTTGACCCGGCTGTAGAGGCAGCTAGGTGGATGCATGAATTCTTTCGTCAACCTGGCTCCTGCCTCTCGGAGAGGTGGATTACCCACATTGATGTAGGAGCCTCTACTGTGGCATAGCTGCCATGCCATGGTTGTGCCACTGTAGCATAGTGTAACTTGGAGAGGTTCCCAGTCCAAGTCCTGACTAGGCACAATGCCGCTCGGTTCATGAGAGCTGACAGGCTCTCTCCTTTCCAGTTGCAGGGCAGGTGTATAGGGCTTTCAGAGATGCTTTATTAACAAAACAAAACCGACCTATGGTCAAAACATCAAGAACTCGCTGATGTGACATTATGGTTTGAGTGCTGGGGCGAGTAATCAGGTTTGAAACGATTACCAGAAAACAGGAAATGTCAGGAAAATGTAATTATGGAAATGTGTCAAAATGAGAAGAAGGCTGCTTGCCACCCAGACCGCATAGGAAATGAAAAGGTAAGACATTGTCTTCTCTTTGGCTGGTTGAACGTAATGTGATCTTATCCCTTTATCAGTCAGATGATCCTGCCTCGAAATCACACTCCTTTATTTATTGACAATGAAATTCATCCCAAGAAGAGAGTTGGCACAAAGGCTCTTAACCACTTAAATCCTATTTTGGGAACTGAAGTGGAAGGGCTGTGGTGGCACATAAGTCTTGTTCTGGCTCCCTTGCTCAGGGGTGAAATCTTTCCTCACAGAACAGATGATGGCAGTACAGGGTTCCTCCATGCCACCCTGCCAATGTCTAATGGATAGGGCAGGATACTGGGAATCTAGAGGACTCCTGAAATCAAAAGATGCTCCATGTGAATTTGTGAAACTAAACTGCTTTCTACCTCCGTTTCCCTATCTGTACAAAAGGGGGATACCTATCAGACAGGAGTGTTATTGACTTAATTCCTTAGTGCTTTGAGATCCTCTGATAAAGGGAAGGTAGAAATGCAAAGTATTGTTATCAATAGGCACAAGTTCATGGGACCCACACTGTAAGTTAATGGACAGTACGAGAAGTTAAAGCTGGGAGGTATATCATTTATTCTCCCTCCACATACTAACATATCAGGTGGAGAGCCAGCTAGTGACAGTACTGCATGAGAGATAGAGCTTGGATGGAGGGCACTAGAGATGTGTACAGAGGTCCTAAGATCCACTCACTTTGGCTGGGACTTTCATATCGATGGCTGGGCTGTCTATGTTTCTTGGGCCATGCCTTCTGCTTGGTCCATCTCGCAGTGGGAAGAAATGCAGCAGTTTTCCACAACCACCCTCCGGGATATTTAACCCAGATTCAGACACGGGCTGGTTGGCTCTAATCCTTTAAAATACATTGGATGATCCATTCCTGGTGCAAAGTGCTTTTCACCTTGTGGAGTGGAAAATTGCTGAGCTGAGCAGAAGGAACAGGGTTTGTTTGTATTTCCCCCCCTTCCAGCCTCTTTTCATCCAGGATCTGAATCTAATAATTTTTCTTCAAGCTTTTTCATGCTTCTGCATGCATTTCAGCCAACTTCTCTCCACCTGCAAAGAAAGGCCTTGCCAAAAAGGAAATAACTCCCCTCGTTCCCATTTCCCTTGTCAATCTAATTTCAACAATTTGAAACTCAGTTATTTTAA
The DNA here is from genome assembly GCF_003597395.2 of Chelonoidis abingdonii. Taxonomy (NCBI): domain Eukaryota; kingdom Metazoa; phylum Chordata; order Testudines; family Testudinidae; genus Chelonoidis; species Chelonoidis abingdonii. The sequence goes on along the minus strand of NC_133792.1, from coordinate 19,266,133 downwards.
AAAATGCAATGATTTTTTTTTTTATTTTTTTTTTGGCGTTTGACTTTTGCTGTACCCAGGAGGTGAAACTATGTTACAGTGATTAGCTTTGCCTGATCATCAGATGTTACTGCAATTACAAGACATGGAGTGCACAGCAAGATAACCAAATTAACCAGTCCTGGCTATTTTTATGCTAAGCCTTCTGCACTGGAAAACATTACCTTCCTTGGAACAAAATAATAGAGATGGAACTGATCTGTTAGTGACCAGCTATTGTATTATTGTCACCCACGGTTTATATTCCAGTGTGCTGCACAATCCATTTTTAAATGACTCAGGTGCTGGACCACTCACCAGTTCCCTGAGGAAACAATTTTATCGTCTAATAGACCTCAGTGTTGGGAAATGTGTCTAGATATTTAGCCTAAATTTTCCTTTGCTTTCCCATTACGTCTAATGATAGCCCTTGGATCGTTCTAAGCAATTTGCCTTCCTCTTTGTTTAATCCTTTCGATTACTCAGTTCTCACATCCCCTTTTCTCCTTGTGGGATGGGAACAGGCAGAGTCTCATGAGATTAGGGTCTTCAGAGTGGCTCTTCATTTTGATAAGACGGCAAGACAAGAGTCAAAGGATGCCTTAAAAAAAAAGACAATACATTCTAATGACTGTACCTGTTCCACTTTCTAAGATGCCTCTGCAGATAGACAGATTTCTCAATAGGCAGAATTTAAATGGTTTCCTTGGGAGAGGTGTCCAACCTCCAGGCCCACAGCTTCCCTGCATTTAATACAACACCCGGTAAGATCAATGAGTGACACAGACAGCAATTATCTCATCCTTCCTAGCCCTAGCCCATCTGCTGGAAACCAAAGAAATATCATGAAGTTAAAGCAACAATAAAGGCTAGATATTCTAAAGGGAAGTTTAGCATTTTGAAATCATTGCTGGCCTATTTCAAAGGAAATCCCTGCTCCCTATATCTAAGAGGCCCTCTCAAGGTTCATTTAATCTTCACTCTCAGCAATGGTTATTTTACTTGCCAGCTGTTCCTAGGTAGCAGGAACAGTCTTTGACTTCAGTGGAGCCACCCAAGTTTATACCAGCTAAGGATCTCACTCCTATGTTTAGCATCAGTTCTCTCATTGTGTCTCTCAGAAAAGCGTGTGGTGTATTCACATGCATTTAACTGGAATTGTAGCTCTCGTCAAACCCTACATAGCCCCCTTGTCATAACACTGTGACTTGGGCTCTTCTATTCTGAGATTCACTAATTCAACAGCTGTTGCTTTGTGATTATTTCACATGCAAAAACTGATGTTTGGGGGGGGGAAGGGGAGGAGCGGGGATTTCTTGTCACCTATGAGCCAGGACAAAATTTCAACTATTTCTACCAGCAAGCACGGTTTTCCCAGGTGAAAATGGCATCATTTCAATGAAAACTTAGGGCAATTATTCATCAGAAAAACTAACAAAGATTTGCAGTGGATTCCCATCCATGGCCATTTTTAAGACAAGATTGGATATCACTCTAAAAGAGACTTTTAAACGGAATTCGTTCAGGGAAGTTCCCTGGCTTGGTTATACAAGAGGTCAGTTCTCCGGCTTGTAACACGCCATCACAGTGGTCCTTCCTGGCCTTAGAATCAGTGAAAAACACTAGGTGACAATAAAAAATGTTTCTTGGATTTCACACAGCTGGGAAAGGTGTTCTTCTGCTTATGTGCCTTGGAGAACATTTTACCCCATCTTCATTTAAAGCACAGGGAGAGAATTTATCGCCCAGTTGTAATGTATGGTACCCTATGGTTTCGCAGGGACAGAGCCAGCAGTATACACAGCTTAGGTGGTTGATGTAGAACCTTCCAAATGCCTTTTGTTCCTTCCTTTTTTTACATATGCATGACTAGGAGCCGTAAGAGACTTGGGACTTTGAATACAAAAACGGAACTAGAGGCCTATTATGCAGAAGCTTATTCAGGAATAATGAGGGGAAAAAGTCAGTAATGGGAGCCTTTGTGTCTAATAAAAGGAAATGTATTCAGAAGGCTCCATGAAAGTCAGAACATCGCATTATAAACCTCAGCCAGTCTTTTCCTGACAAAAATCTGGAAGTAGCAGAAAAATTAAACTTCCTCTTTGTAGAAGCAAATGTAACTCATGACACTAATGGTTAAATGTGATCATGAAAAACACAGAAGAGCCATTTGCAAAGTGCTGCCCATCTCACCTGTTAAATGCAAGTCACAGGCCAGGGATGATCAAGAGAAGTGCTGCTGGATGAACACCAGAAGCTCAAGGTCAGATTCCTACACAATCTGCCAAAGTCAAAGGGGCAGATTCAATAACCTTTCATTGTTTCTTTCTTTCTGATTCAAGATCTCAGCAGAAGACAACATTCATTTAACAGAGCAATGGGTGTGATTGAATAGAATAGAACAGAGCTCATGTTTTAAAAATCTGACTGTGGGAGGCTGGGCTGTTACAAAAAAAATTGCAAGGTGTTTTGGATAATTTATTTTATTTTTAATTTTTTTTTATTAAATTTCAAAACAAATTGAAATTTAAAAAAATGGTGAAAATCTGTATTTTTTTTCCCCAACCAGCTCCAGCAAATAAGTCTTTGGTGCTAGAGTTGAACTGGCAGAATACTCTTCTGGGACCAGACTGATCCCTGGAGTTTTTTCAGTTGAGTTAATATGAGTTTATGTCTGTGTAATTGACAGCAAAATTTGCCAAGTGGCTGCTTGTTGTGGTCCCACTTTGCTCTCATGTCCTGGGTGATTGGAAGTAGTGTAAGTAAAGACAGTATAAAAATCAATAGCTATGAGCTTTATTGATAATTCTGCACTGTAACAGCATTCACACCACACCGACTCAACTGATAACTTCCCAACCCAGCATGCCCTGGGCTCTGAAAACCTGGGATAGATTTTGTAGTGGACAGGTCAGTCTTTTCTTTATTTGTTCCAAAATTCTGGTCAGGAATTTTGAGGTGGTAATCACCGGGGTATTAAATTCACATTTCTTCTTGTAAATTACAGTCATGATTTTCAAAAATATCTAGTGACTTGGGATGCCCAATTTTTGGGCACTCAGCTGGAAGCACTTTACAGAGACCTGATTTTCAGAGGCAAGGTGCTCAGCACTTTCTGAAAACTGAGCCCCCGAAATTGCAATAGCCAAAATGATTAGCCTCTTTGGAAATTTCAGCCTAAATCTTTTTGTGTGGTTTGTCCACCCATCACTGTGAGATTTCCAGTCCAATGGTGAGACTAAAGAATTTCAGGTAAATCAACATTTTGGATGCTTACTAGAAATTGAACCTACCAGCCTTGTCCTTTGGATAGCTCTGTCATCACTGGTTTGACATCTAAAAGTTTGTGCTGGGTTTCTGGAACACTTTTCGTTTAAATGTCAAATAATACATCCTTCTGTCCTGTTAATTTTATTTCACCTTGAAGCCTATTTTTTCTTAATCTTTCAGCATCATAATCCCTAGAGTCAGATTTTCCCCTTGGAAGTTCAAAAAGTCTTCTAGCAAAGTTGGAAAAATCCTCATACATTTTAGGGCTGGATTTAACTTTATTTAATTTAAATTAGAGAGAATTTTACCCTTAAATACTTTATTGGAAAATGCTATATCTCTTTTCAAATCTCCATCTTGAAATATGGCGTTTGCCCATGCCTAAGCTTTTTCATTTTTTAACACTATCTTAGCCTTGTGATCGGATGCTTTAATTTATTCATAGGAAATAGGAATTGCTATAGCGGATCAGACTCATGGTGTGTGCGCTTAGTCCAGTATTCTGTCTCCCACAGTGGCCAGTAGCAGATGCTGCAAAGAAAACTCATTGTAGGCAGATGTGATATATCCTGCCTCCTATTAAAGTCGCATCCAAATCCCTAGTAGTTAGAGACTGATTTAAGCCCTTGATAGGTGAGTTATTTTCCTGTCCAAAGCTCTTATTTGGCATTAACTACAACATACAATGGTGCAGTTAATGGAGTTCCGCTGTTTTAAATTAAAACACAATTTAGCCCAATGGCTTTTTAGTAAAACAGTGCTATTTTAGATTGTCTTCCAGCTTACATTGTTTACCTCTGAAGCATTCGGGGATCTATATTTCAAAAAAGAAGGATACATTCCTGTGATACTTGCTCATCTAAAACTCCCACTGGCTCTAATTTTGAACGCTTTAATGTTATGCTGTGCTTACATACTACAGTGGTAGGTGCTAGCCACAAATCTTCAATGGACAGAGCCTTAAAGTTGTACTGAATCAAAAAATTAAAGATGGAAAAGAGATTGTAAGCCATAATTCCAGTCTTACAACATTTATGTGTGTCCGTGCTGTGTTTATGTAAAGTTGATGGCATCCGCTTTGTTCCACTATAATCCAGAATCAATGTTTTCTGCTAGAAAGGCAGAAAGCTTCTGCACGAGAGTTTGATCTATGCTTAAAACTTGACCCCAACACACTCCCAAGGATCAGCAAATGAATATTTATTGCCTTGTTTAAAACAAAATTGTAATTTTGCTGTCAAGCTATTAAATCTATTTTTATTGCTGCCGAAGTATCTCCTACCCTCGGCAATGAAGTCAGGTCCAGGGCTCGTCCTCCATCGCTGCCTGTTTTCCAGGGACAGAGAAAATTGTGATGACTGGATTTGTTTTGTGCACTTCCCTGGCATTGATTGACTTGTGAGTTGATGGTTTCTCTTCACCTTTATATCTGGGAGAAATAATGCTTGTCAGAAGGAAAGTACCTGGATAGCTACCAAAAGACTTTCCACAGCAAAGGAGTACAACAAAAAAAAAGGACAGACAGCTCTCTTAGGAGAGTGAAGGTTTAATTACTTCTTGCTTAACGCTGCCAACCTTTTCCAGATAGAAAGTCTACAATTATTACATGGATCATGACAGCTTAATTAAGCAATTAAGATGGAAAGTTAACAGTCCTTACAGAATGGGATGCAGGGGCTTAGAATTACTTGTGTATGTATGAGTGTGTCTGTTTGGAAAAAGGGGACTTATTTGCATTAACGAAACAACATAAACTAATAACCCGTAAGCCAAATCCTGAAGTCATTACTCAGTTAATGAGAGCTTTGCCTGAGTAAAAAAGAGAGTGAAAACTTAAGGCCCAGCATTGCAACAGCCAGACCTAATTTCTACTTTTCTACTGTGAGTAGTGCCCCAGAGTGAACGCAGTCTGATGTCAGCACTTATGGTCTGGATCCAAAGCCCACTGAAGTCCATAAGAAGCTTTCCATTGACTTCAATAGGCATTGTACCAGGAACTATAACTGGTAGTAGAGTTTTGTAGGACTGGGGGTTGGGGGGGTGTCAGCATTTGGTGCAATAAACCAATAATTAATAAGAAATAGCAATTATAAGCCCCCTACCCTGCACATACACACACACACAGCTTAGCTTCTTGTGACTGAGAGGTCAAATTTGGTCCTCAACACTTCTGATTAGATTGGTGCTATGGGCTCCTATTCTGCAAAGGGATCCACCAGAGTGGAGCCATCCAATCAATGACTCTAACGGACATCTGGTCTGGGTAAAAGTCCATGCTGGCACACCCTTTGGCAGGGTCAGGGCCATGCTGTGGTGAGAATTGGGGCTGGGCTTATTGACAAACAACACACACCCTTGGAGAGTGCCAGCATCACACGGGTTGTGTTGAGTCTCTACCCTATGAGTTACCACCCTCGCCTTCAGTTTCTGCAAGGTGGAAACACTGCAATTCCTTTAGCATCCAGCACATTTAGAAATGCCCATAATTGGGGAGCAGGATTTGACAGATACTGTTGGTGAGGCTGGGATGACAGGCCAGGGCAGACCCTGAGCTAAAAGAGTGTTATATTACTGAGAGAGGTATAAAACTCTGAGTGATTTTGGACCTGGCTTGGAAAATCTTTATGGTAAATAAGAAGAACCACTTGAGGCTTGAAATTGTAAAATTCTGGTTCTGGGCTGCTGGTCCTGCAAATTAAGCTCCCACTCTGCAGTTTCAAATACAACTTACCCAATATTTTGTTTGCACCATGAGAACCATCTATCGGTGTCACTCATCAGGCCATATCCCATGACCTCAGGGCACTAAAGAAGTTAACCCCAGTGGCCTTGTCAGTCCCCAACCAAATGCAAAAGCCATCTCACAACGGGCTAAAATAAACAAAAAAGGAGATTGCACCTCTTAGTGTTGACCCAAACCCTATTGTGAGAGCATTGTCCTCTACATTTAGGGAATATTTCTCAGCTATTTCCACTCTGGTCATTAAATAGCATTAGTCAAATACATCCATCTACACTGATCAAACCCAGAAAGGCTCCCACTCAGAACTGTAGAGGATGTTGTATAGACTGCTTGAGAGGAGAGGGCTTTGATCGTAAGGAAGCACTGTGGTGTCTTCCTCTATTTTTTGGGCCTAATTCGGGGAATTGGAGCAATTTTTATAGTGTGGATGCTGAGAGTCATTGAACCAAACTGTAAACCCGGTACAAACTTCAAGCCAGGTGGTGTTGCAGCCTCCCCCTACACTGCAAGTTCCAGCACCTATGGCCTAATCCAGTGCCCACTGAACTCAATGGGAATCTGTTGAGTCCCAGGAATGTTTGTTCCTCTTTTAATGCATTGCTGCAGAAGATGGGGAGGATGATGCAGGATGCCAGGCACTCTGTGTGTAACTTAAAGAAGTAACTTCAGAGAAAAGAGATGTATGTGGTAGAGATTATAGTGCTCCCTTAGCCACCATGGGTAATTGCAAACCCTTCTGTACTGACTAGGTACTACCACCTTTCGAGCACTGTTCCCAGAAAGCGTGAGAAAGGACCAATAATACAGTGTTTCTTAGCGTCCCTCTTTGATTCCCAAGTATCCCATACCTCTTAACACATTGAAACTGACACACCAGCTTTATACAAAAATCCCTTCACCCAACACTGAAATGCAGTAGCTGTTTAACTGTGCCCAGAAATATCTCTAGCCTCTCATTGCCTCCGAACGCACTTGGTGGGGATTGGTTCAGAATACTTCCCCAGAGTGTTGTCCCACCCCCGAAATGTCAGCACCACGTCCTCCAGCGCACTGACTGCTAGGTTATCTGAGAAGCCTCCGATCTGATCCAACTATGGAGCTGGTCTAACCCAGCTTACTTTGCAAGAGCAGTCAGGATCATAAAACATAAGGATTCATGGCTGAAGGCGTAATGATCCAAAAGCTGCTCAGTTTACCTGTAGATAATAGGGCATTATGTAGGGATGACAAGTTTAGGCAGATGGTCGTTATTTCTAGTCCAAACCCATCTACAGGTGCAGATGGCTGCAATATGCTTTAGAGATAGAGTTGAAATATATTTATGATAAAATAGATCTAACTGGCATGAAACCCCTTGGCAAAGGCTGAGAACTCAGTTAGTTTAGCACTAATATATTTTTGGCATTTGCTTTTAGCTTCAGGAAATCATCCATTCCAATGCCAAAATATTTAAGAAACCATTTTTTCCTCCACAACTAACTTGCACTTACAGGTGTAATCCTGCTACCACTGAAGTCAATGGCAAAACAGACATACACAGAGTCAGCACAGTGGCCCAACTAATCAAGAGGAAGGATGTCTTCTGATTAAGGCACAGGACAGGCATTTGAGAGACCAGGGTCCAATTATTGGCTCTGCTACTGACTCCCTGTGCGATCTTGTTCAAGTCACTTAATCTGTCTGTGTCTCAGTTCCCCACCTGTAAAATGGGAATAAGACATGTCACTTTTATCCTACCTTTTCTCTGTCTTCACTATTTATACTGTAAGCTTCCCAGGGAAAGGATTGTCTCTTACTACATTCATGTAATGAACCTGGCACAATGGGACCCTGCTCTTGGTTGTATTACAAATAATTAATGATCAGTTCTGCTGCCAGTTCTTTTCTTATAAATTTGGAGCAATTCCAGTGACATCAATATTGCAAAGGTCAAATTGCCCAAACTACAAACACTTTTTCTTTAGTCTGTTAGAATGGCCTTGTAATTTTTTTCCCCAAAGGTGGCATTTTTCCCCTTTCAAAATAAATGCTGCAATGTTCTTGTTCCCCCCATAAAAAAAAATCAATGCCAGCAGCTCAATACTCATTCATGAAGCATCTATATGAAAACAAGTACATGTGCAATGAATAGAGAAAAGAATGGGGGAGGAAATAGGTTTTCGTTTCACACCTTCAGTGGGTTCATCTAAGCACCTTTCTTGGCACACCTTTAAGACACACGGAAGAGTATTTAGAGATTACAAGTACATCTTTTTTAATTACTTTGGGTAATTAAATCTGTCAGTGGGGGAGGATTAGCACAGTTATTTATAGTATTTCAATTTAAACTTCTTAAGATCTCTTGATGTTCCATTTATTTATTTAAAGAAATTTTCTTTAACTTGGGTAGATTTTCAGAGTTTGTATCCATGGCACAAGTGACTTGAATCCCTTTATATCCCAACGACCACTTGTCAGTTCTGGGAGGCGTCACCCCACCATTTTGTGACCCCAGAATTTTGCATTTAGGGATTTTAAGATATATATTTGCAAAGTAGAAGACAACACATTTCAAGAGTCAGTTCCTCAGCTGATGGAATCAATGGTGATATGCTGATTTGCACCTGCTGAGGATCTGGCCCCAAGTGTCTGGATATAAGAAAGTTTTTTCCTTGCATTCTCCTGTCGGTCAGTCTGTATCCATCTGTTCTTTTTTGTGTTATACTTAGATTGTAAGCTCTAAGGGACCATCTTTTCTTGTTCTCTGTCAGTACAGTGCAGTCATGGCCCATGACCAGGGCTCCTAAGCGCTCTGATAACACAGATCAATAATAATAACAATGCTCTTCATTGGAATTACATTTCAAAAGCAGAGAAGCCCAAGACTGAATTGACCTGGAGACTTTATTAGCCTCTCTACCCTGGAGGTGGTGGGGAGCCTTCCAGGGAGAGGCAAGTTAATGGGAAGGAGTTGGGAAATGTGCCTGCTGCTTGTGGCCTGCAGGTTCTGCCATTATATTCACTTTGAGGGCCCAGTGCTGAAAACTCAGCCTCCTTTTCATGCCAACATGGTAAAATTCATCCCTGTGCAGAGATCCGCGTGTATGAGACAGAAGTGATACATTGTCCTTGTGCTGAAACATCTGTACTGGCGTGAGAGCTTGTCAATAGCTAACTCCTGGACTGTGCCAACAGTTAATTGCAGGCATGAAAGGGAGGCTGGTTTAAAGTTGCTTTAAATATCGGGCCCAATGGATGTATATTTGGTGGCAGTGACTTTCTGTTTGTTCTAGCTCAAAGGCCCAGCGCTGCAGGCTCTATTAACATGAGTTGCTCTGTTGGCAATGGGACTATTCCCACGAGTGAGAATGGCCCCTAATTCAGCAGGCAATGATGCCTTCCCCTAGGCCAGCGCTACACTACAAACTTATATCCATGGGCAGTTGGGGAGGCTAGCCCTTCTGCCCAAGGCCCTGCCTCCCGCACATGGAAGCCCTGAACCCACCCGCAATAGGAGGAGCCTTGAGGGTCCCCCACACGACTGGAGGGGCCCTGGCCTTCTGACCCCAGCCACACCAGGCCGTCCCCCGGCCAAGCACCAGTCTGGTCCCAGCACACCCCAGGCTGAGCCACCACCACCATGCCGAGCCACTGGGCTGGCCCCAGCCACGCTGACCCCCCTGAGCTGCCAGCTGGGCCACGCCGCTGGCTCCCAGCCCCGCCAAGTGGCGGGCTGAGCTGCTGGTCCCCCTGAGTGCTGGGCCAGTCCTAGGCATGCCAGACCAAGCCGCCACCACCACCCAAGCCACCGAGCCACACCAGCCTGTGAGCCACTAGGCCGAGCCACCGGCCACCCCTGGCCAGCCCCAGCACACACAGCCAACCTCTCACTCCTGCCCACTGCTGGCTTGCCATGTTCCCACCTCACTACCTCACCACACAGCCAGCAGCAGCAGGCAGGTAGCAGCAGATGGTGGGTGCCTCAGGGAAGGGCCACCGTGGCCCTCGTGTCCGGTGGCGGGTTGGTGGCAGCTGCGCCAGGAAAGGCTTAGCCTTTCCTGGCCTACTATACCTGCTTATATTGGGATCACTGCGTTGTTCAAGGGATGTGAAAAATCCACACCCCTGAGCAACACAGTTATACTGACCTAACGTCTGGTGCAGACAGTGCTATGCTGACAGGAAAGAGTCTCCCATCAAGACAGCTAATGCCCCTCGATGAGGTGGATTAACTATGCTGGCAGGAGACCCTTTTCCCACCTTCCCTAAAGCGATACAGCAGCGCAGCTGGAGCGCTGTACGTGTCGACAAGCACAGAAAGGTTCCTCGGGCGGAAAATCACTTTAATTTACATGACACAATTAAGTGAACGGAAAGGAAGATTCAGAAAGAAACCCTGACCAATATTCAATGGCAGTCCATTGTCTGCTTCTCTCAACGGTACTGTAGAACAGTCCCATGTATATAGCCCGATCCCTTCTTGACAGGCTTCCATTCCATGGCTCGTGCTTCATCATAGAGATTCATTATAGTACCCAGGAATATGAAAGATGCAGTCACCGGCTACCTCCGGCCGTTCAGGGACAACATAAACAGGAACACAAACACATTTCTTTATTGTTGGACATTCCAGAGAGAAATGAAATCAACTGTCATTTGTCACTCGGAAAATCTTGGGTTTTGCCCCCTCCCACCAGCCAGCGAAAGTGGGAGAAGTCAAAATTGCCGAGCACAAAAATTACATATTGACATGAGAAAGGAAGCAAGTGACTAGGATTACAATTTATTGCAGAGAGTGTAGGTGGTGTGTGTGATTGCATGCAGGAAAATTGCCCGAGATACAGTCATTATTATCTTACCAAGCTCCTTATTTACTTTCTTCTTTATTTTTCAAGTAAATAATATATTCAACAAGAAATGGCAATTTTCTCACATGCAGCCGACACGTGGCTTCCAATGTTTTATGACAAGTTGTAATTCCAGAATTGGACTTGGGTTTTTCACATGCAGTATTAAACAGAATTTTCCTAGCGGGCAAGGTTTATTCTGCTGAGAAATTACCCTTTCATTTATGCATAATGGTTTGATGATTACTAAAATCGCCAGAGCACACTTTGGTATGGGAAGATGAGACAGATTGCAGTGGTGAGATATCCCAGCTGTTTCAGAGATCTCTTTGGTATTGATATAAAAGCCAGATGACATCAATGGGTCAGGAGCTTGAGAGAGCTGTGAAATATCCATTCCATTGGCATCTGTCTGGCTTAGTCACGTTGATTCAAAACGTCAGCTGAGATTTCTTGGAGAGGAGATGCAAGGGAACCTGGTGAGAGGATGGAGAAACGAACTCAAAGGGAACAGTCCATCTGTGGGAGTTGGTTAGCTGTGGCATAGCCTTCACTCTGTATCAAACACTCAGAAACTGGAATCCTGTACCAAGCGAGACATCAGCAGTGAGAGAAATAGGCTGATGCCAACAGCATTTCATTCTGATCCGTAGAATAATGCTGTCTTTACCCGATAGCTAGAACAGGGTTTCTCAAACGGGGTCGCCGTTTGTGCAGGGAAAGCCGCTGGCGGTTCAGGCTGGTGGGTTTACCTGCCCCGTCTGCAGGTCCGGCTGATCACGGCTCCTACTGGCCACGGTTTGCTGCTCCAGGCCAACGGGGGCTGCTGAAGCGGCAGCCAGTAAGTCCCTTGGCCCGCACTGCTTCCCATAGCTCCCATTGGCCTGGAGCAGTGATCTGCGGTCAGTGGGAGCTGCAATTGGCCGGACCTATGGACGGGGCAGGTAAACGAACCGACCTGGCCCACCAGGGGCTTTCCCTGAACAAGCGGCGACCCCTGTTTGAGAAACCCATTCACTATAATGTCTGCAGAAGGAGCAGCACTTCTCACAATTTGAGGGCTGTATTGCCCTCTCTCATTCTCGGCTTAGGCCTAGATCCTACAAGAACTTAGACACAAGCTTAACTTCAAGCATGTGAGTAGTCCCATAGAGGTCAATGGAACTACTCACGTGTGTAAAGTTAAACATATGTGTAAGTCTTTGCAGCATCTGGGTCTAAGGAGCGATTTTCAAAGGGATACTTTTTTTTAAATGTATCTAACTCCCACTGAAAGTCAATATTATTATTAAGAATTATTAGTATTATAGCTCTTAGGAACCATGGAAGTTAGATCCCCTGTCTGCCAGTTGTGCCTTTCAAAATCTAACCCTTAGTCTGTAAATCTGCAGGATGATTATAAGAACCAACCAAATGATCCTGAAGTGGAAATTCCATGAGAAGATGGGAACTCTGTTATTTTGGAATCCTAACTAGCTCCCCGCAGCATTAAAAAGACAGAGAATATTATAAACATCACCAGGAATACAGAGATATTCATCAGTATTCAGATCTACCCAAATATTGCTATTTTTGTCTTTATTTTGATTCCTTTGGAGCACAAAAGTATAGCCTTAGATTCCAGTGATTTTGATCTGGCATTTTCTTGAGCACTAAATAATTCCCTTTAAATAATAATAATAAAAAGACACAATGATTATTTGACAATGCATTCATACCAATGGATTGATGTCATAGACACAGGAGAGTGACTTCATGGCAGGATCAAAGAGCAGATGGAGCCTTTATTCAAGCACAAATATCTCTTGTGATAGAGGAATACAGAAAAGTTACTAGTAAACACCATATTGTTGTTTTGCATAAATGTCCTTTTACCTCAAGTACAACGCAGGATGAAAATCCTCTTTTAAGGTATCAAATGAGACATTACGTGTAGTGCTCTCCAGTAGACAATATTTGGTGAAGTGATTTTGCATGACAGTTTACAAACACAGCAGGTACTAACCTATTCACAAAACTCCCCTGGGGTGCCTCTATCATTTGGCTGCACAAGCTACTAGATTGCTAAGCAATTCCAATTAGATGAAGCGTTTCTCTTCATTTCCGTTGCTAACCAGTTGCATCGTGTAGATAGTACTACTAGGGCCCAATACTGAGAATCGATGAGAATCCTGATTCGAATGGGAATTGAGGACACTCTGTAATGAAAAACAGGAGCTCTGGAGCTCACAGCTTCAACCTCTTTAGAGCTGGTGCTTTCCACCATAGAGATGGCTGCATTTTAGTGGTGGATGAACTAGGCCCTTGACACAGAGATCCTTTGAGATGAATCATGCCATATATGTATAAGATACAACTGATAATGATGGTAATTAGTATAGAAAGAACCAAGAGTGCAGCCTGTCTTCCACTTGCAAATTCCAAGCATTGCATGCAGAAGAGGCCATTGCTTTTATGTTATATTGATCTTGCAACGCATCTTGGAGAAAAATAAAATGGATAATGGCGTTAAAAATTCAGCCCAGGCAGTTTCCATCAGGAGCTGCTGAAATCCGTTCAAGAAGAGGACTTGCCAGGAAGCAAAATGCAGTGAATTTATGGAACACCGAGTTAGTTTCTAAGGAGCAAAAATCCATTTGGCACCAGCAACATACTACAGACCCAGGAGAGAGGGGCCCACAGACGCCATCCAAAGGGATTAAGTGTGAGGCCTTGATGTAGCATTCACATGCCTAACCTAGGGTGAAAGGCAAAACCCAGAAATTGGCACAAGGTGATCAGACATCAGTAGAGAGACTGACATGCTCTGAAGTGAAGGCTGAGCTGGAAGGGCTATGTCTTCTCTGCACCACCCCCATCAGAAGGAGAAATAAATTAATAAACTTTCCACATCCAATCACAGTGGATGATTTTACTGAGTGATGCAGAATAGAAGAGCGTTGAGCTCTTCCCACAGAATACTTAGGGACACATTCCTCCTCTCATTACACCCCTGATCTCAGTGAAGCTATCTGAAGGGTACATTGTTAGGAGCCAGGACCTTTACTTGTTGCAATGAAGTGTGTGTTACACACTGTCTGATCTTTTACACTGGGAGGTCGGAAACAGATTATTGTATTGAGCTGCTCCCCCCCCTGCAATTGTACCATTCCCATTTTCATCATAGTAGAGACCCTCCTTGTAACCATAAATATGACAGTGCTGCTTTCAGAGAGAAATGTCCCTGCTTGACCTCAAATTCTTCATCCCATCTGTAAAGTGCTTTAATAAATCTAACAGACGGCTGAACCAAGATGACTCTAGCATTTTCAGGAGATCCCCTTTGATGAACTCATGGAAATAATAAACCAGACAAGAGTCTGCATGGCTAAAGTGTCAGATGTGGGCCCCAATCCAGCACAGCAGTTAAGCCCATGCTTAAGTTTAAGCCCATGAATAGCCCCAATGAAATCTGGGTGGACAGGAATTTGTCAACTATAGCCCTGAAATTAGAAATTCTGGGGTTCCTTTTATTGACACTCAGTTACCGTTTTCATTACAAACATGGACCTTGTCCCAGATGTGTTGAATGAACGATAAGGTTTTCAGCAAACTGGATCTAGTTCTTGTCAATCTATGGGTTTTCCATCAAACCCGAAAATGTGTAAGTCCATGGTTGGAAGTTGAAGCTGGATAAATTTCAAACTGGAAATAAGATGCGTATTTATAACAAAGAGGGCGTATTTATAACAATGAGGGTAAATAACCAAAGGATATGATACATTATCCATATCTTGGATTCTTTAAATCAGATTGGATCTCTTTCTAAAAGGTACTTCCAAAAGTTATTGGGATCAGTGCAGGACCCACTGTATGAAATTATATACCTTGTGCTATACAGGAGGTCTAACTAATTTATCACTATAGTCTCTTCTGGCTTTCAAATCTATGAATTTATAAAGCTGGGGTTAAACTCGGGGGCTGACTTTTTGGGGGTAGGGGGTTCCCCATTGGAAACTCAAAGCAGAACTCAAGAACTGTGAGCAGCCTGGGGTTCCTCAAAACACACAGTCACACCAAACCACTCAGCATGCCATAATGTTGCCTTTTAAAGTTTTATTCTTTAAAGAAAATGCAGTGCACACGTGAAAGAGAAATAAAGGCGTGTTTGGAGTAGATTTTAGGAACTTGGTGGATGATATCCCTGGATCCTAAAATGAAGGAGGTTAGAAGGCAGGGCACAACTCTGAGAGGGTGTTGCAAACCTATGCACATATTTAAATCAAAGTGATTGTCAGGGAACATGGCAAGGGCTGCATATAAATGGAGTCTAATTTTCTTATCTAGGTGTGATAAGGGGATGACTGCCTGCCAATAATAAGTAGATTCATTTATAAAATCTCCGTCATTGTCACTGAGCAAAGTATCGCCAGTGCTCCTGAAAAATGGACCTCATGCCAAGTTGTACTGCTTCATCATCAGTCATGGTTGTGCTGCCTGCACTGAATTTCCAAAATCTATTATTCACTTAAGAATGGGATTTGGGGAAGCAGATATCCAATCTTTTGCAAATATAGTATTCAAAAGTAAATGCATTTTCTTTCCCCCCTAGGAAGGAAGTACAGACTATACAGCCCAGCAGATCTCTAACACTAAGATTGGGCTGTGAGGTTTGTGGCTTTGTAGGTTTTCTTCTTGGCATTGAGGGCCTGCTCCAGTGCCCAGTTATGTCAGGATTCCTGTGCATGACTCCCATGGGCATTGGAGTGAGCCATAAAACTACAGTTGAGCAGATGGATTCAGCGGAGCTTAGACATTGTCTCAGAGATTTGGGGGTAGCTCTAAGGGAAGCTTTAAGGCACAGCTAGTAGACAATTCACAAGAAAAAATTTGAAAATAAATCGACTTTTTTGGGTCACTCTGAGATTGACAAAATATCAATCACCTTCTTCTTTTTGGTCATTTTGAATCTAACAAAATAGCAACAAGTTCTGTGCCTTTGTTGAGGCATGGGGCCTGGTGGGATTCCTCTAAAAATAAGAGTGACTTTATACATGCAGTGAGAGCACACTTCTAGCAATAAGAGAGTCTTGCTATCTTCTTTAGCTATTCCTGGGAAACTATGCTCCTCGAATGACCATCCTGCAACAATTTTGGTAAGAGGCGTAATATCAGAACGTGGTATGTTCCACTCCTTGCTCCTCCCTAGTTTAAATTCTTTTAAATTATTATTTTATTTGAATGTCCTACTGGTGAAACAGAAGATTACTGGTGAGCTCTAGCTGTGTATATGTAAACAGGGGATAGATCAAGTGCTAACAGATGGCAGTCAAGAATACGTAACATAGTCCTTGAGTCTGGGAAGAGCAAAAGACTGACTGTATGCTGCAAATGGTTCTCTCTGCCTGCCCTTTACATCAGCTCTTAACATGGCATCAGAAGTAAACTCCACCAGTATTCCTCTGCCATGATCTGTTGGGACTGCCGGGTAGGGAGGACTTCATTCTCCATGGGCCACATGGTCTTTCGTGGCCAATTCATTTTAGTTGTAGTGGGAGGTTTAGGGTTTTTTTTTTTTGTCATTTTTGTTTTTATCTACCCAGCAGGACGTGAACAGTGACCTCCAAATCCATTTAACACAGTGCACCCCGCAACTGTAAAACAGCACAATAATAAATTGTCATCCAGCAAGCTGCAGCCCTTGCAAATAAAAGACAGCAAGTCAGTTATGCAGGGATTATGTGAGTCATTGCCAGTCAGATAATGTGTATAACCTGCTTACCAAAACACACAGAGAAATCATTCATCCTCTTTAAAAAAAAAAAGAGTGTCTATGAAGGAGCAGATCTGCAGCAACACGGTAATGTGGGACCGTTCATGTCAAGAGATGACATTCCCAGTTGGCTACAGTTCAGATCACTTTCAAGGCAGACTGAGGAAGCTTGATTGGTCTTCTGTAGGGAAAATCATCTTGATCTTTCTCTTCTCCCCTCTCCCCCCCTGAAAACTTGGACTTTCTCCTCCCTTATACCCATGTCAATCAGGAGTCGCTCCACTGAAGTTAATGGAGCGACCCCTGGTGTACCAGTGATGTAAATGAGTGGAGTTTCAGGCCCATGGCTTCTAGATGTCCTCATTTCTGATCACAAAGGGCTGGATTGTAACTGGACAGTCCAGCCTGAAGAAGACACAGCATACTGTCGCACTGCCCCAGCAGCAGGTCAACAGCCAGTTTCTGAGTCACAGTCTGGTGCTTTCCTCTCTGCACAAGTTCTGGGCCTGGGCGGATGCACTGGGGAGAAGGAGCCTAGAGTCTCTCCCCTGCCCTCTCACCTACATGGGATGGGGAACTAGCATCTTAAGAACTGATGCTTCCGGTTGTGCAGGCGGTAGCCTGTGAAGGACGTTTCTTTATCTCCCTTATTCCTGTGCACAAGTGCATGTAAAAACAATCACAACTGATCCCAGTGCCGCTCTCCTATAACAACGGTGGATTTGCTAGAGTTTTTAATTCTTAAACAATATTTCCATTTCATTATATATCACAATAACTGTAATGACGACATTTCAGCCATAGCCATAGGACAAAACGACACAGCGCCGATCTCATATTTATTTGCTTGCCTTGGGATTACATATTCTTAAATAACAACAACAAAAGATAGACCTTTAGAATAACAAATGAAATTCTTTTGATCTGCAGTGAAGACCAAAATATGAGCCATGAGATTAAAGGGAGAGTGCGGGGGGAGGGTTAGGGCTTTAACTACAGGAGGGAGGAGGGTTTATTTTATTATTGTACTGACAATTATTACTTTTTTAAGCTGGTGTATACGTAATTGTGTGTAAAAGCCTAATTTAGGGGGATGTTAATCTGCTTTTATAGTCTACTCCTCTAATTAAATCATTTCTTATTAATGTACACATTAAAAATTCCTGAAAGGCAGCCCGGATTTAATATGAAGAACTGGGAAAATGGAATTTCACCCGGAAAATACAACCCCAAATGGTCCCTGGCAGACGGCCCATCCTTACAAATTGCCAAAATCCCCCTACAAAGTCATTAACACTAGATTTTAGCATGAGTCTCATGATATTTGAAGGTTTTATAAGAATCAGCTTTAAGATGGAGTCTTGTAAATCAGAATCTCAGCTTTCCAAGAAAGCAAGTAAGCCTCATGGTTGAAAGAAAGCCTTGGAAATGTGAACGCTAGAGGCTCAAAAACCAGAAAGCAAACAAAAACCCCAAAATTTATCACCTTAAAAAAAAACACCACCACTGATGACTTTTAAGCCAATGTCATGATTTTTTGAACGTTAGTGATTTGCAATATCGTGAGTGCCTTCAACTCCCATTAACAATTCTGAGCTCTGATATAGCACTCTGCAGCCATAGCTTTCAAAGCATTTTTCAAAGGACAGTGAATCTCATTATCCAGGTTTCACAGATGGGGAAAAGTGAAGGGACTTGCCCAAGGTCACAGAGTGAGTCAGTGGCAGAGCCAGAAATTAAACCTAGACCCCCCCCCCTCCCAATTCCCAGAATCTTCCCTGAACCACCAGACCACATTGTTTCCCACTGAATTTGAGTTGAGGGTATTCCACCTCCCAAGATCAGACCCTGATACGACATGTATGGCATGACGTATGTTTACAGTTAGAGCCATTTGCCATAAAGAACAGGAGTTTTCAAACAGAGGAGAAAAATGACAATGCTTGGATTGTCATGTACAATGTGCTGGGAAAAACCATTTGGAATGTACAAGCAAGTAGGAGTTATTTCCTGCGTGAAAGAGTGGATGTTATACTAGAGGTGGCTGAGACATAGCTTTCCCCTCAATGCACATAGCAATTCCAATCAGTGCTGCATAGTATATTCTCCTCCAGCATTATAGCGGTGTAGGAAAAGTAGTGGAGACTCAAATTTCATTTTCAAGTCACACCCCAATGTTGGAGCAAATTGAGTAACCCAAGCCTGGAGACAGGCTTCAGAGCAGTGAGCTGCTGAGAAGTAAAATAAATAAAAAAAACACAAAAGTTACTCTGGCTAGGGAAAGTTTATTGATCCGCTGTAATTGCTGGCTTTCCCTCATTTAGTAGCCACCAGACCTCAACTCTGTTGAGTTACACAGTACAGGAGTTCCCAGTGGAGGTGTGGAAAAAATAACCAACACAAATTCCTTTCATGCACTTCCATTAAATATTAAGCACCTTCTTTAGGAAAGGAACCTTTATTCGCTGGTAGAAGCGAGTCAGGGAAATTTGTTGGATTAATCCAGAAATTTAAAATCCAGATGTGAGAGAGTTACAGATGCAAAAGTTTATTGTACTGAGAGGCCCTGTGCCTCAGACACTATTGCTGATTGGATGGGGGGAATCTAGAATGGGGCTGGCTGTGAACCTATGAAGAAGAGACAAGACCTTTCTTTCCTCTCCATGTAGCTACTGTATCCTAAACACAGAATTACAATAAACCCAATCCGAGCACTCAGGGATTCCAACACAGCAAACAGAGCCCCTGTATTGTCACTAATAATTACTACTATTATCACGTGAATTTCTACAGCATCAATATCCACACTATCTGGGAACCGCAACATACATTCAGCGTTAAATTAGCATAAATTACCTAAATTAAGGTAACATACCATATGTGACATGTATTAATGTAACTTAGTGTGGCATAAATTACAATAATTCAGTGTTGACTTTCCTGACTTCGCACAACTGTAAACCTTGTTTAAGAACTGGGATTAAAACAAGAAACATTAAAAAGTGGATTCATTTGACAAACAGTGGAAATGCAATGTCTTGCAACACTATTAATTTAGGAAAGGATTTTATTTAATTTGCCACTTAATAATAATAATGGTGCTTTGCATTTACACTAGCACCTTTAATCCAAGGCGCCTGCAGCACTTTACAAATATTAATTCATTTACAGGTAACTATTAACATTCCCATTTTTAACTACGGGGAAATTGAGGCTGAGAGAAATTAAGTGACTTGCCCATGGCAGTGGTAGATCCAGGAATATAACCTGTGTGTCAAGTATCAGCGGGATAGCCGTGTTAGTCTGTATCCACAAAAATAACAAGGAGTCTGGTGGCACCTTAAAGACTAACAGATTTATTTGGGCATAAGCAAAAAAACCCACTTCTTTAGATGCATGGAGTGAAAATTACAGATACAGGCATAAATATACTGACACATGAAGAGAAGGGAGTTACTTTACAAGTGGAGAACCAGTGATGGCAAGGCCAACTCAGGCAGGGTGGATGTGGTCCACTCCCAATAATTGACGAGGAGGTGTCAATACCAAAGAGGGAAAATTGCTTTTGTAGTGAGCCAGCCTCTCTCAGTCCCTATTCAAGCCTAAATTAATAGCATTAAATTTGCAAATGAATTGTAGCTCTGAAGTTTCTCTTTGAAGTCTGTTTTTGAAGCTTTTTTGTTGAAGTATGGCTACTTTTAAATCTGTTATAGAATGTCCAGGGAGACTGAAGTGTTCTCCTACTGGCTTTTGTATGTTACCATTCCTGATGTCTGATTTGTGTCCATTTATTCTTTTACATAGAGACTGTCTGGTTTGGCCAATGTACATGGCAGAGGGCATTGCTGGCACATGATGGCATATATCACATTAGTAGATGTGCAGGTGAATGAGCCCCTGATGGTGTGGCTCATGTGGTTGGGTCCTCTGATGTGTCGCTAGAGTAGACATGGGAACAGAGTAGGCAACGGGGTTTGTTACAGCGACTGGTTTCTGGGTTAGTGTTTCTGTGGTGAGGTCTGGAGCTGCTGGTGAGTATTTGCTTCAGGTTGGGGGGTTGGCTGTCTGTAAGCAAGGACTGGCCTGTCTAACACCAGCTGTGAGAGTGAGGGATTGTTTTCCAGGACAGGTTGTAGATTGTTGATGACGTGCTGGAGAGGTTTTAGCTGAGGTCTGTACGTGCTGGCCAGCAGTGTTATTTTCCTTGTTGGGCCTGTCCTGTAGTAGGTGACTTCTGGAGTCCTGACTTCTAGTTCTCTGGCCTAACCACCAATTAATAGGCTATTCCTGCTGCCATTGCTGTCAATGGCTATGCTCTTTCCAAACTTTTTTTACCTTCCCAAAACAGACCCCAAATTCAGAGTATAATGATTGTACTGCAGTTTAACTCCTGTTGGTATGAGGAGTGGAGGAATGGGGGTGAGTGTTGGAACCCATCCCCCCAATTAAATCCCCCCAAATGCCATGAGAACACAATGCTTAACACAAAACGCCATGAGAACATACAATACTTTTCTCTCCAGTGCATTTTCCTGAGAATGAATCTGCTTTGATGGAGGGAGATCTATGTTACTGGAGTAATAATTTCAGGCCCAATTTTACTCCCCTGCTACTTGTTCATTAAAAGAGGGTAGAATCAATTTATGAGCCCAACCCTGCAAGGTGATGAATTGCCAGCTATTGATGCTGACGAGATGTTACATCTTTGCAGAATCAGGCCCAGAGACAGGAGACAACCAGATAGTATGAGAGAGGCTGGTGCAATCACCCAATGTGTCACCTATTCCTTACTTCCCCAGGAGCTTCACCTTGCTCAGAGTATTAAAGAAACCCTGGTGCCTTTCATAGCTGTATTGCTGCTCATCCTTATTTACTGGGATGAAAAACAACTGTAATCTCATCTCCATGTAAACCATCTTGCTCCTGCTAATTCTCGAAATCCATAGTATTCAACTCTGGGCGGGGGGGAAGAGAATCAAGACTTTGCCCTTGAAGAATGCAGTGGCAAGTATATTAGTCATAGAAAATCCATTACTCAAAATGATGAATGTCCTTTCCTGCTACGTTGCTGTTAGACACCAGAATAAAAACCTCAGACACACGTTGGACCCCTATAAGGACACTAATTTACATGACAAATACACAGATTACAAAATAGTGTTTCACTAGATCCTGCAGCCTGCTTGGCAATTGGAGAACTGTCCCTCTTCAGCTGTCTCCCATATCAGTCTTGCAGGGAGTCAGAGCTCCCAGATTGCATTTGCTCTCCGCTGGCATGTCCCATGGCCAGTGCTGAAGCACCAAGTCCAGACAGTTTATTCTATTTTTTCCACCCAGAGGGTCAGTCTATTAACAAATCTAAGTATAGACCAAAGAGGGGTGGGGGGTTTCTCAGTGACTCAGGTTCTCCCATCAAAAACATGTCATTTGGGATTAGTTTAACAGGGGCTAACTCCTGCTCATCGCCCCAAGGGGCTGCATGTGTGAGAGAAGCAGAATTCAGCTTTTCAGGAGGGTAAGTGCCCCTGAATAAGACTGTGCAGTGTAAATACCATGCATCTCTGCTGCACTGCAGGGCTGGGGAACAGACAGGGGAGTGCTAGAGGGGGTGGAGGGAGGGTGGAAAGGCATTGCCCAGAGCAGCAGAGAAAATGGTAGCTTTTGGCCCTTACCCTATTCCTATGGACTCCAACAGCAAAAATTCCATTAACTTCAGTGACACAAGCTCTGGTACTTAAGCAGCAAGTTCAGGCCCTGATCCAGCCCCCAGTGATGGATACTGCAATACTTCCATTAACTTTGCTGGGAGACGTGAATTGCGATAAAAATCCAGAATTGGCAACATTGCTTTTCCATGAGGGCTCTGGATTTTGTGAAGCCTTTATGTCTCTTAAGAATCCTATTTTTGGGTACTCCCTATGCTGCGCCACTTTCAGCTGACATCCAGCCCTTTTCATCAAAACAGAATGGGGAAAGTTAGTTGCTGCTTGTGCTTGATTTAACATCATTAATGCTTCCTTTCTGGAAAAGCGGCTCCCAAGTCTAGTCACTTTATTATGCCATGATGGGAATTTCCCACTACACCTGCAGTTGCATACCATCAGCCTCACTTTTGCATTGCCTCACTGATTCAGCTATGAATATGCTTCACCCATGGTTGACAGAGAATAAATATATGCAGTTCAAGGCATGCTGAACATGACCATTCATTCTGGGAAATGCAGAGATGCCCAGACAAACAGGGACATTAAAAAAAGCAATATAAAAAGTTACCAAAAAACTTTTCTGAACTTACAAAATAAATACAAAAGGGGGGAGGGTTTTAGTATTGGGGAAAGAAGAATTTGTCTGACCAAATTCACTATGCAGTAGCAGAGCCAAAAGTCTGTGCACCCGGAGAGAAACTATGCTAAAGATTCGGGGGGGTGGGGCAGGGGGAATGTTCTAGAATTACAAGCATATTTTTCCAGTTTTTTTCTCCCCTTGGGGCAGTCAAATGAATTCTCTCTTTCACTCACACACACAAATCCAGTTAGAGGTCAGGCCAGGCCATATTCCCTCTATGAATGTTAAATCTTTAAAGCACGCACACAGAGCAACTATCAATAACCTCTTTCCTCCACTCCATCCCAAATAGCTAATGTTCCTCAAGACCACCCTACCCTAGCTCTTACATAGCCACACCCCTTCACACGCCCCCCTTCCAGGAAGCAGCCAAGCCTCTTTTGAAGGTTCTGAACCCAGCCAAGCTCAGCTGTATCTGATTGCTTCCCAGCTGGCAGAGCCTCTGAAATCCCCAGCTGTGATTTAACTTTGAAAGCTTGATGCAGCCTCTCCCTTAGGGTATGTCATGACATACCTTTCCAGGGATCAGTGAAAGACCTGTGCATGTCATCGCAGTCTTGCTAGAATTATGGGCCAGATTCACTAGTGCATGTGGGGAAATGTAAATTATACTTTCCTATGCCAGAAAGGTTGTCTGCACCTCAGTACCTCATCAGGGGTGGGACACAAATCAGAAGGTTGGGCGGGGGACCTTAGGATAGCTGATTATAAATGGGAACAAGCATAACAAGCTAACTGAAGAGTGCACAAAGCTGTTTCAGACTGAGATGGCACAGCCCCATTGTATCATGACACCGCACTGCAGGCTGCTGATACTACTGACATTGCAATTTTTATGCGATGACAAGACTATGGCAACAGTCTGTGCTACAGGACACTGAGCGAAAGAACGAGACGTGGTTGTGCTGACAGCAAAGCAAGAGCTGCTAAGATTGACACTAGAGCTGTGCAAATAAAGGCTGTTTGTTTGACTGGCAGTTTCAGAAAATTAAATTGTTTCGAGTCAAAGAAGATATTTCATTCTGATGTTGAGCATTTAATGTTCTTTTAGATTTTAAAAAATAATAATAATAAAAAAATAATTTCATTTTGAAAATGTTTCTATTTTTTCATCTTTTTTGTCCCAATTTTTCTCCCAACCAAAACAATTTAGCAAAATGGATTCAAGTTCGGGGAATATTTCCGTGCCACCGAATCTGCATTTTATTCATTGAAAAAAATGTTAGCTGGAAATTTCTGCTCAGCTCTAGTTAATAACCCAGTGTTTGCTTTTAAAGCCAGAAATTTGCAAGGCTTCCCCCCCTAAAAGCAGATCTTATTATATCATTTGTATTTGGTAGCACCTAGGCACCTCAGCCAGGGAGTTTGTGCTAGCTGTAAAGAACAGTAAAGCCATTTCTGCCCCAAAGAGCCAGTCCTTTTCAGCACATGTCCTGACAACAGAACTGTAACCACCCTTTCCCTGCAGAATGGGATTCCAGGATAAGAATTTAATCACTGGCTTGCAGTCTGAGTTTCTGTGGAGAGTTCTGTTAATGAAGATCTGTGTCTCTGTGCAGAGAGACTTTGTTGTGATTTTGAACTAGTCCTTGATGTTTGGTCAGATCAAATGTTCCATTATGCCTCTTTCATGAATCAAGTGAGTTTGTTTGGACCTGAAAAATGTGTCAGATCCACTGGGAGAGGCTCACAAATGAAAAACAACTAGCTGTGTAGAAAGGCAGCATGGTCTAGTGGGTAGGATGCAGGACTAGGAGCCAGGACACCTAGGTTCAGCATCTGGCTTTACCGCTGATATGCTGTGTGTGGCCTTGGGGAAACCATTTCCTCTCCCCGTGCCTCTGTTTCCCCTCCTACTGTTTGTCTGTCTTGTCTATTTACATTGTAAAGTCTTCAAGGCAAGGACTATCTATGATGTGTCTATAGTGCCTTGCCTTGCCTCATGGAGCCTTTACACATTGCGGCTTTTACACATTACTGTAATACAAAGCTAGATTGTAGACCCATATCCAAGTTCATGCCTTAAGTTAGCGCCCCTGAAATGAAGAGCATGGGGGCAAACTGTTGTAGCCACACAGGTGGCCGTTGAAGTCAGTGGGTCTCCATGTGAATTTTGCCTACATTGCAGGAAAAAGGTCTCAGCAGTGTAGCTGGTGAGGAATTTCCCATTGGAATGATTTTCCAGGAGAAAATGCAGTTGCCACAAAAATCAAAATTTTCAATGGGGAAAATTTTGATTTTGCTGCCAGTTTATGATTTTCTATCAGTAAAATCAAAATGACAGTTTCATTTTGTTTGCAGTGTTGTAGCTGTGTTGGTCCCATTACATGAAAAAGACAAACAGAGGCAATTTCATTTGGGGCTGGTTCAACCTCAATCAGATTATTTCATTGTTTGAACTGACCCAAAACATTTTGCTTTGAATTTCCCTTGTGGCACAATGCCTTATTGGAGCTGTAATTTGAAACCCTTTTCCCAACTACAGACCAGGCTTCCTGGACTCCTACATCTTCCACTAAGCAATGCAGGTACGAGCTGGGTGGTGCATTATGGATGTCAAATAACCCTGGGTGCATTAAGGGAGATGTAGTCTGCTTCATAGGGAAGAACTGAGGCACCACGTTCCTGAACTACAACTCCCAGAGGCAATGTACAAATATGGGAAAATACTGTTTGATACTGAACTGACTAAGGATGAAACATTTCAGGACAATTTAATGCACTGAATTGAAACATTTTGATTTTGGTATGTCAAAATGCTTCATTCTGGTAGAAAATGTTGAAAAGAAAGATTTTGACTTTTCCAAATCAAATGTATTTTTTGAATTTCTGTTTTGCAGAAAATTTCAACTTTCCATCCTGATTTGGGCCAGAAACAAATGTTGGAATTTCCCAGGGGATGGAAATTCCAGATTTTGCTCTACTCCAGTTCGCAGATGTTTGTTGTTAATCGTATGTTAAAGATGTGGAGGAGGAGGTGGGTTAGTAATATTTTCCTGTGCCTCAAAAGAAAGATAGAGGACTTGATCATAAATTTCAGCTGCTTTTTCGCCTTTGGGATACTTGATGGGTACGAGCTTATTTTCAAGAGGAACAGACTGTGTTTCTTTGGTGCTGGTTCAAGAAAAAGGTTAAAATGAAACCCACTTATTGAGCTGGAGAAGGGACACGAAACTCTGGAGTGACACATCAATTTGAAACAATGCAGAACTCCACAGAAGGAGTCATTATAAAGCCGGGCAGGGTAGCATAAAACATCAGAATTATTCATCAGGCCTGGGTCAGGCTTCTACTGGTGCCTTTTATCTTGCAAATAAGATGTCAGCTCTCAAGAGGCTTAATTCAATCTCTGCTTCCCCAATTTGGTGGGCAATATATAATGATTTGCTGTTAAATAGCCTACGTTCACAAATTTATACATTTATTGCCTTCAGTTTAAGACATCATGGCTGTCTTTTTATGTCAGCAGGAGATACGACAAAGCTTTTCGATGAAGAGAACTACTATAAAAGGTGCTAATAAAGAAATCAATCTCTTGTTACGGATCCTATTTAGAATTAATTGTACTTTTTTTTAAGCAATAGACAGTACCTAATAAAAGCAGGATCATCTGGAAAGTTATATCCCTTGATTTAAAAACTGATGTGTGTCAAAGTAATCGGATTAAAAATGAATTGCTGTCTCTAATAGATTAGTGCTGTCATCTATCTCATTGTCAGCTCTTCCGAACCAACAAAACAGAGACTCAATGTGAAATTAGCCCATTACATTTTAAGTCTCTTCCTAATGGATTTTAAAATGAATTTCTCCTGTTTTGCAATGTAGTTTTAGAATTAAACATCAGCTGACTTTTTTTTTTAACATACCCATAACACAGAACATTGGGAGCTTGCACATTAAAACAAAGAGAAATATTATGAGAAAAATGGATTCTTGACATTTTTATTATTTATCTCCATCGACAAACAAAAACCCTCTTTATGCTGACAAATAGGGGACCCAGAGGTACATGCTCGGGGTAAATTGTCAGAACTCTACTAGAGCCATTGACAGCTAGGACAGTTTACAGCAGCTGAGGATCTACCCCTAGTTTAAGAACAAAATTAAACTATGTTCTTATTAAATCCTCTGTCTCAACTGCTCCACTTTTGTTTATTTCACCCTCTTGCTGTGTCTTATCTTAGCCTAAGGCCTGGTCTACATTTAAAAATTAGATCCACTTAGCTACATTGGGCCAAGCTGTGAAAAATTCCACGCCGCAGTTAGGTCAACTGAGCCCTCGGTGTAGACTCGGTTAGGTCGACAGAAGGATTCTTCCGCTGCTTTAGCTACTGCCTCTGGGAGAGGGGGATTAACGACAGCGATGGAAAAATCCCCTCTGTGGATGTAGGAAGAACTTTCGTGAGCAGCACAGTGGCAGCTCCGTAGCTGAGCTGCTGGGGCTGCTATCGCGTGGCTATATCCAAGACTCTGAATCCACAAGTTGCTCTGGGTTGCACAGCATATATAAATAACCCTATGATAATCAATCACCATACACAACTCCAGAAATCACAAGCAACCCTACCAAAACAAACTAGAGATGAACCACAAGGTAATGCTTGGACTCAGATCTGAAGCTACAAGAAGTTATTGAGCTGAACACAGGGTAAATGGATGAAATTACATAGCCTGTGCTATACAGGAGACAGGCTAAAGCAGGGTTTCTCAAACAGGGGTCGCTGCTTGTGTAGGGAAAGCCCCTGGTGGGCCAGGTCAGGTGGGTGTGTTTATCCGCCCTATTCGCAGGTCTGTCCGATCGTGGCTCCCACTGACTGCGGATCGCTGCTCCAGGCCAATGGGAGCTGCTGGAAGTGGCGCAGGCTGAGGGACTTACTGGCCGCTGCTTCGGCAGCCCCCATTGGCCTGGAGCAGAACACTGTGGCCAGTGGGAGCCACAATCAGCCGGACCTGCAGACGGGGCAGGTAAACACACCGGCCCGGCCTGGCCTGCCAGGGGCTTTCCCTACACAAGCAGTAACCCCTGTTTGAGAAACCCTGGGCTAGAGGATCCAATGGTCCCTCCTGGTTCTAAAAATCCATTAATCTATAAATTCAAGGGGCATCTGAATCAGTAGATTTGGTTTGGCCCAAAAAGTTTGGTTCTGATTCCAGACTTCCGCATTGTAGGATGGCGTTAGATGTGGTGGGTTTGTTTTTTTTTCTTCACTTTGGGGCAAAAGGAGGCCAGTCTATTTCCATGAAAAACCATTGTAGGTAAGTGGAGGGAGAGAAACATAGTCAAGGAAACTGATTTCAATTTCCATCTTCTAAGGGGTTCATTAATAAAAAGTGAGAAAAAAAATCCTTCCTATTATGACAAATATCTTCAAGGTGTAGTGTCCTTTTTAACAAACATTAGATGCCTTATTAAATCTAAATTAAAGGCTCACTTAGGGCTGTTCATTGACAAAAAGCCTTTCTGAAAATAATAAGCGGGGCACCTCACTGGCGTATTACAGCATGATCTTTGCTTCCCTGAGAGACAATCCCACATAATAGATCAAACACCTGGTTGATGAATGGTTCTGATGAAATGCTCTCGACCTAGAAGACACTTGAAAGTGATGAACAGCTAATGATGAAAGACTCCACAGAGGTGTTTAATTTCTGAATGTAACATGCAATTTCCAGGCCGCCACTAAAGAATGTACAGAAGGAGAGGGAGTTGTATGCCATCTTTTAACGATAGTTGGGCTAAAGGGAAATAAGCTGTTAATTCATAGACTCATAGACTTTAAGGTCAGAAGGGACCATTAAGATCATCTAGTCTGACCTCCTGCACAATGCAGGCCACAGAATCTCACCCACCCACTCCTGTAACTGACCCCTAACCTATGTCTGAGATATTGAAGTCCTCAAATTGTGGTCTGAAGACCTCAAGGTGCAGAGAATCCTCCAGCAAGTGACCTGTGCCCCATGCTGCACAGGAAGGCGAAAAACTGAAAATCCCAGTTCAGAATTTTGTGCACACATAGGAATCCATTCACATATGCATGTCATTCAGTTTACAGATGGTATTTCAATGAAAAAGATGGGGAAAGAATAAGAAGTAGAACTCAGTGGAAATGTTTTTACCATCCTGAGAAAATTTTTGAGATTTCAAAAACTGTTCCCATCCTGAATTGAGACAAAAAGTTGAGATCTTGAAAATGTTTAGGATAACAACCTGAAAAACATTTGGTTCAGGTCAACTGAAATATTTTCTTTCAATAGTTTGAAGCATTTCATGTTTTACTTTTTTTTAAAAGCTATAAATTAACAAATTGTAAAACAAAAAGTCGTTTTGAACTGGAAAACAGAACTTTTCATTTAAAAATGCCAAAACAAGATATTTCAACAAAATTTCAAAACTTTTTTCCAATTATTTTTTGGCAATTTGTTGAAACCAATCCTTTCCTTCAAAAAGTTTCAGTTTTGATGAGTCTGCATTTTTGATGGACGTTTTGTTGATCAATTTCCAACAAGCTAAAGTAAGACGCCGTAATTGTTGTGACTTTGTTTTCTCTCTATAGCACCCTTTACACATTCAAGGGGCCAGTCAGCAATGGACAGCTGCCATATTGTGCGGGAGTCTTGGCTGGTCACATTTTCAAAAATCAGTTTCTAAGCTAGTAGTCCCCCCCAAATGATGCATTTCAACTTTCTTGGGTGCTCAGCTGTACGCACACTCAAATGTTTGGATCTGCACTGTGCAAATTTCATCTGTGCATTTGAATAGCATAGACACTTAACTGCCTGATTTTGCAGGTGCAAAACCGAGTGTTTTGGGTAACTTGCATATGTCATATTGGGCATGAATGCTTATTAATTATTTGCATTGCAATAACACCTACAGGTCTGAACTGAGATCCAGACACCACTGGACTGGGTTCTGCACACATACAGAGTAAGAAAGACAGCGATTAGCCCCAGACAGCTGACAATCTAAACAGACAAGACAAACGGAGTGGGAGGGTAAATTGGCACATAGAAATGATGCGAATTCCCGCAGCTCACACAATAAGTCAGTGACAGAGTTGGCAACAGAACCCAGGTCTCCTAGCTGGGTGCCCTATCCTCTAGACCAGGGGTTCTCAAATTTAATTACACGGTGACCTCTTTCTGACAACAAAAATTACTACATGACTCCAGGAGGGGGGAATGAAACCTAAGCCTGCCTGAGCCCTGCCGGCCCAGGCAGGGGGGCCAAAGCCGAAGCTCAAGGGCTTCAGCCCCAGGCCAGAGGCCTGTAACCTGAGCCCCACCACCCAGGGCAGAAGCCCTCGGGCTTTGACTTCGGCCCTGGGTGGTGGGACTCAGGCTTTGGCCCTGGGCCTCAGTACCTCTAACTCCAGCCCTGGTGACCCCATTAAAATGGGGTCATGACCCACTCTGGGGTCCCAACCCGCAGTTTGAGAACCGCTGCTCTGCACCATTCTGCCTTCCACTTTTAGAAGGCAGGTGAGTCATCTGTGCAAATCTGACCCTTTAAAGCTCCCACAAAGATAGCACCATCAGTGCTTCCCTGAGTTGTCCCTTTAAGTCTTTGGCCTGTGAGTTATTTCTATGACTTTCACTCTGCTTTCTACAGGTTCATGCTGACCTCCGTGAGTGAGCCCTTGCTCAGCTGGTGGAGCCACTTAGCACCCAAGTTCTAAAGTTAGTGCTGTGACATGACTCATCTCACCCCATCCCTTCCCATGTGAAGGTGGTGTTAGGAGCCAGTTAAAATGGATTTTGACACCAAATCTTTAGCCCTGCCACTGTTTCAGTCCCTAATGCACTCATTTTTCTCCACTTTGAAGGCAATAAAAACAACAAGGAGAATGATTCTGCCGTCTGCTCCTGAATAAGGTCCTAGTGCCTCCTTCCCTGCTTGTGCATTGGCGATTTGTTCCCTGACATTGTCAGATGGAATCCCACAGGACGCAAGAGACAAGCCTGCAATCTGGGCCTCCCCTCTACCTGGCGACAAAGCTGGGTCAATTTAACCTGTGTGCGTAGACTTGGCCAGAGTTTCCTTTGCTGCACTTGGCACAGTGAACAGTCCACAGTGTTTGTGACTTAAGCAAGAAACCACATGAGCATCACCTGGCTTAGGGGGGTTTGTTACAAACTGGACACGCAGAGCAAGTTTGATGCAAAGTTAATGAACTGTTCTATTTACGGCTGGCCTTGGTTTCAAATGAACCTGGGACAAATTAACGGTTCTACGCCAAAACCTATGTTAACATTTGCCCTGAAGGTGTTTGTATTTCAGTAGCGCCTAGGGCCAGCTGAGAGCCGGGTCCCACTGTGCTGGGTGCTGTACTTACATAGAGCAATAGACAGTCCCTGCCTGGAGAGTTTACAATCTGAGAGACCAAGGGTGGGGGATAAGGATAGAATAGTTTGTAAACATCATGTTCATTCCATTATTCCCCCCACCCCTCACTCCCCGAGGTCATGGGTGTTTAATTCTTCGAGTGGGTTTTGTTGGGAATAGAGATGGTCGGGAATTTTTTGATGACATTTTTTGGTCAGAAAATAATGATTTGTCAAAATTGAAACTTTTCATGGAAATATAGCAGTTTCTATGAAAAACTTTTGCCAGGGAGGCTTCTCAGGGCCTGGGTGGAATTTCTGCTAAAAACTAGAGAGACAATAGCATAATATTTCCTGCACCTGGGATGTGAGAGACCTGGATTAAAGTCCCTGATCTACAGCAAGGCTTCAAACCTGGGTCTGCCACATTCTGGGTCCCCTAACCACTGGGCTATTGGCTTTTCTGGGGTGGGGGTAAGGTCCTCTCTCATTTTTCATGAACATTTTTGAAAAAGCTCAGTTTAGTCCTGAGGCAGAACTGGAAAGCTCTTGGAAATCTCAAAAAAATGGCATGAGATGGGCAAGTCATTTCTCATCCAGCTTTCACTGGGAGAGGCTTAGCTAAAAGGAAAGACAGAGAAATGGAGAAAGGAGAGAGAGAGAGAGAGATAATATTTGTCCTGAAAACTCAGCTGTGGATTAATTTTGGATTGGTGGCTTCCTTCTGACCCAAAAGTCTAATGAAAGCTCAGGATGACTGAGCCCACATGGAGTGAAGTCAGGGAAAATGTTTGCATAGGCCTCCACAAAGCAAAGCTGCTCAGCGTCTCAGAGCTGAGCTTGGTAACAACCATACTTCTCAGGGTCTCAGTGCCTTTTGCAAACGTTAGTAAATTAAACCTTGCAGCAAGTTCCCCATTTTACACATGGACAATCTCAGACACTGGGAGTTAAAGGACTTGCCCAAAGGCACGCAGACAGACAGTGGCATGGTAGAAGCCGTAATCAGCTATCTCCAAATGAGACATCATCCAAATCTCAAAGGAAACAAGGAAAAACTCACTCTTACCTGTTGAACTCAGAAAGACTTGGTTCAATGTGAAGACACAGACCCTGACTTCAGGGGGATTTTTTGTTCATTTGGTACCAAGTAATCAAGTTTATACAAAGCAGCACTGCTGGAGCTCCTCGAGAATATGTCAGCTCCCATACATGTCATCTAGGTTCACAGCAAACATCCAGGCTGAGTTTGTATAACATTTTCATTAACCTTTTAGGACATGGTCATTTGTTTCCCTTCTAAGGAAGTTATTGGTTTGCCGCCTGTGTTCCCAAGTCTCCACCCTGTGCTTATGGGGACACACACACACACACACACACACACACACACACACTTCATAATCCCAGCTGTAGATAGAGAAAGACAGTTTATTTTAAGATCAATTGTAATTTGCGATCCTTCTTGGAAGCGACACCTCTGAAAGACATGGTTTCAGGGATGACATTACAACTGAAGAAACATGACCAGGTTGAGGGGCAGCTAATGATGTGGTCTCTGGGAGAGCAATCTTGAATATAGTCTATTTAGTCTAAACTATAGTATCTGCAAGCTGTACAATCCTTAATGTATTTAATCCCCATAACATGCTGGTGAGGGAAATAGGGCTGTTATCCCCATCATACATAGAGGGAAATGAGACCCGGAGAAGCTAAGTGCCTTGCCCAAGGTCACAGAGGAAGTCTGTAGTAGAGCAGGTGCTCAAACCCAGATCTGCCCAGGCCTAGGTTAATGCCTTAATCACCAACCCAGGAAGGAGCAGCATTGACTTGGCATTATGTGGTTCTAAGTGCGATAGCTGAGAGCTGAACAGATAACCATACAGGACTTAATTCTGGTCTCATGCTGGAATAAATCAGGAGTAGCCCCATCAGTGTAGATGAGCTCACAATCATGCCCATTATCTTTAATAGAAACCTATTTTACTTCCTGAACCAAAAGGAAGGTTTCTAATACTAACCTGCAACAAAACCCACCCTCACTTATCTAAAGGAACACGAGTCTGACATGAGAAACAGAAAACTGAAGTTGAAGGATATCCCCTAACAGTTCCGCTCTGAGCTTCAGTTTCCCATTCAGTTCCTCTGCAGCCTCTTGAGTCTATGGCCTGCAACAAACCTTTTCCTTGTTGCAAGGAATGAATGACCCTACATCCAAGAGATTTATGTCCTCTGTCTCCGGGCAATAACAAGCACTTCATCACATATGCTATAGGTGCAGAAAAACTCCCCAATGCACAGCTCCCTTCCTGACCCAACAAGTGATCTCAGATGTTCAGACCTGAGGTTTCTCTGTTATGATGATGATGATGGACAGCTTTCTAGCCCTCTTTGACTGTGCACCAATAGCCAGTAACACAAGGGGTGAGGGAAATAGAAACAAACCAGAGGAGAATGCCGTTGTATTTCCTTCAAGTCAGGCTACATTGATATAGGACTGTAGCTTCCAAATTAAAAAGCTTTTTGAAATTGGGAATCCTAAAATTTGCAATTAGAATTTTCCTCTTCTCCGCATACATCATGAATTTACCTGGTGTCTGTTAACTCAAGCTAAGAACACATCTTTATCCTTAGCGAAGACAAGGCCCTAGAGATGGTCCCCAAACCTTAATACTCCTTGGAGGAGACCTTTCTGAGCTATCCAACAGCCTGGGATCTTGGGTGGTTAATTCCTAGCCGGCATTCAGAAAGGAATAACTAAGCTGCTGGAAGCGAATCAAGTGCAGCTGAGTTTATTTAGGCTTTGCACCTTAGGAAAAGAGTGCCTTTGTCTCAGAGGAGTGGGGAAACAGAGACTGTACTGACCAGAAGGTAGTGCAGGGCAGGGCTGGGCCACCCAGAGGTGGGTGGGTGGGAGGCGCAAGTGGGGCAATTTGCCCCAGGCCATGCAGAGGCCCCCATGTCAATATAGTATAGTATAGTATTGCAACTTTTTTATGGAAGGGGACCCCAAAATTGCTTTGCCTCAGGCCCCCTGAATCCTCTGGGTGACCCTGGTGCAGTGATCTCTGGGGAGAAAAATGAACCCATATTTAGTGACTTGTGCTGGGAGTTTACTGCTTGTAAATCTGTGTGAGAGGAAGTGCAGCTGAGAGACTTACCAAATTGGTGCCAATTAGGATTAATCCAGCACCCCTACAATAGATCCTACATGGAGAAGGCAATTCTTGTGTTTACACCTGAACCTCCACTCAACTTGTCTCTTTGTTCTGCCTTGGCCTTACAATAGGCACCTTTTCCAAAGCAGCACTGAGGACCCAGCATCCCTCTCTCTCACATACACGCACCGTTATTTCCCCATAGATTTTCTCTGTGCGGTATTTTGAAAATTGTCTGTTTTTAAGCACTTGAGGTTCATCCTCTTCTGTTTCAATTGCAATAGACTAGGAATCCTCTGAAATCCTCCTGATCTCTTCATTTTCTCTGAATAGTGACCTCTTCCAACCTTCACTGGCACAGCATGCCCCCTTCCCACCACTATCCACCCAGGTCACTGCATATTTGATATTCCTTCCATTAGCTGGGTAAAAGAAATCCCTTGTGATGAATGAAGTAGCTCTTTCTGCAGCAATCCCTCATCTGCATCCTCATTCTTTCTGCCCCTGAAGCCTATAATAGTTGCCTATAATCATGCTTTGCTATTTGTGTCTTTTATCTAAATCCTCTACGTATGCACTTGTCATTTTGTTCTAGGGCATATCATCATCCCCCAGCTCCAGTGTACACCATTTTCACGTGTATGTCTGGCTTCATTACACATTTCAAGTGGAAGTAATTGAATAGCCCGACCTTCATTTAAGAGCCTAGTTCCAAAATGACCGTATTGTATATTTCTCTCTGAATACACATCTACAGTTTTGTCACCTTCTTTTACAGGTCTATAGCCTTTCATTTCATGACAGTCTTTTTTCCCTGACCTGATGACATAACTGGTGGAGGGGGGGAGGAGGAGGAAAAGTGGCTACTAGACCAGAACATTCCCTAATCAATGCTTCTTTATACATTACTGGTTTTTAAGCTTGATTGAATAATTCTAAGGACCAGATATGAAAAAAACTCCAGCAAATTAGGGTTGCAATTGTATGCGCAAAATTTGTACGTGCTAATTCTTCAATTGCACTTTCAGATCAGGCAACTGCACAAGCAGACGTGTTCCTGAAAACATCAGACTTTATTTTGAGGGAATATTTGCTAGAGAAAAATTAGCCAAGCTCCAGTTCAAATATGGTTCAGATCACAAGTGAAATGAGTTTGGTGGCCTCATCCTCCTCCCAGTTGAATTTCTGACCACAGTGCAGGAGTGATGGCTGCCACCTTAGCTAACAGATCAAGGACTAAATCAGAGACCGTCAGAACTGAAAGTATAAGCTGCTACAGCTT
Source organism: Chelonoidis abingdonii (assembly GCF_003597395.2). NCBI lineage: Eukaryota > Metazoa > Chordata > Testudines > Testudinidae > Chelonoidis > Chelonoidis abingdonii. The sequence goes on along the minus strand of NC_133792.1, from coordinate 19,230,417 downwards.
GAGCTGAAAACATGGCCCTCCCTAGCTACGGCTGTAACAGACCCAGTACATTGGATCTTCGCTCACGAATTATCTCAAGTCTAGAAGAGCGAGAGGTGCTGAGGGTTTTGGCAGGATTAGAACTGCTGCGATGGCTGCGAGTGAGGAGTAAGATGCATTGATAGAAACGTGTGGGGAACATTCTAATCACACCTGCCTGTACTGTCGTTGGCTTTAATCAGCACTAATAATCCTTCCCTGTCAGGTGCATTTAAACTCATCCTCTAATTTTAAATAATTATAATAACGAGCTGTGCAGTGAAATGCCAGAAACAGCATCCCTGTCACAGAAACCATACATTGTGATAGGGAACCCCCCGCATAAAGGATTCATCACCACCATGCAAGCATGTTAACTACCCCATGGCAGTCTTTTGCTTGTCGTAACACATTAGTTGTTTCATTATACGTCCTGCAAAGATGGCAATCAGACTGCAACAACCCTAATGTCCTTCAAGGGAAGAACAGGGAGAGGGCTAAATCCTGCCCTGTTCTAACACCACGCAGGTCAGTGCTGCTCCACCTGGGATCAGTTTGGCCCAGTGCATGGAAATATCACACTCATTTTTTTCCCCTTTAAAGTGTGACTCTACCCTGCCCAGTGAATCTATGGGGCACCTGTTCAATAACAGGCAATGCCTGTCCTATCAGATTTGTTCAGTTTACACGTAAATATTTGGTTGAACTGCCAGCCCCAATTTAAGTCTGAATGTTGAGCATTGTTCTCTCTGACTGGTGCATCCAACTACCACTCAGCTCAACTCCACTTAGCTTGTGGCTTCTGGTGAGATCATGTGCACATATCGTCTGTGGAAGTATCCTGGAAGTACGACCCACACCACGGATAATTCTGTACCTGGGGTTTCTGCCAGCCTATAGAAAACAAGCCCATTCTTGTGATTAAACATATTATTGTCATCTTGTAAAGCTTAGATTCATGGCAAAGGTTCCAGTGTGGTAAGACTAGAGTGTAATGCAAATGCTATTAATCCACAACAAAAGAAAGTCTGTAATCACAAGGGCCAATTAATCAATTTTTCAATTAAGTGACACCCAGATGGATAGTTGGGCAGACCAGGAAGATGAAGTATGAGTTTAACAGGCTAGTTCATTAGCTAAGTTGATTGCCTAACCAACGCATTAGTTATAGGAAACCTAGATATGTGAGGGACAAAGAGGCCTGTGGCACCTTATAGACTAACAGACGTATCAGAGCATGAGCTTTCGTGGGTGAATATCCACTTCATCAGATGCAAGAAGTGCGTCTTCACCCACAAAAGCTTCTGCTCCAATATGTCTTTTAGTCTAGGTGCCACCACAGGACTCATTGTCGCTTTTTACAGATCCAGACTAACACGGCTACTGATACTAGATATGTAAGGGTATTTCCTGAACTCTCCATCATAATGGAAAGAAAATGAGGAAAATGGAAATATTTCCATTAACTTCAATGGGCATGGGATCAAGTCTATTGGAGCAGCACTTACTTAAACCAAAACCAAATCACTTAAGTAAGAGGTACCAGTCTGGGGAAGGGCTGCAGAGTCTTGCTCCATAAGAATACTTTATAGCCAAGCGAGCCAAGGCTAATCTTCCCAAGAGGGTCGGGAAAACCAGTTCAAAGATTATACCCATTCCACCCCAATCTTCCCTTAAATGAGATACAGCACTTTCTAGGCACATTTCTTAGACTTGCCTTCTCTCTAAAGAACATAGGTCTTACTTCCAGGAGGGGGGCCTCTATCCTGGGAAGCAGTGACTCAAAGAGATTTGGGGTTGTGGTGGATAATCAGTTGAACATGAGCTCCCCATGCAATGCTGTGGCCAAAAAAGCTAATGCAATCCTGAGATTTATCAGCAGGGGAATACTGAGTAGGGGTTTAATTTTACCTCTGCATTTGGCACAGGTGTGATGCTGCTGGAACAGTGTCCAGTTCTGGTGTCCACAATTCGAGAAGGATGTTGATATATTGGAGAGGGTTCAGAGAAGAGCCCTGAGAATGATTAAAGGACTGGAAACCATGCCTTATAGTGATTGATCTCCTGGAGTTTATTTATTTAACAAAGAAGATTGAGGGTTGACTTGATTAGACTATAAGCATCTAAATGGAGAACAAAAATTTGACAAGGGTTCTTCAGTCTAGCAGAGAAAGGTTGAACACAATCCAATAGCTGGAAGCTGAAGCTAGACAAATTCAGACTGGAAATCAGATGTAAATTTTTAACAGTGAGAGTCATTAACCACTGGAACAATTTTCCAAGGGTTGTGGTGGATTCTCCATCACTGACCATTTTTAAATCAAGTTTGGAGGTTTTCCTAACAGATCTGGTCAAGGAATTAGTTTGGGGAAAGTCCTATGGCCTGAGTTATACAGGAGGTCAGCATGGTCACTTCCGGCCTTGGAATCTATAATGTAAACAGAGAGCAATGTGGGCTTAAAAAAAAAGAACCCTACCGAAACAAAAACACTCCACGGCACATAATATCCTCTGCCTGGGGAGAGGATGAAAGAATAAACCATCCATGGCAGATTTAGTCATATTGCATGACTGGAAGGGGCTCAAATTCCGCGGTGCCACAAGTTAGGCACCATAAAACTGAGCCACCTAAAAACTGCTAGTCACTTTTTAAAATCTCGGCTTATTGTCCAAGGGAAGAGGAGAATATATAAACTAGCATCAGCAATGAAGAGTGAATTAGATTCATAACAGACGTTCTTTCAGTGTTAATGGTCTGGGAGGAGATCAATAACACAGGCATAGCCACTTAAAAATGCATAGGGCAGAACCTCAACTGGTGTAAATCAGCCTGGGTTTGAAGCCAATAGAGCGTCACCCGTTTACACCAGTTGGGCATCTGGCCGATGATTATCTTTGCAATGCTTCCCCACCTCCTCCAAACCCATTTCAGGCAGAGCCAGAAAGAGAAAAAGAAGAACGGGGTCTCGTGAGGTTTTATTTTCCTCATCCCTCTACTGGCTGTTGCTCTCTGTCATGGCATGCAGCTAGGCTTAAGGCTCATTCTTGCTACTCCGCTGTGCATTTAGGAGCTTTAAGCCTTAAGCTACTTCAACTGTTTCAGGGCTGTATTTGTTGTTTTCCCCCTTTTGTTATCCATTTAATGTTCTATTTATAGTTCTATTTTCTAGGAGGATTTGATCAGATACTTCAGCTGCATCAGGAAACCTTTGCTATGGGCCACAGCAGGCAAGGGGATAAACTAAAAGGTATCCTTCCAGTGTTACAAACACTCTGATTGTATCGCTCTTTTAACATTGAATATAGGCAGCAATTAGGGACAATGAACCTAATTCCCGCAAACAGCTGAGCACCATTAACTCCCATTGTCATCAGGGGGAGTTGAGGATGCTGAGCATCCTCCAGAAATCAGGCCCTATGACAAGATGATGATGGAAGGAATGGGAGGAGACATTTTGCCACTGCTTTGAGTTGTCACAGATGATTCAATAGGTCAATAGTTCCCTTCAGTTAGAAGGTATACAGTATCTCCCAATAGCGTCTGACTTGTGATTGTACCAGTGCCCTATACTGGATGAAATCAGAACTGCTCATCTCTATGTGAGCCTTGTACTGCTAACAGCTAATGGAGATTCTCCTCTAGGAAAAGTGGTGGGGGCTTGTGCTTCTGGAACAGGAGGAATAGAGTTTAATCCCCACTGCCAAACACAGAAGTTCCTAGTGACCATCAGGAATAGCATTATAACAGGTATGACCATGGTTTTGGTACAATATTTTCTTTAGTTCTGTACCAGCATTTAAACAATAGGGAAACAGTCTCCTTAAATTTCATTTTTTAGTTTAAGTGTTTATTAAGGCAACCTACTTAAGTCAAAACTATGTCAAGGAAAAGAATGCAGTCTTGCTCCAGGTGCTATGCAACTAGTGTAGGGATTTCCATTGTCTGCTTTTCACCTGCACAACATTAAATGGTCACCTCAAAATGGACAAGCTAAAAGATGAACACAGACCCAGATGTCTGCCATATTAAGTATTTTATTAATCTCCACCAATCTGTTTGTTACAGCTGTGCATTCCCTTTGAATTTAATTATCCTCTGCCCAACAGGTGGGCATTCACCTGAAATAGAACAGAAATCCCTGCAATTTTCAGAGTTAAAGGTAAATTGCCCTGTCAATATTTCAGCTCTTCCATCAGTCTATAAGTTACAGATGGCATTTATCTTCAATATTTTAGTATCCTCTGCCACCAGAGAAAATCCCAAGCAGTTTAAATGCTGCTTTGCAAAATCTACTGAAATAGAAAGTTTTCCCAGAGTGCTTTTTGGCCAAGATGACAAGACAAAGTCCTTAATTGAACTTGATTTATTCTGCAACAGAACAGCCATCTTAGACTGTTTGTACTTACAAAAGCAGATGAAATCAAAGGGCTAAATTCTCAGTTGATCCACTGAAGCCAATGGATCTAAATCAACTTCCAATAATCAAAGATGGGGGCAATTGATCAGTGTTTATCACATACATGATTAGAGCATGATTCTCATGCTCCCCCCAGAAGACACTGGCTATTCCAGAGAGACTGCATGACATCATTTACTACTTAATTTGTATCTACTTCCATGTCTCCTGCAGAACCGCTAGAGAAGGATGAAATGTTTTAACCAAGAAGTTTACAAAACCAACCACACTACAGATGTTGTTTAATACGAATCTAGCTTTATTACTATGTCCACAGTAAGGGTTAAAACAATTACAATACATAGTTATGGCTAAACGAGACAGTTTAATAACAGTCGCTAGTTTACCAGTACCCGGGGAAGCTGAGTTCTATTTAATGCAGCCTGTCACTTGCAGACTTGGAGACTGACACAGCAGCGATATAGGACCCTTTACTACAGTTTGCATCACTGCTGCTTATTATCATCTGGTGGGTTTGTGTTTGAATCACCTTGGGGATTAAGATTCTCCAATGTTGGGGAGAGATCTGTCTCCTCATTAACTTAAGAGGTAACATTTTCCTTTGCCAGGAGATCACATCAGCACTAGCGGCCAACGCCATGAGATACAGAGGACAGAAGTGATTTTAAGAAGATCCCTGCTTTAGTCACAAAATCCTCAAGAAGCAGGTAGGGGTGATCATTACCCTTTCCAGCAGGTGGGTAAACTGAGAAAGAGAGTGATGTGAAGGGACAGAGCTTAGCCCAGATTCTTAAGTGCTGGTCTTTCCCCATGAATTGTACAGGGAGCTAGGTGCCTGACTCAGGAGTAGTGGATCCTATTGGTGTTCCAGTGATTTTCCAGATGACTAAAAGTTAAGCACTGCATTGAAGAGCATGGCCAACATCACAAACAGTCAGGGATCCCCATTCCTTTTGCTAACCACAAGACAATGCTTCCTCCTACCCACATAGAGCTCCTGTCTTAGCTGACATCAATACAGAAAATGTTCTCCTAGGTTAAAGTACAGGCAGATTACAGCTGCCAACTCCAGTCTCTGGTCAAAGACAAGCTCCCACCCTTCCGAGCCATATTCCCAGTCTCAGAAAACCTGGTGGCCTATTGCTAGTAGGGTGACCAGATATCCTGATTTTATAGGGACAGTCCCGATTTTTGGGTCTTTTTCTTATATAGGCTCCTATTATCTCCCACTCCCATCCCGATTTTTCACATTTGCTGTCTGGTCGCCCTAATTGCTAGTCAGTGATAATTAACTTTCGTTTCTCACCTGTTCCGCTTGCTAATCCCTGGACCATCCAGCTTGCCCAATTAGCATGTGCTCTTCCCAGTGGGAAGGAGTAGAGAAGCAATCCTTGGAAACAAACAGAGAATTAACATGTCACTGAAACAAAGCGAAGAAGGATGGCATTAGACCACAGCTAGGAAAATTCCATTTCTTACAATAAAGCCATGGAGTGCCAGTATGATTGGTACATTGATCCATATCTAGGATGGCAGTTCCTGGATGCTTCACTAGTATTTTGATTGCAAAGGGTGTGCTCCAGGGCTGCCTCTCCAACACTTGAGAAAGAACTGAGTTCCTACTGGTTCAGCAGGCGTTGTACGAGTTCCTGCTGCTGAAAACTGAAGTTACTGGCAGTTGAAAGTTATATTTCTCTTTGGTTTATTTTGGTTTGTTTACATGGCAACGCTGCATAAATTATACAACTATAATCCTCCATGTAGACATTCTTATTTCATTTTTAGACTGGTCTTCGTTCAGTTGAGCTTCCCAAAACACAAAAAAGCCACCCTTCTATGACACGTTTCTTCACATGGTGAGTTATACCAGTATAACAACTCACTATCAGTTTACATTCACACTTTAGGTCACAGTGAAACAACTTTCCCATGTAGACAAGACCTTTGTCTCTGAACCAGATGTTAGACAGCAATAGGCACAGGTCAAGAATTTCAGCAGTGGCTGGTGATTTGGGGTGTCTAATTTGAGATCTTAACCTTGAAGTCCCCTGATTTTCAGAGGACAGAAAATCAGGTCCCTTTAAATTAACAGATTTTAGAGCTAGAAGGAATCATTATGATAATCTAGTCTGACCTCCTGCAAAATGCAAGCCATGCAATTATTTCCAGTACTTCTTGTATCAACCCCCATAACTTCTCAGTGAACTAGAGCCTCTCTTTAGAAGGGCATCCGGACTTGATTTAAAGACTTCAGGCAATGAAGAATGCATCACATCCCACATCACATTGTTCCAATGCTTAACTACCCTCACTGCTAAAAAACCTGCATTTTATTTCCAGCCAGAATTTGTCTGGCTTCAAAGCCACTGGATCTTGTTATCTTTTTGGCTGCTAGATTAGGGAGACCTCCATTGTCAGAAATCTCCCCAGGCAGCTACTTATAAAAAGTGTGAGCAAGTCACTTCTTAACTTTTTGTTTTATAAACTAAATAGATTAAGCCTCTTAAATCTCTCAATGTAAGGCAGGTTTTTTTCCAGATCTCAAATCAGCTCTTCTCTGAACGCCTCTTTTCAACATCCATGTAAAAGATGTCTCAAGTTGGGCACCCAAAATCACTAGTCACTTCTGAAAATTTTGACTGTTGTTCTGGGGATTAGCATTTGTTAGTTAACATATTTAGAAGAACTGGTAGGCGGATCACTGCTCCCATACTTTGGTTTTGGTAGCTCCTGCAATGGAATTATCACCTCTAAAGAAAAATGAAATAGTTCTTTAGACTCCAGAGCATGTGCACTACAGCAATGAGATAGCCTAAGATAACCAAAACAGCTGGAAACTAACCAGTGCAGGTGCTTTCTCCAGCCTACATTATTATCCTCAATACTAGTTTATAATCCCTGACCCTTTGGCTGTATTCTCACAGTGTGAGAGTTTATTAACACTGGCGGGCCTGCTGGCTCCAAGCATTAAAGGCATTGTTGGATTGGAAGCCTAATCCTGGATGCAAAAATGTAATCCAGCTAGGACTAGTACGTGTGTGTCTGTAACTGGCCAAAATACAAGATAAAGGAATTGCACCTGCCTCAAAATGTTCTTTAGAATTTCTATACCATTTAATGCAAGAAAGTGAGGTGATGTTTATTGTTTTAATTCATATTCCAAATCAAACCAAATCCCTTAACTTCAGTCTGATTTTTGGGTGGATGTTGAAAATTCAAACCCACTTCTAGATCCAAGATTTACAGATTTGTTTGAACACTTCTGACTTTTGGGGTATTTGAAATGCAGGTAGGAATTTTGTGGTTTAAATCCATTTTTAATGTTCCAACAGAATGGATTAAACTTATACCAGCCGCTCATTGTGAAGGATCCCGCAGTACTGTGCAAACTGATATACTTGCGGGGGCTGATTTCCAGAATTAGACTGCAGGTGCAATTGTGCAAGGAAAATTCATGTATGTGAGCATGCTTAAATTACATCTGCCTTAAAAAAATGTAAAGGGATAGTTACCTTAACCTGACTGAGATTTTTGCTAGTTTCTCAAGGATATAATCGATTAGAAATGAAATCCACAGTGATCATTACAAAAAGTGGCCTTGAACAGCTCAGCATCGATGAAATCTTTACATAAAACTATAGTAGAAAATAAAATGCGTTTCTAAATGAATTTGTTCAGTGGGTCCTCACAAAAGTGTTCATATGCTACAATCCATCTTGGATCACGCACAACCTTCCTTCCCCAAGAAAAGAGTCGCAAATTTCTGTTTTAACTGATTTTTATGACCCAAATTTCTTATTGCAATTATATAGGAGGGCCTTGTTGTTAAGGCCTGGGCTGAGATTCATGAGATGAGGGTTCATTTTCTGGTTCCATCACAAACTCCCTGTGTGGCCTATGGCTATATCATGAAATGTTAAAGTTTTATTGTTCATAGAACTATTCTTGTCTATATCATCTGAGGATCTAGCCCTTAATTGGTAGTTCACAGCCTCCATGTCTCTGCCAGAGATTACAGATACCAAACAGTGCTGCATGAGTTTGTGGGATTTTTTTAAAAAAAGCTACAAAAGTTATGGGATGTGGGTGGCATTACAGGATGGAGAAAGTGGCATGCTGGAATATGACCCCTAGCTCACAAAGACCCCGGCCAAGTCACTACTATCCCACACAGATTTCCCAAAAAGCATTGCACTCGACCATGGTGTGGTGCATCCTGGGAAACCTATCCATGGTGCACCATATTTTATATTGACACGAACACTCTTTGTGAGGATTCGCAGTGTTGACTCAAGCAGCCATGAATAAGTGCACCCAAGAAATATACAAACTTCAGCAGCCATACACCAGGGAAACTTGCATTGACCAAAGTTTGTAGTGTGGAGGTGGCCTTGGGAATAAGTCTTCTCTCCCATTCTTTGACTGTCTTGTTTATTTAGATGGTAAACTCTTAGAGGAAGAAACTCTTATTATGGAAGCACTCTGGGGCTTCTAGGAGCTGCTTTTCTACAAATAGTGTTCCTCGAGACTATTAATCTGAGACCTGATTCTGCAACTCTTATCCCCAATGAATAATACTATGCTTGGCCTTTGGAAAGAAAATATTCTGGAGTTACAAATCATTCCCAAAGTAACATATCTCTTTGCTTTCCTTAATGAAATATTTTAATCCCATTCTGCTGGAGGAAGTAATAAAATGGCCCTTTATTAATGGCGATGGGAGAAGGAATACCAGTCACTGTAAATCAGAGGGCATTTTTTACTGATACATTTTAAATTCCTCTAGGGATTTATATTGGCCAGGATCGGGAGGAAGGACAGAAAGAGCCCAGGGCTTGGTGACGCAGGAGCGAGTGGGCCAGCTTTTAATTATCGTGAGCCATAAAAGCAATAATGAAAGAAGAATCCTGCTGAGATTACATCTTCTATCAGCAAGACCAACTTTCGAATACTCTCAGCACTTTGGGGTCCTTCCCAAGTATAGTCATGTAACTCCTGTTAACATTCTTTACATATGCGGAAGGGAATGGGCCCCTTGCAGCCGAAGGAGCTACGATGATTTATACCAGCTGAGGATCTGGCCCCTGTGTACATTTTCCTTTTGTTGTATTTATGCTGTGTAAATGGCACCCTTGCTTTTAACAACAGGGACTGTACTATACTAGAGCTATTTATGAGTAGGCTGGAAGCTCATTTTCTCTGGTGTCTCCTTGTATAATAGGGGCACTGCATGTGGACTGTGTTTCAGATCTTGTTAGTTCCATGTCTGAGGTCCCAATCCTGGGTGCCACAGTAAGAGAAGATTCCCACAGAGACGATAATGTGTGTGCTATAGCTTGTTATATCCTTGTAATTCTGTCAAATCTGGTCAGAAATCAGCGTATGAGGAGACATACCCACAGCCTGTCCCCTCCCTGAAAATTCTTTCCCTTTGATGGAGGAGCCTATCTTTGAGCTTCTGTCATCTCCACTTTTCTTCCCTGGCCATGCTGCTCTCAACCATCTAATTTGTAATTTCTGCTTGTCTCTACTCTGTGTCCCCGGCCCATAAATCAAACGTCCAAAGCAAGTTAAGCTGGGTTGACGCAAGACATTACCAATAAGTCAGGTGGGGAGAGAAATACCATGGCAGCAGAAAATGGGATAATGCTTTAACAACAACATCTCTTATTTATTATTCCATCTAGAAGTCCTTTCCTTGTGTGGAAAACTATTGTATGCACCTTGTAATGGGTGGGACACTTGGGACAAAAGAAGAACTAACTTGGCACTTGATCCAGAACTCAAAATTGGAACAGAACTTTTTTCTGAGGATTATAAAAAGCCTGAATACTACAGATCTTCACTGTTTTTCAGTGCTGCTTGCCTCATACTTTGGATTTTTGATTGGAACAAGAAAAGAAAAATACAAAATAATAAGTAAGTCTGTTTTCAGACTATCTCCAAGTTCCTATGAGCATTCAAGTTAGATTGCACCTCACAATGAAACTTCTGACCTCTGTTATTCGAATATTCTAATAGCACTAAGAGGCCTCAACTAAGATCAGGGTTCCCTTGTGAAAAGGGCTAAGCAAACTCAGAGTAAGACAGTCCCTGTCCTGAAGACAACAAATAATTCTCTAACTGTCACTGATGGAGAACTTAGAGAGACTAAGGCCTGGTCTACACTGGGGAAGTGTGGGGGGAGGGAAAAGTCGATCTAAGATACGCAACTTCAACTACCAGAATAGCATAGCTGAAGTCGACGTATCTTAGGTCAAATTACCTCATGTCCTCACAGCACGGGGTCGACTGCCGCCACTCCTGTCGACTCCGCTTCCACCTCTCTCTGCAGTGGAGTACAGAACTCGACAGCAGAGTGATTGGGAATCGACTTATCGTGTCTACACTAGATAGATTGATCATGACCTGCCGATCCGGCAGGTAGTGTAGACGTACCTTTAGGGTGACTTACCCAACACTGCATAAGGAGTCTGTGGAAGAGCCAAAAATTGAACTCAGCCCTTCAAAATCCCAGTCTAGTGCCTTGAGCACAAGATCAACTTTCCTCCTAAAGAAGAAATTGAGATTTACTCCAGCACTATATTCAACACGAAATGCAAACTGGAAGCCAAAAAAGAGAGCAGCCTTGTGCTGTTTTAGATATAACTGAGCCCAAATTTTTCTACAGTTTAGATAGAGACCTACAAGATTTCCAGTTCACTGTGGAGAATCATAGGAGGGTTTTTTGTTTTAGTTTTGCCTGTAAAAGTCCATGGCTTTGGTCTGAAGTTTAATCTTATACACTGTGCAATTCACTTCACAAAAAAAGTCACCAAAATGACTGGCAATCGCTAGCTTCTTGTTGGCTGACTTAGCAGAAAATCAAAAACTTGAAAGGACTGTGAAGACCGACCTACCTAGGAGGATGGTCTGTTCTGGTCAGCTTTGAACGACATTGTACCTGTTCAGTAGATAAACAGAGGACTTTAGTTTTTAGGGTTGTTAGTTCAGCACCTTTCATCAGCACTATGAAAGTAAGAAAATAACTCGCACTCTGGACATGCAGGACATTTCTCACGTGCATCAGAGATCCAATACTCGTCATGAATCAGCTGTCACAAGTGAATCAGCCTCCCCTTTGTGATAAAAACTGGGGCGCCTGGTTCTCTATAGCCCTGCACCTTGTGTAGCCATGTGTACAGGGCAAAGTGAGTAGAATGTGCTACCACATTGAAGTCATAGCATTTTACACCTGCTTTGCCCTAGTGTAAATGGCTATACAAAGTGCAGAGCCATAGAGAACAAGGCTCCTGGACCTTTCACGTCTCTCAAAAAGGCACTCGTTCCCCAGCTGCATTTGATCTAGCTCTTGCCCTTCCTTAGGCCATGCTACCACGTGACACACAGTGAATTGGAACAGCATCTTCTAAATATAGATGCTTTTCCTTCCAAATGGCTGTGAAAGGTGAGACTATCCTGTACTCATTTATCTTTGAAAGAAAGCACCGTGGGGATTTAATAATTAAACTGTGCACATCCAGTTGCTATGGAGCTCTTACCAATGCCGGTATCCATCACCCAGATGAAATTGGGTCATGCGTTCAACTCTCTGTAGCTAGTCACATTCACGAGAAATTAAAAAACACAATCAACCCTTCCCCCTCTCCTACTCCTCATTAGTAGATAAGGCTTCCCCAGGCTCAAGTCTCCTCTCACGCTGGTGCGACTCCACTGACTTCAGCAGAGTTAATCCAGTGATTAGCACCAGGGCATGTGGGAAGCAAATCGGGCCCCAAGTTTTTCCTTGGATAGAGGAGGATCCTGATTCACTCAGATCTACAGTAAAGGACTGATCCTGTGAGGTGCTGAGCATCTGCAATTGACATCAGTGGGAATTGCAGGCACTCAGTACTATCCCAAAAGTTCAGGCCTTAAGCCTTAAAATCTAAGGCTAACCATGTTCTCACACCCACTGGATGTCCCCTGAGAGCGGAAGCATCATCAGGACTCAACTGCCATCTTCACTCAAAACTGTTTGGGGGCCTTTTAAAACAAACCAAACAAAGCCACCCCACAAAATTTGCTTACCTGGCTGAAAATTTTCATTCCATATTTTTTTTTCCCAACAACATCAAAACTAAAAATTTTGAAAAAGTGTGTTTGGGCTGGGAAAATGCCCCATGTCATTTCACTTTTCTTATTCCCCATTCCTCTTTTCAGTGAAAAAAAGAGTTAAACAAAAAACAGATGTTTCCTTCCCTCCCCCCACCCTCCATGTTTTGCAAGGTTTCATATCAAACGATAAAAAGGGTCAGTTTTTTCATTTCAATGTTTTTTGCTAAATACACTTACATTCTTTGTCCAGTTCTAGCTGGTTTTTAAAACACAGGTATCATGGGCCGCTCTGCCCCTCCTGGTGCTGTACAAGACCAGAAGCGCCAAAATACTCACAAAAGCCGCTGTTCAAGGAATTTCAACCTGAGGCAGGAAACTACAGGAGAAAGCCTGTTCCTCTGAGATTTCCAGAAAAATCAGGCAGATACGTCTGAGTTTGGATCAACACACAGATGTTTGGTCTCCAGTTGAGGCCAGTCCATCTCTGAATGCAATCGTTAGGTCATCTACATTTCCCAGCATATTCAGCTCCACGAATGGTTTCTCTTTAGATGCCTTATAATACTTTGCTCTTCTGTAGCCCTTACTTTGGAGGGCCTTGGAGCGCTTCATGCACATTATATGGATGAAGTCACTATCTGGAAAATCAGAGCAACAAAACCTGTATCCTATTTAGGGTGACCAGATGGGATGAGGAAAATATCGGGACACATAGGGGTGGGAGGGGAGTCCCGCCGGTGGAGGAGAAAAAAAAAAAGCGGAGTTCCACCAGCAGAACAACACAAAAACAAAAACAGGAGTGCGAAGTATCGGGACAAATTGCATCCCGATCAAAGATTGATCAGGATGTGGGACAAACGCCTAAAAATCAGGACAGTCCAGATTTTATCAGGACATCTGGTCACCCTAATCCTACTGCACAAAAGCAAGGACCATATAACTTGGGGTGACATACAGATTCCTGTAATCTGGATAATATCAGGGCCTATGAAATAGGAAAACAATTTGGAAACCACAGGAGACAGTGGTACACACACAAGCTATGCACTTAGTTACAGTCACTTCCAGAGGTGACACATGGGGGGTTGTGGCATGCGAGGTCACATTCCCCCTCACCCCATGTACTGATTGGCTTGTATTGAGCATGCTCAATCCATGTGAGCATGCTGAATAACACAACTGAAGCTGACTCCCCTCTGTCAGCAGGCATGGGCTGACTCTGCTTAGATCACCCATCCAGTAAAGCCTAAAAAAGGGGTAGATGAATACCACATTCACTGCAATAATTTAAAAAAAAAAAAAAAATCAGCTGAACCACTGGGGATGGTTTGTGCTTTGCTGTCTCAAAAATGTGCCAAGAGAGGTCTCAATAGAATAGGATCATTCCAAATTAATAAAGTATGTGTGTGGGGGAGGAGAGAGATTATAAAAGTCACTTACTGAAATTCTGCCACTGACTACTCTGACACATCCACTTAGGGAAATGAGTCCTTCAGGCAAACGCTCTTTGACAAGCATTTTCCCAGATTCCTGCACATCATGGAGAAAACCTGCAACAAGCACTCCAAAAAAATAAAAATAAAACCCCACCACACCGACGCACACAAATCCTGAACAGACAAGCCAGCTGAGTAGTTGTCATGCACCAGGAAATGATAAACCCTTTGGAGACTGTTGCATCAGTTCATCTGCCTTATCCCATTAAAACCCTGACCTTGTAATTTGCTTTTCTGCCATGCTTTCCTGAGGTATTCATTCATCTGAATTGTTATAAGCCCAGTTCCTCAAGTTCCACAGTAATAGGACCGGCCAATTCCCCCTGACACAAAGGCTGGTGGATAGATTCCTCCGGAGGATCTAGTCAGTTGGCTTCAACCAGATTGACTCCTCCTCCTGTGGTGATTTTAAATCAGCTTGTTTTTATATTAGGGCAAAGATGTCACCACCCAGGGCCCTGTGTCCACCTGGTGTACATAGGGGGAAAGCCAAGAGTCTTATTCTCTGACAAATACTCAAAGGTCCTCACCTAGGTGGTAGTGTATAAAAGCTGCTGTGCTGTAAAAATAAATTGGCTGAATGCTTCTGAGCACTTCAGCATCCATGAAAAACAAACGGAAGCCTCCTTTTTGTATTTTTAACAGCAATTGCTCTAAGCAGAGGGGGAATAAAAATATTGAACTATAAATTTATGATAAACAGAAACTTCCAAGAGGGAGGATGTACAGTGCGTGCACGTCTAGTTGCTATGGCGATTCAGACCAGCGTCTGTTCACCCTGCCTGCATCCATCAAGTTGGGGAAAAATGGGTCAGTTTTCTCAGGCTCTTTGTCTATCTTTCAGATTACACACTGAGAATGACAAAAATTGCATGCAGGCTATAGAAATGTTGGTTTGCAAGGGGTGGAGGTGTAGGGAAGGGGAATTAGGAAAGTTCTTCACAATTCTGGCATATTATATCTTTTGAACACTTTGGAGACTGATGGTTCACTGGTCTGAGGACATGAGAGTTCAACAACCATGTGGTTCTCCCATGCAAATAAGTGCTCTTCTGCCATGGACAATGATATGTTCTAGCTTTGTAGTTATGGGTCTCTTGTAGATACCATGACTGACAGACAGATGGGTCTATCTGTGTTTGTCTGCTAGTTGCAGGCTGGGGTTTAAGCTGAGGGTATTGCACACACCAAGCCCTGAAGAACTTGACCCAGTCTGATGACCAGATGGTCAGGCATTGAACTCTTTGGAATGAAGAAGCTCACAGTGAGGGATAATTAGATTCAGAAGAGATTTGGTGCAAGAAGTAATGTGGAATTGCACCAAAGGAATTAAATTCCAGGATAGACTTAGGCACCAGAGAGATGAACCAGACACACGGGCCCCTGCCATGGAGGGATTACAATCTGTGGGCTGGATTCTCAACTGTACACCCAGGCAGGGGAATAAAATCTCCCCTTACTGCTCAAGGTAGGCTATCCAGACGTGGGGTTTCAGAGAACAGGTTGCTGCACATTTATTTACTGTTGTTCCCCTGCCCAATGAGTGGGTGGCCAGGGAATGGAGCGATTACTCCACCCTCTGCTGTGCTAGCTAGTAGAATTCAACTATCTTGCAGGGGGCAGTCATTCAAAACTGCAAATCCATATGGTTTGTTTCTATAATGTCCATTAACATTTTAGTTATTGGGCACTTCCAGGCTTTCAGGTGTGAGCACGTGGTGGAAATGCTGAAGGGGCTGGGCACTTTCCCAAACTCTGGATCATGCTATTTGTTTCCATGGAGTTGCTGTAAAAGGAGAGACTGCAACCTGACATCCTTCAAAGCAGAAGGCAAAGTCCATTTAATGGGAACTAATTAGGATGTGGAGACTCAAAGCTCCATGCAGCAGTTACTGGTCTGTTGGCCTTGCCATTAATAACTAACTCAGACTGTTGGCAATTGAAGCAACAAGGTCAATTAATTATTTCATTTTTGTTGTGTTGGCAGTTTCTTAGACCTGCTTAAAGGCTTGAAAATAAGGTTTTATTCTAGGAGATTGTCCATTCATATTGCCAGCACTGCTTCCTCTCTCTCCCCTTCCCACCATTCCTTGTATGAATACTTCTAAGTTATGTGTCTCAGGAACATCCTGCACCAGGGACCTCCATGAGGTTAGTTATTTATCTTGCAAGTTTACAGCTGTCAATAACATTCACACCAAACCTCTTAGAAATCTGTAGGGGTTTTGTTATGACCCAAGCCTGATTTTCTGAAGTGTAAAGCCAACAGACCCCACTTATCAGTGGGTGGGATTGAAGCTGGGACATCTGGAGGTTAGTGCACGAGCCTCTACTACATGAGCTAAATGCCATATGGCTCTTAGCTAACGCTGTAGAGCAGAATCAATCTCTCTCTCGCTAAGTCATCTCAGTGAATCTAGATGAGACAGAACACCACACTCAGAAGGTGTGTGGATTACATAAGTGTTTAGGGAGCCTACCCCTTTCCCTGATAACCTCAGCATCTCATCACAGCTTATAGTGTTTAGGGCCAAGCCCAGCTAAAGGGTTTGGACATAGTTCACCATACTGAATTGTTTTCAGTTATTTTAACTGCTAGGACGGTTCCTTACCTGTCTGATAACAGGGATGGCTGCTGCCTCAGTTTCTTTTGGTTGGTAGGGTACTTAAGTCCTCCAGCCAAACTAGAGGACTCTCTTTCTGGGGTAAAGAGAAGTCCAGGAGAAACCACCACAAATCCAGACCTTCCACTCATGGACTGTGCCCTACTCCATAGCTGGGCCACAGCCCTCTCACCACCATCTGTGTGACCTCAACCTTCTCCCCTTTTATCAGGGGTTCACCCCTGTTCACTATTTGGCTACAGTGAGGAGGAGCCTATATCCTTCCTCCACCACAGATTCCAACCCCAGACACTAGACTGAGACTCTGCCCACTCTTGCCTCAGATGTTCACTTCACTTGCTCCTCAGGATTCTTTCCTGTGCCTGCTTGCCTCCAATTTTTGCATGGGCTTCTTCAGCACAACCTGCCAGGAGTCCTTCCTCAGCTGAGAAACCAACCACACAGGTTGATCAGACCCCAGCAACTAGAGAGCACTGCCAGCAGCTTGCTTTTATAGCACTTCCTTTCCCAGCAGGCCTTGCACTCAGGCCTGCCTCACCCAAATAGACTACAGCCCCCAGAAATCCCTTGATCGGGATGGAAACCAGGCACAAGTCAGAGCTAAGTTATGAAACTCTCTTAAAAGCCTGACTCACCCTGTGATATACCACACTGCAATAAAAAGAAAGTTGCTTAGTATATAAACAAAAACGTAGCCGTCATTTTCTCCACAGAGGATTAATCCCTGGTGTGCATTCAGTCCTGTTTGAGGGCGAAGTAAAGCATCTTGGACAGCGGCTGCAAATTTCTGGTCTTCTGCTTTGCAACTGAGGTTGCACTTTGTATATTTATTTTTATGCCACTGAGTTAATTAGATGTTCTTTTGTCTCAAGTGGCGGCAAGATAAATCAGCTTTTTTTTTTTTTTTTTTTTTGAGAAAAGGTCTCAGATCAGCACTAACTCCCAAGAGTCAAGTAGTCATTTTTTTCTGAAAACTAGATAAGGGCCTAGAAATGAAAAGTGCTTCTCAGCTACCTTAATTCTGGTAACAGAAGGCTATGTGGGTCACTCCTTTCACCTTCCAATCCATGTTAGTAAGCCCCCTCACAACATTTCAGTCATTCAACCACACACACTCAGCCTGGTGTTCTCTCATCTTGTTTTCAGCAGCAGCCAGAGTGTCTCCTGGACATCCCTATTCTTCACAGTTAAAAACAAGGTCATAATCACATTATTAATTGTGTCTAGGGCCAAAGGAATCCAAGCCCTCTTGTGTCCCTGAGAAAGATCAGTTTGTTCAGAGGTGGGAGGGGAATGGAGCTAGCAATTCATCCCTTCCTCTGCCCTCATCTGTGGGATTCACAATAGATCAACTGAAGCTTGTGTTGTTACAACTTGTCAGTCAGAAGAGCTAGAGAAAGCAGATGAAGCAGAGTCTTGTGATTAACCTTCTCTCTCCCCCTCCTCTCCTTTCCTGATTATTGTAAAACAGAGCAATTTCCTTCCTATGCTGCATGCAGCTACATGAACATATGGCCCTGAATTCTCAATCCTACTTGCACAAGATGGATTTCTTTTCCCTCTTAGTTCTGGTAATTAGTCCACTAAGGAAAAAGGCTTGGGCAGAGTTCTCTTACCTATCAGCTATTCCTCTGTGTAATGATACCAGAAGATATCAGATACACACACATAACAGCAGCCATTGGCATCAATGTGAGTGCTGCTATAAGACAAAGGAGTCTTACCTTTTGTAACCCTGATCCCGGTGAAGGTACAGAGCCAAGAAATAAAGGCCAGCAGCCTAATTTTCAGAGGCACTCAGCACCCACAGATCCTATGGAAGTCAATGGGAGCTGCAGGTGCTCAGCGTGTTTGACAATCTGGCTGCGGTAGCAGTTTAGCAGCATTGCTGTCTGTGCAGCAAACAAGTGCCGAACAGCACATATGGGACTCTGCTCAGTGTAGCACGTATGCTTTCTACTCACCTCCTCTCTCCTGTTCTCTGTCATAATCCTGCCCCTCTCGTGTGTTCTTCAAAGTGCTCCGAGGAAAATCATTGCAATGAATGCCAGTGAACAACTTTGGTTGACATTTAGGTCTGGCTTTGAACTGTGGCTCAAATTGGGGGGAAAAATATTGATCTATTACAAAGCTAATTTCACTCCTGTTGTGCTCACTGGAAGACTGCATAATGCAAGGCATCCTGTCACTGCTGTGACTCTTCACTCGGAGACAGACCCGGAAAGGTACTGAGCATATACAAGCTCCATCCACATCAGCAGCAATGGCAGATGCTGCAGGCCTCTCTGGACTGGTTCCTTGCAGCCATAATCTGTAAATCAGTGCAGTTCCATTGTAACCCATGCACTGTAATCCCTGGGGGAAAAAATAAGGCCCATATGCTAAACTGGTGTGAATTGGCACTGATTTCAAAGGAGGTATTCTGATTTACATCAACTAGTGATCTGACTTTTAATGTTTGATCAAGGACTGCAATACATATTATAAAACTTGAGCTGGTCAAAATAGTTTGGAAAAAAAATTAAAAAGTGGTTTTTCCCCCCCAAATTAAAAATTGCACACAAATACGTTAAATATTTTTTAATTTTTCTGGATTTTTTTCCCCCCAATGAGACCAATTTTTCCCTCTTCATTGGTCTCAGTTTTTACTCTCCCTCTCTTTTTCCTTACTGTAGTTTTGGGTTTTTTTGAAAATGAGGGGAGAAGTGGGAGGGGGACCCCCCCCCACAAAAAAGCACCTAATATTTTAGATTAAAAGAAATTGTGAACGTTTTCAAAAATCAGGTCTCTTTCAAAAAAGATTTTAAATTTCCAAGTTTTTTGAAGTTTTGAAAATTCTCGTGCATGTGTTGTGTGTTTCCATCTAGGCCTAATTATAACATTGTAAATATTATGCTGGAGGGATTTCTTTTTTAAACACTCTTTAAGTAAATTGTCTCACGTGGGCTATGGCACATCCATGTAATCCAGCAAAGCCTATACAAGGCATATTATCGACCACACACTGAACTCACGCAACTCCTGTCAAATAGGTTCAGACGGCGTTTAACCCTTTGCTAGACTGGCTGCATCTATTCCTGTAGCTTTTCCTTGACTTCAGTTCTCAGCTGGATAGGATTTGTCTGTTAGCAGATGGCAGTGGGTTGCAGAATTATTTGTTTACTACCTATTTATGGCAGCCTCACAATATTCTACTCAAGCAGGGCAAGTTGCTATTGGAAAAGATTGGACCTGCAAATGAAATATCCCTGTTAGTTGCTTTTTTGTCATCACAAAGAGAAGATTTTGAGCCAGAGCTGCTAAGTTTACAGGACAATTTAGCAGTGCTGACTTATGGGTAGTATTAATGTCCATGTTTAATTATTTAGTGGCACCCAGGTACAAAGTTACTGAGCACCAAAAGTGTGTGTATAATAATAATGTTGCCAATCACTAATTATTAATATAAGATGTCTTTTGCAGCTGGAGTTGTGTGAGTGAAAACTTTTTTCACACTGGAATTCTGCCCTGTGCAGTGGGCTAGCGCAAGGCCTATATACTATTTAAGTCCAACTTAAGCCTTCAAAATATGGTATAACTATTAATGGGTTCCTATAAGGGACAGTCAAAACATTTCCATTTAAACCATTGTATGATGGGAAAAATTGGGTTTTTTACTAAATCAAATGTTGAAAAACAGAACCTACAAACCCCCAGATATTTCTATTTGGCTTTGCTGCTGCAGAGTTCCTGGGGACTGTAGTTTAGTTATCTCAGTCTCTCACTCTCTTCTCTGAGACACTCTCTGCAGCTGGACATCTCTTATGATGCACCCCAGTGAAGGATTCCCAATAATGGACAGCCTTTATTCTCCCAAAACAAGTCTGTGGTGCACCATGGGAGATATAGTCCAACCAGGGAGGCCAGTGGGAGCATGCAGCCCCATATAGAGAAGAGGAGTATCACACATCCAAACTGCAACTCCCACGGGGCACCACAGCAGCACATCAACATCAAAATAGTTTGGTTTTTAGTCAAAATATTCTGGTATTCAAATTTTCATTGAAAAATTGTCCATTGAGAAAAGAAGAACAACCAGACCAGCTCAAAGGCTATGGGTCATGCTGGTCCTCTGCCCAGAGGTGAATTCCACCAGCTCACACAAGCAGCCTTGTTGAAATCAACTAGCTACTCACCTGAAGAGAATCTCCTCAGAATAAGACAGTGGTCCACTATCTATAGATACAGGCTAGGAGAGTCAAAGTCTCCCTGTAAATTTAAAGAGAACGAGGCTTCCAAATCCCCTGCGTGGCTCTTGAGGTCTCACACATACCAAATACACGGCTATTTGCTTTCAGCTACTAAGGCTGACCCTAACTGTCTAATTCATGAGACAGGGGGTGCTCCAAGAACCCAGAGTCATGAAAATGTAATGTGGTATGTTGCTCACTGTCTCATCTACTGTACCTAATGGGGATGTCTGAGGACCGGTGTCAGAACAAACTTTTTATTGTACCTGTAGTTGCCTGTGTTATTACTTTCATGGTGGAGACAATATGATTTATTGATGCTTTTTTTTTTTTTATTTCCCACAGGTTTATCCAGTACTATATGTGTAGGGAAGATAAACTATCTCATTATTGCCCTGATCTCTAATCATGTCACATTTTCAATTACTGTAGCTTCTTCTCGGTTGTGATGACATTTCTGTATTTCAGCCTACTATTATACAAAAAAAAAAAAAATAAAAAAGGAAAGGGGGGGGTGGATCCAATAAAAATCTGTTTGTGTGAATGAGAGAGTCCAACTTTAAAATAAAATTATTCTGTTTTCTTCAGGGAACCAGCTAATGAGACAAAGTTCTCCTGAAGCCTTCATGCTGTGCCTCTTATTTTATTTGCTGTTTCCCAGAGAGGACCAATAGTACAAACAGGCAACTTAAACATGTATGATCCCATATGAAGACCCCCATGCAGTAAACAATCAAGTATATAATTTTGTGCACATGAAGCATCCTCGAAGTCAGCGGGACTGCTGCGTATAAAGTTACACAGGTTTGTTTGTAGGTCCAGGGATTTACCAAGGAGCAAGTATGGCATACTGCAAGTCAGTAGGCGCACTGTGGTTCAAGCAGGAGTGCTTTGAACTGGAGATGTGAACTAGTGATTAAAAAGCTCCATATTTTATAACTAATCACCTATAGGTATAAGACAATCTGCAGTCAGTGTAAATCAGCACAGCTGCATGGAAACCAATAGTGTTGATTTACACCAATGGAGGATCTGTCCTCTAATATTTAATATTAAACACAACTGAGTATCTTGAGGTGCACAGACAGGTTTGTGTCCCTGGAACATCACTTGATTTTGGTTGCCTACCATTTTTATGGTTACTGTTTGTTTGTATTGGAGAACCAGCTAGGATGTCTCAGTCAGGGATTGACACTCATGCAAGCCCAGGTCCACAAGGGATTTACTTAGGTGCCTAAATCCCTGAGTCAGGTGCTACTGTGATCCACAAAACCCCCTTTTGACTACCACCTCACCCCACAGGCATCACCATTGCCTAACTTTCTGCTGAAACGTGCCCGAGGTGCCTCAGTTTCTGCCTGGGCATGCACACCACTACCTCAGGCAGGTGTCCGAATGCCTAAGCCCCAGCACAATCCTCCAACCAGGTACAGGTAAGGGCGTAAGTCCCTTTCTGTATCCAGGCCACAGTGTCTGCCGGAAAGAGCTTGCAGCCTGTACACATGACAACATCATCATGATGTCCTCAGGAAGAAGTGAAAAGGAACATCATCTGTTTGGAAGGCTGTAGTCCTTTCATCGTGGTTATTAAAAGGAAGATGGAATCCTCTTCCCCCAGTATAGCAAGTTGACAGACAGCATGAAGAATCAGCCATCATCCCTCCAAACAAAGAAAGCTCATGCATTCCTTCCAACTCGTCAGGAAATGAATTCCCACATCGCATCCTAGTGAACTAACTGCAAGTACTATCCGACTGCCTGCAGACTGCCTCTCAACCTTTGCAGGATTTCTGCTCATGTCAGACTACGAAGGGCAATATCCGGTCTGTACACTCTCCAATTAAGAATGCTCTACTCCACCAGGCCCGATCTGGCAGATTCTTACACATGCAAACAGTCCTTGCTTATGCCCACAATCCCATTGACTTTCGTGGAGCTAGTCACATGAGTAAGCAAGAGTTTCCAAGGTTGGACTACATTAGAATGTCTCCCTATACAAACCTGTCACACAAGATGTATTAAGCCCAGAAACCCAGGAAGCTGCAATCCATTAGTTGTTGGGCCCCTTCATCACCTGTATACAAGGTGGCATTCTATATTGGGACAAACACTACATTGAAAAATGCCTGATTTTCTTCTGCCTTCATTAAGCAAGTGA
The DNA here is from genome assembly GCF_003597395.2 of Chelonoidis abingdonii. NCBI lineage: Eukaryota > Metazoa > Chordata > Testudines > Testudinidae > Chelonoidis > Chelonoidis abingdonii. Next base: position 19,207,377 of record NC_133792.1, on the reverse strand, counting down.
ACAATACAAGCCAGATGCTCCGAAATAGACGACTGGATTAATCAACTAACAGAGAAACCATAATAATTAAATATATTAGATAGTGAAAGAAAACAGAGGATTATTTCAACATGTAATTAGAGTACCTCTTACCTTCCCCCTTTTCAGTATTTTCCTTCTCTTCCCTTCTCAAATACCTCTACAGCTGCTTACAGCACACATCATTTGGTGAAGAGGGAGGTGTTAGATATGCCAAAGTGTTTATTTTAACAGGTTCTTTTTTAGGGTTCTGCTGCGAGTACATTCCTGCCTTGATTCTGAGCACTCTTGTTGCTATGGGACAAAGCTGTTCAGTTTCTCAGGTTTGTGTTCCTCTCCTCTCCTTTACTTACACATTATTCATACAGGAGCACCAAGAGGCCCCAGGACAGATTGGGGAACCATTTCACCAGGCAATGTACAAACACTTAGTGAGAAACATGCCCTGTCTCAAAACCCTTATAATCTTAGATCTGTCATTTTGTCTTCCATATCCCACCTCCCCTCTGGTTTATTTGTTCCATGTTTCAGATACACGAATGCCAACAAACATGGAAAGGAAGCACATTTTCCATGGGTCAGATCTCGAATGCCTTCCTCAGTGCCTGATTCTCCCTTCATACTAGCTTCAGGCTGGTGTAACTGCACTGAGGCAGATCCTCGGCTGATAGGAATTAGCGTAGTTTCATTGACTCTAAGCAATGCTGATTTACACCAGCTAAGGATCTGGTTTATGCCATCGATGGGCAGGATCATCCCCCAGATCTGTACATGGGGAGAGAGTTCTAAATGTATGTCCCTCCTTGCTTCTGTGCAGAATTAGCCACCCCTATGGAGCCATATCTCACACACACATCCCTCAGATTCTACAGGTGTCTGTGATTCTGGAGTCCACACTGGGGAAAGGGGTGGAGAATGAGTGAGCTACTGTCCCTATGGAGAGTCTTTGGAAAGGATAATACTATGTAGGAGCCCTCTGGGTCCTGTGGTGCTGGGTGACATACCCATGAAAAGTTCCTGGTAATGCAGTTCCAATGGAGACATGCTGTCAGGGTGCCAGAGCTGCAGCAAAAGCCTGGGGCCTCTCCATGGGTAGCCCTTTGCACCTCAGAATCCCCAAAGATCCATGTGCATAAGAAACACTGAAACAGAATTGTGGACCATTAAGTCTGGTATTCTTCCTTCAACAGCAACTAATGCTTCCGTATACTGTGATAAACTTCCATAATATACTCAACAAGGTAGTAACTGAACCGTAGGGAAATTTCTTCCTGACTCAGAGAAAACAAACCTCTTGTGCCCTGATGCATGAGCATTGTGACCTTATGCAATTTTTATCACTGATGGTTTATCTGCAGAGGCTATTTTTATCATAAAGACTGGTGTGTCACAGCTTTTATCCTGTCCATTTCTACTGGGTTGAATTTAGCATGCCTCATTTCTGAGCTCCTGAACAGAAAGCGATATATCTGCAGTCACGTCACTGATGTAACAAGAGTGAATATTTCGCAAAACAAGAACGTCTGGCAGGCTGGAAGGAGCTTTCATTCACTCTCATTATTATTATTCACTAACCATGGCTATTAATTAAAAATCTGTCAGCTTTTCCAGTGAAAAGCCCCAATTCTTGAGGTTTTTAAGGTCAGGTACTTACAATAAAGTGTTCTGGGCTAAAACCTGGACCTGTAGAACTGAAACCCCAGTGCAACATTTGGGAAATCTGTCCATTCAGCTTAGGAATTCCAGCTGCTATTGTGCAATTGCTATTATGAAATTGCTGTATTATGGAATTTCTCTCTGTCTATGTATAGCCACCATTGCTAGCTAGACCTTTAGAATCTCCCTCTGAGGGAGAATGGTAGGTTGTTAGAACTCAACAACTGCACAATCAGGGTGAAGGCCCTTGGGACAATGAGTTAGCGGGAGCCTAGGAAAAGGTACATCCTCTTATTTGTCTGCAGGGGGTGAGGGGACAGTGTAAAATTCCTGAACAAGAGAAAGGTGACAAAGCAGGGGGTTAAAAAGGACTCCCAGGGGAAAGACTCAGAGCCACACAGTACGTTTTGGGCAGTAGAAAGAAAGGTGACAGATGAGCTAAGGTCAAAGAACGCAAGCTGAAGAGAGAACACTCCATGTGGGAGAAGAAAACCATGCATGCAACAGAAGGACACTAGAAGGCCTCAGAAGACTCTGACCCCAGCCCTGGAGTGCTGAGGAAACTGAGGCAGGGAAGTGCATGCAAGATTTATTATTTTTGTACAGGTCTGTGTATTTCTTGAGTGATTATGTAAAGAGCAATGGTGTTAAAATCCTGTACAAAGTGTCTATGTGTTTTGCATGTTACACGTACCACAGGCCCCTTGAAGAGGTAAACTGTGGGCTCAGTACACCCTCACAGCTGGAGTTTTGGGAGACAGTGTGTTTAAGCCATGGGGAGGAGTGTGGAGTCTAAGGGGAACATCACTGGTTGCAGGGTGTGGGCAGTGGGCCATGTGGTCACAGCTCTCAGAAGAGGGTGCTAGATGAAGCCTCCAAGGGGGATTCTCTAAGACAGAGACAGTACCAGGGCACTGTTCAGACCCCAGTGACTTAAAAACACAGGAGCCAGTGGAAGGATCCCCTCACAATTATCTGGTAAGCGGCCCAGAGGGGCACTTGACAGGATCGGAGATACTCAGCCATTCGGTAGCCTCAAGAAAGGAGTTCCCTTTATTACAAGCTAATCCTGTCCCTTCTCTCAAGGGAAATGCCACACACAGCTTCATTTCAGGGGTGCTGTCAGGCTATAATTGGTGAAGTGCTTTGGGATCTTTTCATGCAAAAAGCACTATAAAAAGGTAGGCTAGTCTGATCGTAGAAGCCTCTGAGTTCCTGGTGGACATCTGCATGCAGCATCCCCTGCACAGAGGCGCATGTTTTTCTGCTACTAAAGAAACCAAATCAGAGGGTCTGACCCTCACCCTTGGTTCTGGAACCAGAATTCTGATCGAGGCCCAACTCTGGAAGCAGGTCCAAGCAAGCTGTCATATTAACTCAAAATGACACCACATCTCTCAGTTAAACGTATTCATGATCTGACCTTGGAATGAGCTTCGTCCAATTTCTGCAGGTTACTGGGAACATCCATAGAGCCTGTCACTTCTGCCAGCCGATTACTGACCTCTAGATATTATAGCAGCGAAGAAAGGTAGATGCTACTTCATCAGTAACCACAAATCCATGCCAGCTGGGAAGATGAAGTTTCAACGTGGCATCCAGCCACCTCTCAGCCCCCTGCAAAAGATAATCCGCCTGAAGAATATAAGAGGCAGAAGGATCGACGTGTCTTAAATAAAGTGCAGACACTGACTCAAGTCCTGGTGCTTGCACTCTGCCAAAACGCTGATCTAGGACACTGGCTTTGTCTTGTTTGGGAATGTTACACTCCCCACCCTGCAGACAAGTAGGAGGATGTAGCTTCCCCTACATGCCTGGGTGAAAACTGGGTCAAGGATACAAGATTTGACCCAGTGAAATGACCAGTAACTGAAGTTTGCTGCCTAAAACAGAAACTCACTGCAGTTACATTGCCTCAATCAGGGCTGCCCAGAGGATTCAAGGGGCCAGGGGCAAATCAATTTCAGGGGCCCCTTCCATAAAAATAAGTTGCAATACTATAGAATACTATATTCTCATGGGGGCTCCTGCAGGGCCTGGGGGAAATTGCCCCACTTGCCCCCCCGGGCAGCCCTGGCCTCAATTAGAGTATATCACTGGATTAGAAGATACGTTAGAGGAGTCAAAAAGGGCACACAGCTGCTCTTCTTAGATTGTAAACTCTTTGGGACAGGGAAAAGGTCTACCTCTATGTTTGTCCGGCACCTAACTCAGTAGGGTCCCTGGTGCTGAGTGGGGCCCCTTGCCTCTGCTGTAATGCAAATATTACATTATACTTAATGCTAATGAATACATTACAGCCACCGTGTCTGACTGTGGAACCCCTGGTTCCAGCTCTCTGTTTTCGGAACCATTGTACATGTAGACTATTCATAATGGGTCATGGTCTACTAATTAGTAATCTGCTGCTGTCAGTAATCTGAGACACAGCAGCATTGTCTCATTGGTTTGCAGCAGGGCTTGCTTTGAAGTAACAGTTGTACTATGTGTTTATGGACAGCAAAGACTTCTCATTGTATAGGAGGATTTGGCCTGGTGGCATTTTCCATCCTAGGTTTTCAAAGTCACTAATTACCTGAGCCACACAATGCCCTCTGTACAGCTGGTAAGTAATTTATCACACCCATTAAACTGATGGGTATGGTGAAGCCCAGAGATAAGCATGAGTTGTCAAAGGTCACATAGCAAATAAACGAATCCAGAAATCTGGATTCCCAGTGCAGTGCTCTAAGAACTTACCTTTGAGGATCTGGGCCTGTTTAGTTACCTACCACTCACCGAATTCAATTAAATACCTTTGAGGACTGGGCCACATGCACTGCCATTAAGGCTGGGTCATAAGGCCAGAATGAACAGGGAAGGCAAACTCATACTTCAAAGTCGTGATTCCCATTTAAAAAACCCGCATTGTGCCAGAGAAGGCTTTTCCCAGCCTGAGCATGACTGCACACCCTTTGTTAGAGGTCAGGATCTCCAGAAAATTACTACTCAGCTTGTAATCGAAAATCCCAACCCAGCTATTGAGATTCACACTCATGGTTCTGTGTTGCCAAAATGCAATAAAACTTTAATTGAATGTCTCCTTCAAGAAGGGACCTCCTTCAGTTAATGTCAGCTCCTCTGAATGACCCTTTACAGCCATCGTTTCTCTTTTTTATTACAGCCTGCCATTGCCAGTTTGATAGAAAAAGGAGACTGCCCTAAGTGAAATGAACTGCGTGATCTATTGATAGGAAGACTTTAACATTCATTAAAGGTGACAAGCGCCGTAGTGTAAGGCAACTGATGAATGCTAAATTGCCAGAGATAGCAGATTTGTGTTCTTTCCTCAAGGTCTCTTGTTCATCTTTGAGGTCTAGATGTACCTATTTGGGAAGAGACCTATAGTCCGGGTGCATACGCGGATGAATCGATAGAGAGCAGATTTCCAAGGTGGGCACTGGCATCTGGAAACCTAGCACTGGGATGCTCAGAAATAGGAACGTATGCATGTAAGGGATAAATTATTCAGTATTTAGGTTACAGTGCCTTTACGAAAAGAGAGGGAAATCTCAAAGGGAGGGTGCTACTTTCTGAGAGTCAGAATTTGCCCATTATTGACATGGTAGTTTCAGCCAGGAGCTAACCAGGGGGTGATAATTCAAACAGGGAGAAGCAGTTCCAAAGCTGAGAGGATGCTGATTGCACAGCATGTACTGCCAAGGTGAGGAGACAGATACATATCCATCAAAGCCGATGGAGAAATCAGGTGTCAAAGTGGATAGAGATGGCTCTGAACGAAAACACTGGCTCTAAATACTCCCATCCAATGAATCCGACCATTACCTTTGTAACTCTGGCCCCTGTCTACTTGGTGGAAGTACTGAGTTCCCCTCCCTAGGAGAATAATGAAAGCAACAAGCTGCCTTTGCCCTAATCAGCCATGGATGGTAGTGCAGTGAATCATTCATAGTCTCTCCTTTGCTTCTCTCTCTTTCATTTTTTTGGTTACATTTAACTTTTATTTGACAGATTCACTTAAAAACAGTGTGGGAATATAAATGACATGTTCAATACAGATCAGCTCGTGGTTTTACAACATCCAAGAGAACGTAAGTATCACATCTTCAAAAGCCCTCAGCCCAGCCTGAGAGCAGAACCCTAAGGCACGCAGCATCCAAGAACTGCTGTTTGTCATGTATTCCACAGATCACTCTCCACCCCTGCTACATACCAAAGCTGCTTCCATCATTTTTCTCCCCTAAGCAATACCCCCCTTCCTGTGATTCTGCAATGGCCTCTAATAACAAGGCACTTATCAAATCTGGCTCTGGGACCACTTTTCAGGGGGAGGAAGCAGTTCAGTGCATAGTGCAGGGGATTGTGATTCCTCTGCTCCAACTTCTGCTGTGCCACTGATTGACTAGAGACCGGATCCAATGCCAAGATTCCCATGGACTCCAAATGGGATCAATCCCCAAGAGGCTTTAGGTATGTGAATTAACCCCACTAGCAGCTCACCCATATGTAAAGCCACCGTAGCAACATTCACCTACAAATTAAGATTTTTGCAAAGCACTTTGAGATCCTTCAATGGAAAATCCTACAGGAGGGAAAATTACTATTTCCAGAGTAATGATGAGACGGAACCCCACCAACGGCACTCCAAGAGTGAAAGCCTGTCCTATTACAGGACCCGCACGTTCCTTTGTCTCCTGTCTTGAAAGAAAGTCTGTGCTGTTATCAGTCCCTCAGCCATAAGAAAGGGAGCAGTAGCCGTCCACTGAGTTCTGGCAACACACTGAAGCTCTGTTTGTTGCTGTTGCTTTCACCGGGGACCAGAATTTTCCAGCTGCCTGGAAGAGGAGCCAAGATGATTTCTGGCCTGGCATCAGCATACATGTTTTCCTAATGTATGTGTGTCCTTGAAAGCTCCTTTATTTACGGTCCTGGGGAGCACCAGATTCCACTGCCTGTGCCGAGAGCAATGCTGTACTAATGATATGGGAAATTCTGCCAATAGCCTCCTTTCCTTTCTTTGATGAGGGAGGCCCCCAGCAAGTGTGATGGAACCTGTTGACTGTTTGAGACCTGACCCCTACCACAGACAGCAAGAAAACTTGTGGGAGACTGGGCTAGTCTGGGGGAAAGTTGAATTTCCCCCAGAGACCGGGTGGGAGCAGGGTAAAGGGCTGGTGAGTTGCTTTGAAGCATTGGAGGCGCATGCTGGCAATAGGAGTCCAGGTTGATACAGCAGAAGTGACAGGCAAGTTAAACTCCCAGACAGCTCTGCACCCACTCCCCTGTGACGTCTCCAAGAGTCAAAGCTGGTGCAACATAAACACCAAGGAGCCTGAAGAAGATATAAGTTAACAGAGGGGAGGTTACTTTAACCTTAACTGTCCACGGGCTCCTCAGTGTATGTTTCTGCAATTTGGACTCAGCTGAGTGTGTGAAAATAGCTGAGAGAGCGAGGGGATTTAAACTTGCAATGATTTACTCCCACGCCAGAGTCCTTAAATTAAGATTCTCCTGTGTGGGGCTTATTCATTAACTCTTATTCAAAGTATAAACTCTTTAGCCCCTTCTTCTTCTGGGAGCCCAAGTGTCACTGCCAGCAGCCCTCCCCTGCCCATTTCAGGAATCCCAGCGCTCCCCCCTAGGCCTGGGTAATAATTCAGGCAGGCTTACCCTCCTTGTATTCAGGAGTATCACAGCACTTTTCCTGGGGCTGGGCTATTACCAGTCATTCGCTCCTTGGATCAGGAAACTGCAGCTTCCTTCTTCTTCCTCCTGGGGCCTATGAGTTTTTCTTTCTCCTAGTGTGTCTAGAAGCACCTCTCTAACTAATCTCTGGTAGCCTTTTAATAGGGCCAGGTGCCCAATGATCAATTCAGCTGCCAAGCAGCCACCTAGGCAGTTAATTACTTAACAGGTATGCCAAGGTGGGCTTGATCTCTTGAACGAAGCCAGTCACGGACAGAGTTGGCCCTGACTTTCCTTGCAGGGGCCAGCCACCCCATGACAGTTACTCAGAATTTTGTTACCTAGACTTTCACACAGCTCTCAATAAGAGAACATTATTCACAGATGATTTTTTTCTCCCCTTTGCTATCAGGCTGGTGTTAGAACCGGCGGCAGACATTTCAGAGAAGTATTAGTGAGATGTGTGCGAGTTTCATTGCTTCGTAGAGGGAATCCATTTTCCTTTTTAGTATCTATTTGCTCCATTTCGTCAGCTTTCAGCTTGCGCAATACAGCGAATATACTTCATGCCCAGCTGACCATAATTTATTCATAAAAGGCCTGAATCTGCAATAAGCTATTTATCTCCTGGGAAATGTTGAACACTCTTGATTCCCAAGGTCTTTAGTGGGAACTGAAAACACTCAGCGCCTAACACCATCATGCAGGATCAGACCCAAAGTGACATAATGTAAAAAAGGGCTGTGTATATTTGTTTTTACTATGTTGTAAAAGTAGATTTATTATGAAATCAGCCTATAATAACCCTCTTAATAATTCCTACTCTTTGGCACTCACTCAAAAGAGACTCATCTCTATTGTATCAGCTATAAAAAGAGCAGCCACATCGACATACTTTATGACTTTATTAAAAGTGGGGATTTTATATTAATAATTCTAGGCGCCACAGCCATATTTCCCCAGTGAAGGAAATGTGTGCTTTGGGCTAGGTCCAAGGTAATTTGTAAACATAAAGTATTAAAAGGCTCAACAGTTCTAAAAGTTTTAATTGGAAACTCCACAAATTGCTTTGCAACATCTTTATACTTCAGTATGGAGATTTCAGATAATGCGGAGCTAATAAAGGGGCCAGGATTCTTTTTTTTTTTTAATGATATCTGTCTCCATATGGGCTCTGAGTTCACTGCTTGCAGAACTAACATAGGTCATGCAAGTAGTGGGAAAGAAAAATGTTTTTTTGTTTGTTCGGTTGGTTTTTTAGCTTTTAATGGAATGATGATGCTAGGCATCAATCTTTGTGTTACCAAGAAACAGACCTCTGGGTCAGGGACAGATGCCTGCATGAACTTTGTTGAAATCAAGTAACTGCTGCCCAACCTAAGGGTATAGAATCATTCTCCATAGCTTAGTGTGGAACATGTGCCTGAGGAGACCCATGCATTTCACTAGCCATTATGCATTAAGCATGGACTTTGCAACTTGTGTGTCACATTATCAGCCTTGGCTTCCAAATACATATGCCAGCCTATGACTGAGCACTCAAAAGAGGTCATGCTCCCCTGTGGATACAAAACCAACCATCTGTCCGCACAGATAGGGAGTTTAGAATCAGATGAGCCTTAATCACAAAAGTTCACTTCTGGATTTCAAAGTGCAGGGGTGCGCCAATACAGGATTTTAGTTCAGCCCATTATAAAGACAGAGGCTGCTCGAAATCTGAACCAAGCCATGGGCGTACATTTAACAAACACCTCCAATTTTGGTGGTCAGTTCAAGGCAGTCTCTTGCTTTGTGCCTATATCCTCTCTTGGGATGATGGGATGCTTGAGTCTGCTGGATCCACGCCATCTAAGCAAGGATGATGTGGGAGAAAAAGAGAATTAAACTGGAGAGAGGGAGAGGAAGATAAGAGCTCGGAGGGTGAACAAAGTGGAAAGAGAGGAGTGAGTGAAACGTAGGAAGGAAGACTCAAAGGGGGAAATGTAGAAAAGGAATGGGGTAAAAAAAATCAAGGGAGAGAGGGAAAAATAAAAGGGTGAGGTGAAAGAGTAGAAGTAGAGAAAAGAGATACAGAATTGGGCAGGGAGATTTGGGCAGAAGGAAGACGCAGCACAGAAAGCCGTGGGAGATGAGATGTAAGGAAGAAGAGGAGAAATGAAAGGGGTATTGCATGGAGCGAACAGTCAGAGCTGATCTCCCCTGCTTGGTTTATGAGCTTTGGACCATTCTTTTAAAAAAAAATGGCTAGGTATGTTCTTCTCTCTCCCTCAGCTGCAGCTTTGAAGTAGAAAAGGGCACAGTGCACTCAAAACCCATTGAAAGAGGGCTGCCAGTGGGAGCTTTTCCTGAGTGGGAGGAGGAGTGATAGATACCCCTGGTCCCGTGTATGTCTGATCATTATGACCCCACAGAAGAGAGTGAGGTAACTTGGTACAGTGCAGTGGAAGCCAATGAATCTACTAAAGGCAGGAAGGCACCATGGCTTGGTGAAGCCCAAGAATGAAAGAGATCAGAGTCTTGCTGAGGTTATTTCTCTTTCCTCTGTAGAATCATTTGATAATCACGTGAATGGCTCGTTTATCTTACCATTAACAGGTACCCAACACATCCAGAACTACAGATGAACCAGCTGGAGATCAATGGGTCAAATGAATCAAATGACAATGATAGGCTAAGTGCTGACTTGATATCTAGGCAAATTTAAGGCAGTTGAATTTATTGCTCAGCTATAAACCGTCACCTGGGACTAAATATTGCTGTTGTAAGTGAATGCGGAATCTAGGTTCTGGAGTCCACTTAACACAATGCAGTCTCTGAAACCCACACAAATATTTAGCAAAGTTCTTTTAAAGCAATACCTTCTAAAATATTAACTTTACACACACACATACACACAGGGCCAAATTTTTTGTTACTGCAATTCATTGACTTCCTTGGGGAAATGCCAGCAGTGTGTTTGGCCCAGTGTACTTCATGCACCAAATAAGTCAATTGTGATAGAAATTAATCCTTCTGGGACACATTTGCCTCAGAATGGCTCATCCACTTGAAAAATAATGCACATCCAAAATACATTACCATATAGTGTCCATTTACAGAATACGCACAACAGGCTAACAGGACAAAAGTGCAGTCATTTTGACCACTTTTCTCACCTCATTAACTCTGGCACATGTTATGGGAGAAGTGATTTGGCCTTTGTAATGTTCCAGGACACTAGATTAGTTCAGTTTTGCATTAAATGAATTGGACTAGAAAAAGGAATTTAAATATAGTATCCAAGCAGAGGCAATCCAGTGTATTATGTGTGGCGCTTGAGTAATGCTGGAGAAATATTCTATAATAAACCTATGGTAACAACTAGAATTCAAATCTATAAAGGGAATGAGAGAGACAAAGAAAGGTATGTCGCGATACACATAAATACCTGGGCAACTCATGTGCTCTTTATGCAGTGAGGACCCGCTCCAAAGCCTGTTGAAGTTGAAAGGAGTCTTTCGATTGATTTCATTGGGTTTTGGATCCGGCCCTAAATCTTTCAAAGAACAGCTGAGCTCTTCCTAAATCAGTCCCTGCTCATGGAATGCACTTGTTAAGTGGATACAATGCAGGTGCTTTAAAGGCTACCTGCTTAACAGATCTTTTACAGCACACTGAAAATCAATACTGTTGCCAATTATATCATGGTTCTTTCTTCCCTATTTTAGCTTCTAGGAAGGAAAACAGTTGCTATAAATCTATGATACCCATAAACGTAGCAATTCAGCGTATTAGAAATGTGCTGTGTGATATATAATCAAATCCCCAGAAAGCAGTCCCCATTCCCGATATGAGCTCTTCTTTCACTAAGTCATCACCCAGGTGGGATTCCAAGATTTACACAACTGGCTCAGAAATCTAGCTGTGAAGAACCATTCTTTTGCCATGATGCTATTTGTGAGGAAAGACGGTTCTGTTCATGCTTTATTTTTTCCCCTTCGTCTTATGCTGAAACACTGAGCAGGGATTATGCATTAGGGTCAAGAGGACGAATCCCATATGGTCAATTTGCTATGATTGCACCTCTCATTATGTTCAATTTTCTACGATTGATGAGCCCTTGTTACTTCTGAAGTGGTCAGTACTGACTAACATGGAAATTCCTTTATGGAATTCTCTGCTAGAAGTCTTATTTAGGTGAAAGCAACATATCTGTACTCATCAGCTTTAGCTGAGAAGCCTGATTGTTGGTGCTACAAGACATGTTTATCTGCGCATCTCTCTTTTTGAAAGAATGCAAGCTTAGTTTATGATAATGAAAGGAAGCATTCTTACAGTCTGTGTCAGGGCAGGCTGGAGATTGAATTCAATTGGGCTCCTCACATGTGTACGAAATGCAAGACTAGTTCTTTAATTGTTACAAGAACACTCTCTCAGCCTGCCCTATATGGATTCAATAAAGGAATCTCAGATGCCAGTGTTGGATCATCTGCAATTTGTCCCTCTCCTGCACTAATCTCCAGTAAATTGCAATAAACCTTAATATTACTGCTGATGGTCAGAGGCAACTGAGATGTGGCCTGGGGGAGAAAATGGCGATGGGGCACCTGAGTTTCACCTGGTGTGTTGGATCAGCTGAGCAGTGATCAGTCGGCAGAGGGCAGGAGAGTGAATCTGGTAATGGTGATGGGTCATCGACAGTGCAAGTGTCCTTGATAGTCAGGGACGAGTGGGTCAGGGAGGCAGGGTGTCCAAGGATCATAGTTTTACAGGTAGTTAGGGGGTGCAATTGGCAGCACAAGGTGTTAGGGCCCACAGAGCATTAGCAGATTCAGCTGTCGAACACCCTGGGATTATATGAAGGCAAGGGCTAGTATGCCATGCCATTCCTCAGCCACATGAGCTCTTCACAATGGACAAAGGCAAGATGAGACAGTCTTACGCTGACTTGAACCTAGTGTCTCTGACACCGGGTCAAGGATGATCAGAGGCAATAGTGAGCCGTTAAGAACATTAGGGTTCCAGGTCTCTCAAGCAGGAGGACAGTTTCATCATTCTAAAATTTCTCAAAATATTACCAGGGTATGAAAACACTGTAGTTTCAGTCTTCAAGTCCAAGGCTCAGTGTCTTCACCTCTGATGAATATGGTGGAGAGAGGCAATGTGTCAAATGCTGCTCTGAAATCCAAAGGGTTTAATTAGGATGTAGAATAGGAAAGACTCGGCACTGCTGGGCGCAAAAGAGGCCATCTTTGCTGGCAGTGAATCAATACAGCATCAATGCTTTGCTTCCTTTTGTAGTAGAGACTGTTTATATGAATGAAGTGAGGAATGTAACCCCTTAAAGCAGAAGATACTCAGCCTGCTTTTCACTGCCCAAATCCCAGGGGCTGAGTGAAAGGAAGGTACATATCAGGCAGTGCTCACGGTCAGTGAGGCATACACCATAATCTAAACATATGCATAAGTCCTGCAACTGAGACAGCAGCCACCTGATTCTTTGAATGACGCACATTGGAAAGCAGACAATCTTCTGCAATTCCTGAAACTGCTGCCCGGTGCCAGCTGTTGTACACAGAAGGCCGTTTTTTCCTTTTAGTTATCCCCAACACAAGATGGTTGCACAGAGATATAATTGAGAATTAGTAACTCTATAATTTACTAATGTTCCACCCCCTACATACACAGAGCCAGTACACAATAAACAAAACAGGAACGTCTCCTAATATTTTTATTGTTCCTTAGATAACTGTGGATAGTACAAAGTTTTCCTCTTTAAAAAAATTAATTTCCTTCACAAGTCCATCCTCCTAAGACTTCATATGGGAATCTGATGCCACAGAATATTCACAGAAGCTATTTCCATCAATCATAATGCTGTGTAGATATTATAACAGTAAGAGAACATTTTTAAAATTAGCAACATGAAATTGATTACCTGTGTATAAGGGGTGAACACTGATTCATCATCATTTTTTTAAGAAACGAAACCATCATTTATTAATCCAAACTACATCATTGCATTTACAACATTCATTGCATAAACTAGACATACAAAGTTTTGCCACCTCTGGTAAATAACAGACATACATGATACAGTATATTTGCTGAATACATAAGTTCAAACAATATGGGTACAACAACTTGTTCATAATACATACTTAAACCATCGTGTTTAATAGTTACTAAGACACAGATCCATGAGCTACTTTGGGTCTCAGCACAGTTAATCTAAGAGACAAAAACACAGTTGAGAGACAGTAGCTGCAATGGAATGCAAGTAAAACTAACCAGTGTTAGTCTTAACCAAATACCCCCTGGAGGGGGTCAGCTTTTCCACTTAGAAATACAAATCACACATCCATCATAGCTGACCGTGATGTAGGAAAATGTCCATGCAACTCACATGAGAGAGAGACTCCCCAGTGATAATTTCCAACAGTCATTGCCTTACTTCTTTTGCATGTACTGGAGATTTGCTATTGGAACCAAAAGCAAAACAAAAACTTCAGTGTTTCTTTAAGTGCAGTTCCAGCTGCAAGTATATGATTACTCTTAAGTGCACAGAACACAGGCTTGGACTTCTAGAAATGTAGAGGTAATGCTGATGTCAGGTGTATGCTGTATAATCCTCTGTCAAGTTGTTCTTTATTTTGGCAGCTGTTTTTTAATAAGTGTGTTTCCTTGATAATAGTATTTTTTTTTAAATTAGTTTCTAGACAAAAGTGAACTACAATTCATCAGACCTGATGACGTGGAAGAGGGTGACGTTGTAAAGTATCTGATGCCCGTTGTTCCAAGCGTAGAGGGCTCGGTCCTTCGGGTTGTAGTCTAACATGGAAATGTGTGAGTATTTGTTTTGGAATGGGATATCAATGTACTCGTAAGTAGAGGCATTGGTCTGGTAAGCATAGTGCACCTTGGTTCCTCCTGAGTACCCGTTGGTGACGTAGAGCGTACCGCAGATGATAAAGGCCTCGCCGGCGCTGCGTTTCGGGTAGCTGGTGTTCCAGGTCTGCAGGCTCTGCAGGGTGTTGGGGTCCAGCTTGCTAATAACAATGTTCCCCGCGTTTTGATTGGTAGCATAGACAGCCCACAAGCCATTTTCATCCACCATGAGGTCAATGTCAGAATGGCCCCCCCAGGCGTAGTGGTACATGTTGTTGTAGCCAGCGTAATCCAGGCTGCGGGTCTTGAGGATGCTTTCTGTTTTCAAATCAAACCTGATGATTATGTGGCTTTGGTATTTGTTGAAATAGATCGAGCCATTGTAGACCACTTGGCCAGTGCCAGACCAGGGGTGAGGGAGACGGTGAGAGGTGAAATTGTCTGTATTCATGAAATCTGACATGCTTTTGTACTCTCGGACAAAGCGGTTGTTGTGGTAGCTATCCATATACCAGACCTAGGCAAACAATGGAAACACTTCATGTTAGAAGGCAGCAGAGAACCACCATAACAAATGAGCAATAGAGAGAGAGGTGTGCCCCCCCCCATACTTCTGGACAATATATAAGGGGGGGGGATAGCTCAGTGGTTTGAGCATTGGCCTGCTAAACCCAGGGTTGTGAGTTCAACCCTTAAGGGGGCCATTTAGGGAACTGAAGAAAAAATTTAGTTGGGGATCAGTCCTGCTTTGAGCAGGGGGTTGGACTAGATGACCTCCTGAGGTCCCTTCCAACCCTGACATTCTATGATCATAAGTTACCTTAGAAATTAAACTAGATGTTAAAAGGGAACAATCTGAAGACTAAACTAAGGAAGCCTCACTCTGAGGAGAAAAGCCAGTCACTTTTTTCCCATTGTGTCTCATTATACCCACAAGGAATGGACAGACTGTTTCTGGTCTCACTGGTTCTAGACATGTTGCCCTCTAGCTCATCACCAGAACACACATTCCAAGACCCTGCTTATTCAGAGAATGACATGGAGGCCTGAAGCTATTAACAGTAGGTTTTCTCTTGGACAGACACCAAGGGCCACAAGAAATCCAGAGCAAATTGCTAGGAGGAGAGGTTGTAATTGGCAACTTGCTTGAAAATGATGTATTTGGAGGATGCTACCAATGATCAAAAAAATAGGCCCACAATCTAAAAAACAACTGATTGAATTAACTAGCGCACAAAAGCTTTCCAAGATGGGGAAGCTAACATCTTTCCGGCAGCTCTGTAGTTTAAACTGTTGCCTTGAAGTACCAGGTGGTTGCCTCTGTCCTTTGAAAGGCCAATTAACATCTCAGTCTGCCTGGATAAAAACAGTATATTACATTGATGCCCCTTTTTTGCTTCCTGTAGTCCTCATCAAGGCAGCATGTATTAAATTATATCATCTGCTGCATGGAACTCCATTAATTTGGCATAGACAAGAATATGAATGCAATCGCTCAGTGTCATGGAAATTCATTGGAAAGTCCTTATCCGTTTAAAAATCATGCTCTCCTGCATCAAAAGCTTAAAGCGAGGCTGCTACAAGACAATAGATAAAGACATCAAAATCTCACGATTGTTAGATTATTGGTTGATGGCGGAGATATTTTAAATTATTACTTAAATGCCAGTTCACTAAGGACACTGTCTAGACTCCTTACAAAATGCTTTAGTCATCTGCAACCAAGACTGAAGCAAATTGCAAAGCAATACAGTTAGCGAGGAGAAAAAAAAATCTGTCCTACTGACGACATTTTGTATGCAGCAGCCTAACAATAAGACAGCTGTTTTCTAGATCAGAAATTGCCTGAGCAGGAGGAGAGATAATATATGAAATAGGAGTAGAGATGACTTTTAGGAGGTGTATTTGCACATCTTAAACAAATACAACTTTTGTCTGTATGGTTGTTGCAAAACCTCCATCGAGTTCTGTGCAGGAAGACTGAGCACTCAGGTATCAATGGGAAAATTCATATTAACCGCAGATGTGCATAAGTACGTAATAATGGCCATCCTGGGTCAGACCAAAGGTCCATCTAGCCCAGTATCCTGTCTTCCAACAGCGGCCAATGCCAGGTGCCCCAGAGGGAATGAACAGAACAGGTAAATATCAAGTGATCCATCCTCTGTCACCTATTCCCAACTTCTGGCAAACAGAGGCTAGGGACACCATCTCTGGCCATCCTGGCTAATAACCATTAATGGACCTACCCTCCACGAATTTATCTAGTTCTTTTTTGAAGAACTTGCCAAGGAGACAATGTTAAAACCCATATCTGGATTAGAGTAGGGTTTGGGATTCAGATTTTACTTTGAGATTCTGGCCACAGTGAAATCAACAACAGAACTTCTAGGGCAAGGATTTCATCCCAGGAGTTCAGGCTTAAACTGAAGAGCACTGATTGATCTCATGAGATTTTGACTCAATCTAAACTGGAAAATAGATATCTTTTGGTTCTGATCTGCCCTGGAATCAGAACTGTAAGGGGTGGAATCAAGCCCAGAGATTTTAATCTAATCTCCATCACCATCTGAAATTTTGAAAGGGTTTGGATTGAAACCCCTGGTTCGAGCCTCTCTCTACTTTGATTAGCTATCCTCAAAAAATGTCCTGGGAAGTATTTGTCAATTTCACACAGCCCTTGTTTTGATCAAAGATGTAAAAGATAATTATGCTACTTCCAGAAGAAGCTGCACTGCTTTGTGTAACCAAAGATACAGTAGATGTAACTGTAAATGCATAAAACATCCATGGATCAGAACCCCACCATGCCATCATGGCCAGAGTCCTATGAAGTCATCTGCTCTCACATGGCTATAAACATCCACACATTGGGTTTGGTTGTTTATCTTAGAATGGCAAATTAACTTTAGAGCTCTGCAAAACATCTGCACTGAACTTCAAACACAGGTTTGAAACATTCTGCAAACATGGATGAAGGATGTACACACAACTGCAGTGTTCCATGCCCCTTCTTTGATAGGTCTGAGATGGGCATCAGAAGATCCCAAATGGAACAAGACACCGAGCCCTCGGCAGGATGGTAGAGACAGGACATCTTGAGAGAAGGGATGTGGAGTTTCCCCATTCAAAGGTGGAGTTTATTGAATTAGGGGTTCCAATTTTGGGGTTAAAGACCATTTTACCTTAAACTGAATTTACCCAGGAAATGGCAATGCTTTATAAAAATCAAAACTGAGCCATCGTACTGCTCTGCTGCTCCTGTTTCATTATTTGGCATTAAAAAGTAATACATGCCAAACTCAGTGGATATTTTAAAAACCATAAAAGCAGAAAACCTTGCTATGATGCTAACATTTTAGGGTGGCTGAATCTGATGAGATTCCTTGCTTCAGAAAACAGGAGATTGATAGCATTATCTCGAGCCAGGCGTAGTGCAATCTGGCTTTGCGCTAGCTTCTTCCACACACAGCTCTGCCAGCACACATCAATCCCAGCCTTCAACAGTCGGACTTCTCCAGAGAGACTCACATCATGCCCAATTGTGTTCAGTGATATTATAACATGAACAAATGACTCATTTAGGGACCTGAACAGAAGAACATCCACCAAACGTATTGTGCGTTGTGATGTAACTCGGATGTGATCAACACTTTGGTCACCACCCATTATCGACTTCAAATTCTGCCACTTAACCCATCAAATTCATAGATGTGTATGTTTCAGATAAAATCTATTGTAAATAATATATATACTTCCAAACTTAGAGCTACAGTCCCTAGAAAACCTGGTTGCTTCCTTCCTACCTAAAAATATCATCTACCAGAGAAAAGAAACTATTTGTGACAGCTATTAAAGAGAGGGCTCCTAGATGCTAAGATAATACAAATAATTAATAAAAACGATAGACAAATAGCTTTCTGAAGATACTAGGAACCACGGAAGGCCCTTATAATGCAATCAGCCAATTAGAGTTTGTTTTGAAGATGTAATGGGCCGGATTCTCCTCTTGGACCAGTGTAAATCTGGAGTAGCTAAACTAACATCAATGGACTGAGTAAATACTCCAAAATTTAGCCCAAGCAGAATAATCCTGTGTCTTATTGAGAG
Source organism: Chelonoidis abingdonii (assembly GCF_003597395.2). Lineage (NCBI taxonomy): Eukaryota > Metazoa > Chordata > Testudines > Testudinidae > Chelonoidis > Chelonoidis abingdonii. The sequence goes on along the minus strand of NC_133792.1, from coordinate 19,189,041 downwards.
TGAAAAGAGAAGTGATATGGGTACAAGGGTTCTGGTTCTGCTCCATAATTACATTTTTAATGATGTTGAGCATAAAGTTTGGTTTAAATCTTGTCAGAAGTCATATCAGACGGATCCTGTGCAGCCAATCCTGTTACTGAACAGCTGACCATAAGCACTTAAATTAACAAGCCAGCCAGACAACTTCATTGATTATGTACTTCAAAAATCCCTGTAAGCTTATGGATAAGCAAGGCATGCCAGACGGCAGAATACAATAGGTCTGCTCTGAGAACCAAACAGCACATAGCAGAAGAATAATGAGTAACGAGATACTGTTACTCTGCTGCGCCAGCCTCCATCAGACAAAGTGATTAAATCTGCATCAGTTAGAAGGTACAACAGCAATAAACTTGTAATGAAAGTTTGTCACCAGATCACTGTGTTCCAGCCTTGAAAATAAGCATTTTAGCTTCACTTTGAAATTTATCATTATACGGCAACAGAGGCTTGGGATTTTTTTTGACATAATCTCTCATCATTCCTTAAGGTTTGTACCACTGATGCCTGTAAGAGGGATGCCTGGGACTAAAATAAAACCCCTTTCATCGGGATTTTGGATCTTGCAGTTGACACAGAGTCTCTTGGGCAAAGCCACTAAGGGGCAGGCAAGGAACTGGGAAGTTTCACAGATGCATAAGAGTTTAAGGCCAGAAGCGATTATTAGCTCATCTAGTCTGACCTCCTCTATATCACAGGCCAGTACATTTCACCCGGTTACCCCTGCAGTGAACTCAATAACTTGTTTGTTCATTAAAGCATCTCTTCCAGAAAGGCATCCCCGCTTGATCTGAAAACATCAAGAGATGCAGAATCCACCACTCCTCTTGGTTAATTACCCTCACTGTTAAAAAACCTCTGCCTTATTTCCAGTTTGACTTCGTCTGGCTTCAGCTTTCAGCCAATGGTTCTTGTTATGCCTCCCACTGCTACAGTAAAGAGCCCCTTAGTATCCAATATTGGCTCTCTGTGAAGATATTTATACACTATAATCAAGTCACCTCTTCTTCTTTTTAATAAACTCAACAGTTTAAGTTGGAGAGAGGAAGGGACAGACTGTCTGTTCCTCTGCATAGTGCCCTTGGTTCAGTGCACATGTTCAGAACTAAGAAGCATCTCTGAACTGAAATTGACTTTGGAATCACCAGTAGGTATCTTCTTTCTAGTAGGCTTCCTCCCAGTCTCAGCCAGAGAACCCAAACAAAGGGCGAGCTATTAAATTAATTGCGCTGCCACCCTGCCTTAACGGTGCTGCTGCTCCCCCTCTTTTGACTAAGGCTGCATTAAACAACAGTGAATTTCCATTTAGCCAAGCTTTTTTATTTGTTTGTTTTGCATCCTATAATGTCCTCAGCAAATGCCTTCAGATATTTTCCATTCCATCACTCATTGGAAACCTAGATTGATTTTCAGCTACTTATTGGCTTCATACCTCCTTGTGAACAGAGCTGCACAGTCTGAATTGAAAAGACCAAAACAGAGCAAAACAAAAACCTCTCTTGATGCAGCAAATTAATTCTGCACATCAATGAAGGTGGAGGAAGGAGGAGGAGGGGAGATGTAGCTTGGTCAGTTGACTTTATCTGAGAGATGAGCAGCAGTGTTATAGAAATTAATGGGACTTTGATGGTCCCTTCCTGTTGGCTAATAACTATCCGCCTGATTCTATATGGACTTGCACCTTGAGCCATCATCTACACCTGTGTGAATTTTGTCAAAGCATGAAAAATAAATCTAGACTTGAATCACAAGCCTAATATTGGACTCTTCCTCTCATCTGCTTTGTGGAGGACACATACCTGTTCATTATGATTTAGAAAACAGGGATGCTTCAGACAGGGAAGCCTTTAAAAAAAATCTAAGGGAACATTAATTTTATAGCGAGAGGGCTGCTGCCATTAGCTGGCTAAACAGAAATGTGTACTCATCAGACCAATAAACAGCAAATGGATTTTAACTCAAAGCTGATAACGAGAAGCTCCAAGAGCACATTTTGCACTTGTAACATACTTGGAATTTGCATTCAGGTATCCAGCCTGAAATAAGGCCACTGTTTTACTGAGCCCCCTAAGAATGTGCTTTATAAGTTAATAAAAATAATTACAGATGTTGAGTAGCCTGTCTAGAATGAGTTTGATGAGTCTCAGTCCAGTTCCCAGTGCACTCATGTTCTCTCCATTAAGAACTCAATTGTAATTGGCCATTACAGGAAACTTGGTTGGCATTCTCAGCCGACAGGTTGAGGATGGACTAACCCATGGACATGTTACTATCCTCTCCTCCCCGGGGGCAGTGTCTGCATGCCAGAGTGAGGCAGTCTGTGGTGGGTGGGTGGGAAATTTGACCCATCATTACCAATGGATAAAGAGAGAAATTGAGGTGGCTGTGAGTCTGGAACTTTTCCATGACCAATAAAATTAACATAAAAGATAATGTCAGGAATAAAATAAATAAGTAAACCTCCCCTTCTCAAAAAAACCCCCAACAATAACAAAAACAAAAAACCAACCAAGAGGCAGAGCTTCAAGAAGTGTTACAATGCGTGTGGGTTGCAATGACTTGTGGTCAATCTCTCCAACTCCCTTGCCTTTGGGCCAACCAAAGAAGAGCCTTTAGAGAACCCATTCCAGCTTTGACACATAGCCCAGCACCTGCTGAGCAGGACCTTATGAGTTTCATAAGTGCTGTGTGGATATGCATGCAGTGCAGACAGGGACAATAAAGCTCAGACGCATCAAGTCTTTCCTCTGTCTTCAGTTGGCATTGGACTGAAGATGTGATGGTGGACTTCTATTCAGAGTCTCAGTGCTTTGATGCAAAGAGTTCTGAGTAACATGGGACATGCTGTGCGTGGGATGGGGGGAGGGGAACTTTGTAATCTTACCTTGTTTTCACCTTCTGGAGCTAAAGGATCTGTCATCCATGATCCAAACCTTGATCCAGAGGTTTTTATTGTGACTGGGTCACTTATTCCTGTCAGCTTCCCACAAGCTGTAAAAGAGCAGACTGTCAGTGAGCAATGAAACAAAATGAGTCAATAGGCTTCAGTGTGTGTGGCAGACCTGAGACAATCAGAACTTAGCCACTCTGAGGAGCGACACTGGCATTAAGACTTGCCTGTGTTGCTGTGACATTGCCTCTCTTCAGTTGATAGGGAGCTAGTTTAATTAAGGGCAATTAGATTGTGAACAGCTCTTGGATGCTTTTGTTGTTTCCCATCTCCTAGAACTGGAAGGGACCTTGAATGGTCATTGAGTCCAGCCCCCTGCCTTCACTAGCAAGACCAAGTACTGATTTTGCCCCAGATCCCTAAGTGGCCCCCTCAAAGATTGAAATCACAACCCTGGGTTTAGTAGGCCAATGCTCAAACCACTGAGCTAGCCCTCCCACCTTCTGCTTAATAACAATTGTCCCTCTCACAGTGCCCCTAAGAAAACAAACTTTCCTGAAAACAGATGTGTTGTGAATGTCGAGGAATATCAAATGAGGAGACGAGTTAGCCAGCGTTAGGCTGAGAAATTAGCCTGAATAGTGACTGCTCAGTTTGGCTGTAACAGACCTTGTGCTGCTCATTCTGAGTCTCCAAACATTCCTCTGACAGGTTAAAAAGGTGGGGCATTATATATAAATATACTTATCTTCCCAGCAAAACTATCTACCTGTACCTATCTGTCATCTTCTCTGGTGCCCAGCACCATAGCATCTAAGCACATCACAAACAGTAATGTCTTTTCCTCACATACAACCTCCTGTGAGGTAGAGAATTCTTGCTACCTCATTTGTACAGATGGGGAATTGAAACACAACACGATTAAGGACATGAGTTTTAGAGGCACTGCACCCCTGCCGCTGGCTTTACCTGGAGTTTTGGATGGTCGGCATCTCTGAAAATCTGGTCGTAGTGATCTGCCCACGGTCACACAGTGAGTCTGTAGCAGAGCCAGGAATTGTGGCCAGATCTCGTGATCACTAGTCTAATGATATAACCACTGCCCAAGCTAGTGAGCTTACCAGAACTGGGATTTGAACCTACGCGGACACATGCTCATTGGAACTAAAGTCTAAGGGCCAGATTTTTAAAAGGTATTTAGATGCCTCAGGATTTTCCAAAGCACTTAGGCTCCTAACTCCCATTAACTTCAAACCCACCCAATTCAAGGGGAGTTACACGCCTACATCCTTTTGAAAAGGCACCTATCTGTGACTAAATACCTTTAAAATACTGGCTCTGATGTCTTAACCACTCATCCATTCTCCTTATTCCTTCAATTGTCTGTATCAATCTCTCTCTTCCATGGTACCACATAGCAAAATACAATCTTGTATCTTTCTCAGGATTCACACAAATACATGTCTTCCGTGCTTCATTCTTAGTGTCTAAACTATAGCCATATGGTGATTTCATATTTACAATAATACCCAAAAGTTTCAGTAACACTGCCATCCCAGGCTGTTGAAACGCTCACATATATGCACTAAAGAACGACAAGGGGAAAGTCAACATAAGATGCAGCAGAAGAAACTGAATGTACTGTTGCTACAGGAGCAGTCGTCTAAAACCCTCGCACCGGTTCTGCAAAGCAGCTCTTATAGAACCATGTCATTTATAAGCTGACATAAGGGTATACGAATATGGATAACAATGCAAACTAAACTTAGGAAGGTGTTCGCTGGCTTTTATCTTTAGGTTTTTAAACCTGTGACACTTCACTCAAGGAGAAGGTCTCAGTAGTAAAGTGGAGTGTATGCTATTGTCAGTGGATTTTGATGCTTGAACTGAACTGCAGCGAACATGGTTTCTTTAGACAAAACTGGAAATCAGGGGCCAGATCCCTCAGGTGTAAGTTGGCTGTAGCTCTGCTGAAGTAAATGAAGCTGTGCTGGTTTACAGCAGTTCAAATCAGGCCCTTGATTTTAAGCTGTTATTAAGTACATGCCTAAGATTTCTGGGATATCTATTCTTTGAGTTTCCACTTGGTCTGTTCTAATTAGCCAGCTGGACGGCTTCTTAGCTATTCAGTAGTGGGTGAGATAGTTACCTCTGCTCCAGCCCCTTTACACTGGGCAAAAGCACCAGAGCAGTGAAAAAAGCCCCTAAATTTTCCCTAAAACCCTGTATGTGGCTGAGAGATGCTGTGAAAGAGAGCTGTAAAGCAGGCTTCTGAGGCCCCCTTCCCAAGCCCTGGCATGAGGGACATGCTGTGGGTGTAGCTGAAGGTGGGAGGAATGCATCAGGGACGGGGGCACAGACACATCATGCAGCTCTGTGGAAATTCTGGGCTGCCCTGTAGCCCATCGGCCAGCCCAGCGAGGCTGTGATAACTTAGGCCTCTATGGCTATCTAAGTTACTCCAAAGCCCCCAACACCGCCTAGAATCAGGAAGGCAAAAGGTGCCTGGAAGTCATGTCAGCTATCCCATGGTAAAAAGACACTGGAGACAATGCACTTTCCTGTTACAAGGTAAACTAGGGTAAGTCGCCCCTGGGTGGGTGATGTAGCACTGACCTCTCCTAGCTACCTGGCAGTAAACACTACAAGTGCCTTGTCCCACGTTAAGATTTTATGGGGACGTAGCTATTGGTGTTTCTTAGCTTGCTGTCAAAAACAACAAGAAAACCCCTCATTGTATCAATGAAGACAAAGCCTCAGACAATAAAAAAAATACCACCATCCTAGTGTGTGCCCCTGACCTCCCACCAATAACAATACTATGCAGCCCAAAATGTAGGTTGAACGATGAACACTTCTTGACATGGACTGAATTCAGCCTAAATCCCTCTCAGCCACGGATGAGGATGAGGTATTGGTGAAAGAATACGAAGAGTTAAAAGAATACACGGGTAATTGCTTGCAAATTTTCCTGCACAGGACCAACCTTTGTCTACTGAACTTCCAAATGTGCCCTGCCATTCTCATACCTCTACATTGCTGTCAATTTATTCACTCTCTCTCTATTTTCCTGGAAAAAATACTTGTATCAAGCCCATTGATTTTTTTTTTACACTGATACCCATAAACTGGTGTTGTTTGCAAGTAGTTAGGCTACAGCTCACTATGCATTTAGCTGGAGACACATTTATTAACAGTTTCCCAATGGGGCACTAGGGCTGATCATATTCCACGCTAGAAGTCTCTTTCATGGTTTAAATCTGCCATGAGCCTCAGGCGCCAGTGGGCAAAATCTAAAAAGTTGGAGCTACACTGCTAGGATTTAGAAACATAGGACTGGAAGGAAGTTCCTGGGTCTTTGAGTCTAGGCCCTGCTATCACAGGTAACCCCATCACACAATCCTATTCATAAATTTGTCATGTAGATTAAGAACCTACCACTTGAAAAAGACTTGTACCCTGGATCCTCAGATTAAAAGTCAGATGCATTATTGATTTAGCCACCTGAGTTCCATCTAAGGTAAGGCAACATCAGTCATTAGGTGTTATTATTCTGGATGGGCAGCTACAATCCTTGCATTGCATTGGGAATTTTTAGTGGCATTTGTTCATTCCAGCAAAGAAGCAACAACAGACATTACACAATGGCCCTTTTCATACCATGTGCTTAGTGATTGCTGGATATAAGCTGTGAGGAACTGTGTGTTGTGAAAAACTCTACGAGGTGCTGAATTCTTTCTGCTAGGCATAGAGATCCCTCAATATGACTCCAGCTCAGCATCTCACAGGATAGGATCCTTGTATAGCCCCTCTATTATAAATAATCTGCACATATACTGCCTCGGATCTCAAACTGCTTTGCATACATTAATGAGTTATGCCTCAAAAGGCCCTGGTGATTGAAGGTTAGGGTGACCAGACAGCAAGTGTGAAAAATCAGGACGGGGGTGGGGGGGAATAGGAGCCTATATAAGAAAAAGCCCCAAATATTGGGACTGTTCCTATAAAATTGGGACATCTGCTCACCCTCTTTAAGGTTCTTAATTGTCGTCCCATTTTACATCTTGGGAAGTTGAGGCACAAAGAAATTATCTGATTTGTTCAAGGAGATACCGTGCAATGAGTCAGCGGCAGAGCTCGGACTAAAATCCAAAATTCCTGACTCTGCAGCCCCTGATTTAACAATACTGCCTGTCATAGAGCCTTTTAATTTTTAACTCCTCATTGAATGGGTCTTCTTTCTGGAACTCCTAAATTATGCTCCTTAATCACACCCAAGGGCTCACTCTTAGCAACAAAGAGCAACCCTTTCAAACTCTTAGGTGCTGAGTATTTGCCTACGTAGCAAACTCAGCCCTTCTGGGCTCAGAAAATATGAATAGCGGGGATATGTGGGCCGCCCCTTTGTTCTGTGTTCATACAGCACCTAGCACAATGGAGTCCTACCCAGGGCTCCTGCGTGCTACCACAATAGAAATAATTAATAATAATATGTACAGAGCTCAGACACGATCTTGATGCTTCTTTATACTCACACATGTTTTTCATACTAAATATTCCCATATTTGGGTAAACCCGAATAACCCCCAAATAGCTCGGTGTTTCTGCTTGTTTTTCCTATGACTCTTTTCGTGCTTCAGTTTAGCAAGTTCAGACATTTGGAGGGTATTTCAAGTCCCTGGCTGGTCAGACTAGCATAAGATGACTTGGGTTTGCTTTATGTTGTCTCCACAAATTATTCCCGGATGCAGGGGGGAAAAAAGGAGGGGCTTGAAAAAAACAAACATGACTGCACAACTGCTATGGCATGGCAGGTTTTTAAGGACAGGTGAGACAAACATCTGTCAGGCAGAGTCTAAACATGCTTAGTCCAGCCTCAGCCTGGGGGGATGGACTAGGTGACCTCTTGAGGTCCCTTCCAGCCCTACATTTCCCCAAGTATCGTGTCAGATTTATTTGGGTCCTGTAGAGCCCGACTGTACAGGGCTAGAAAATGGCAGTCAGACTCATGCCAATCACCGGGCTCTCTCAGCAAATATGGTTTGAGGCTGAGATTTTCAAGGCTCAGTTCGCTGGTGTTCCACATGATCTCTTCTTCTGACCCCGCCTTCACTAAATCACCCTCGAGGGAGGCGAGGGGATACCTCAGCCACCTAACATGGGTTCCAGCTACGGCTGTCATGTCTTCACTAGTCTTGTAATAGGGGTTAAAACTTCTCTTTTTATATAGCCAGTGCATGAGGTCTGGTGTCCGAGCAGCCATTTTAAAGCCATAGTATCTTTAGATTCATGGCAAAAGTCTTGCTTGATTTTGGACTCAACGGTTATTGTGAGTCGCCAGCATGACAGGCCAAGTTCAGGCCTTGCTTCATTGCTGGGGATAGATTCCCCCGCTCCCGGACAGAAGGAATCCCATGGAAGTCAAGGGAAATTATTTGTATCCTGCAGCAGGACAGTGACAGGGCTCTACTGGGGGGGGATGGAGCAATCACCACAGGCACTTTGCTGGCATGGCCTGAGTGAGCGTGTAATGCCAACAGACCCCGGTCGCCAGCAGGCAGGATTGAACCTGGGATCTCTAGAGCTTAGTGTATGAGCCTCTACCACACAAGCTAAAAGCCTCACATCCCTTAGCTAAGGCGGTGGCAGACTCATTAATTTCTAAGTGGTCTTGGTGCCACTAAATGGGACAGAGCACCACACCCTGGAGGTGTGTGGGTTACAAGCACTTCGAACTGTGAGCTCTTTACATTTGCTTTTAAAGGAATAATATGAACTCACCCAGATGCTAGCAGGCAGCCCAGGGCTTGGAGGTGGCAGCGGGGGAAGGGTTATGCCCCTTTGAGCCATGGAGCGGATTCGCAGGCTGCAGTGCCTGTGTGGAAGCATAGGGAGAAGCCCACTTTGTCTTCGTCCCCACTACCAAATCCATCCCAAGGCTGTCAGACTTTCACCCTGAATTTGTTAATCCAGCAATGCACCTCCATTTGCACTCACTGGGGACGCATCTAGTCCAGTGTGATTTCACACACCCCTGTTGTAACACTGGGGGTGTTGGGAGCGACTCTCTTCCTTTGCAAAGACAGTTCTGAAGGTGGAAATGGACTTTAGAAACTAGAAAGCTTAGCACTGATCCTGCCTTTGTCTTCTGGCTGGGAGACCTCTAATCTGACTGCTAACCGAAATGCAGCTGGGATGGATGAATGTATATGTAGTGAGGGGAGGGGAGAACACACTCCTCCAGTCCCTAAATTGTACAATTGTGGGGTGGAGTTTTGATGCTGTTGTTTTGTTTTAGAGATCAGCTCCCTACTCTGTGCCCAGCCTCATTTCCCTTGTAAAGGGAGCGCTTCAAGAATCAAAGGAAAGCTTGAAAGGGAGAGAATTCCAAACCTGCAGCAAGCAGCTGCTATCTCACACTTGCCCTCTAATTCAAGGAGCAATTCTGGGTGATATTCTCGCTGCTTCTGCAAGAGTTCTCTTTGGCACCTGCATGGAAACCTTCACATTGCCATAGAAAGAGCGATCTTTACAAAATGTGAACAGAACAACAAACTGAACCTGCCTTTGGATAGATACGCTCTCTCTCTCACACACACACACCCCTCCCCAGGGTCAGGCAATGTTCTCAGTATTGATTCTTCAGTAAAGCTTAGGTGAAATAAAAAAGCATAGGGGGAGGGGGACTTTGTCTAAAACAAATCGTTCTGCAGCAGTGTGGAGCTCAAAGCAATGGGGGTTATCGGAGGAAAAACACCAAGGAAGTGGGAAGGGGCCCTCAGACGCTGTGAAATGTCTCTGTCACGAGTCCTGCACCTTCAAGCTGGCCAGGCCCATGTGGGCCAGACATTTGGTAGCTTTTTAAGTTAGTAATACTGTAAATACCCTCAGACTGTGAACACGGCTTGGACAGAGACTGCTTTCTTTGTTATTGTCTGTACAATGCCTAGCACAACAGAGCCCTGATCCTTCACTGAGGTTCCTTTGCAAGTCTCCAATACAATTTTTTTTTCCAGTTATAGAGCTGAGCAAATAACTAACAACTAACTTAGTCAGCAAATTTGGGTTCATTTTATGCCAGAGGAATATCGGTGAGCAGATCAAAATTTCCTTGATTTTCTTGCTATGATTTTAATCAATTAATTCTATTCAGTTCACATTTTATATACTCTGAAGTAGCAAGGAACCTTAGGAATTTAATCCATGTTGGTTAGCTGCAGTTTACCCTTTAAACTACATGACAGGGCAAGCATAGAAGCATTTCCAGGGCAAATACTTCTAAGCACAAATTGCAAAATCTATTCCCACAAACGCTTGCTATAGAATTCACTTCCTGCAAATATCTGAGCCAGTAACACTCAGATGCATGAATGGCAACAGAAAGCAAAACACAAAGAGAGTGAGGATGGCCAACGCAAACCTACCTAAAATATACCAATACCTAGTTGCAGAAGGTTGCCTGCATGATTTGCCCAGCTGGGCTGGTCTACATGGGAGCGGATTCGCAGGCTGGGCTATCAGCCCAGGAAGGAATCAGGGCCACGCCTATGTCGGTTTCAGGTGCTCACCTCTGAGCCCATTTATCATTCAAGCACAAAACTCAGGAGACAACACCAAAATAAATCAGTTCCCCAGACCAAGAGAGAATCTTTTCCCCTTGCCTGTCTCATCTCCCCCTAAAACAGCCCTTAAAGTCCCTGCTGAGTCCCTTGACTGGCAGGGAGCCCTTAACCCTTTCCCAACTATTTTACCCTGCTGCAGATCCCAAAACCTTTATAACCTATGTAGAAGAATTACTTTATCCATCGTTGCAGTGCAACCACCTCTGAGATGGAACATGTTAAGCAACACACAACACCACACGACAACAGTTTGGGCTAGATAGCGAAGAGTGTCGGGCCAGAGTGTTAGCTTTGGGACGACAAAGATTTTCAGCACCAGAGGATCTGAGCACATGTAGGGAGAATGCAACTATCCAAAGCGCAGCTGAGCCAGTGGGGGGATAATTGGTGTAGATTGTGGGAAGGACCTGTCATTCTTAACACCCACCTTAGGGCTCATTTTACAGCACTAATTCCCCAGCAGCAAAATACCTGCTGATGTTGCAATAGCTTGATTTTCAGAGGTGCTGAAATGAAGTGAACTACAGCTGCCAGAATTTCTGACAACCATTCCTTTAGCTTTCCAAACACATTCCTACTCAGCCACGTTCCGGCGGGAATACAATGGGTTTGATTGAACCCAGCTCCGAAATGTACTAGAAGTCCTGCATGTTCAGGGCTTGAAATCAAAGGGCCCACTCCATTGCTGAGCTGCTCCACTTTTGCAGCAGCCTATCACAATTGAAATCAATGGAGTCACAATGGCGTAAAACTGATGTAACCTAGTGGAGAATGGGATTCCAACACTTGGACAGAGACTGGGGCTGTGCACAAAGGAATTCTTTTTGTTACCCCAGGAGCTGAATACTAATAAACTCTACCGATGGCCAGGCTGCCATGCTCTTACTTATGTTGAGTAGTACCTTACTCGGTAAATAGTTCCAGTGGTATCAGTGGGGTGGAGTTACGTATGGAGTCGGGTGCTACTCAATTTGAGTGAGTGTCTCACAGTCTGGTTCTAAACAGGTGATAATGGTGAGATTGGAAGCAGAATTAGCAGCATGCGAAGAGGCTTATTTTCAAAAGACCCAGATTCTCCCCCTCAGAGAACCTGAGATCAGTGATATACTGGGATGGATCTGGAGCCACTTGTTAAAGTTCTTCCACCAAACTCAAGGGAAGGTCAACATGGGCTGCCTGCAGCTGATGGAGTCAACTTGGGCCACATCCTCAGTTGGTGGCAGTCACCACAGCTCCACTGAAATGAGCCGGCCCCTTCTCTCTGGGTCCTGTTGCATCATATCCCTGGAGCCATTTTCAGCAATGGCTCTCTCTCACTTTCTCCTTCAAAGGAGCAGTACACACATGCTATTGCAGTCTCAGTGCACCCAGGGTGGTTCTCAGGAAAAAGGTGCGAATGCTTCCCGCAAATGCACTTCACATTTGTCTGCGAAGTGCTGCAGACATCCTCCTGGAGAAGAGCTGTGAATACAGCAGTCTGCAAATATGCACTCACTTTGGCCATGTTCAATGCCCCCTCTCTCTGTCTCCTTGGGGCCCAAATCCTCAGCTGGTGTATAACAGCATAGCTCCACACAAGTCAGTGACACTGCTGATTCACACCAGTTGAGGAAGCCAACCTTGAGTATTTCAAATTAGGTTTCTAAAACCCTATCAGGCATCTAAATACAAGCAGCCTGACAATCGAAGATGCTGAGCTCCTATACGTACCATAGACTCCAATGGGATTTGTATATGCTCAGTATTTGTGATGCTAAGTCCATGTGCATTTAGGTTCCCAAACAGGGATTTAGGAGACTAGCATTGAGCATCAAGGTATGAAAATGTTGGTCCTAATAAAACAATTAATTTCAAAATTACATGGCTGAGTTTTCATGCAAACTGAATTTTACGTTCATGCACACAAGCATTCCTGCTAAGAAGTGCTTGCATACAGGATTACACCTGGTCATGCTGTCAAAGAAGAGGAACAATCTGATGTGACACCTCTGACCAATCCCAACTAAGCAACTGAATTCCTCAGTTGAGCATTTGTGGTCAAGTTACAAAAGAAACAAAAATGAGGTAAGTTATTTTGCTAATGAAACTTGAACACACACACACACATTAGGGTAACGACTGGCTCTAAAGAATTTTTGCAATGAGGGCTGTGTTGTTTAAATAATTATTCACTGCAAATTATTTGCTTAGCTCAAATTATCAGTGGGGTAGCCGTGTTAGTCTGAATCTGTAAAAAGCAACAAAGAGTCCTGTGGCACCTTATAGACTAACAGACGTATTGGAGCATAAGCTTTTATGGGTGATACTCACCCACGAAAGCTCATGCTCCAATACGTCTGTTAGTCTATAAGGTGCCACAGGACTCTTTGTTGCTCTTAGCTCAAATTAGATTCCCCAGTTCCTCCATTCTTCTCCTTGAAATCACACACATCTTTGATCCAGGTGGTATTTATCACATGTTCTGGGTTCATCTTTACAGAAGCCCTTGGTTAAAACATTGATAGCACAATACTGCTCCGCTTTCAGGTACAGCTGTGACGTTTTTCTTTCTGCTCTAGAATGTTAGTTTTTCTTACTATGCCCTCTCTTCGGTTCCTACAGCTAAAGTGACTAAAGGTCAGCAGAGAGCTGGCAGTGGAAAACAGAAAGAGTCTCTTATTTCTCAAGAGACAGGATGGGAACATAAGAGACAACCAAAAATGGTAGATTTGAAGAGACGCTTTCTACAGTGGGACAGAAAATAGATCACTGCTCTCCATTTGTCACCTCATGTGAAACTCCATCTCTTCCATCAAAAGAGAAGAAGTAAAGACAGCGGCTTCCTCAAAACAGAAGCCTCTTGTGACTAAGGCACTTGACTGGGCCTCTGGAGACATGCGTTTAATTCCAGGCTCTGCCACAGACTTACTAGGTAACTTTGGACAAAACACTTAATCTTTCTGTCTCTCAGTTCCCCATCTATAAAATGGGGATAATGATACTTCCTTCCTCATGCTCTATCCCTCTCTTGCCTGTCCAGATGGTAAATTCTTGGGGGCAGGGACTGGGCCCAATCCTATCTGAAGCTTGTAGCTACTACCATAATAATAACCAGGTTCCATCTTTCTTTCAAACATTTAGAGTGAAACTCAGAGGGCCCAGGACGAGGTTTGTGCACCACTGATTTGCCACTGAAGCCATACTTTGAGGTCTTAAATGGGGCACAGATCTCTGTGCTGTGAATTTCACCGTTACAGCACAGAAGTGGAGAATTTTTCTTTACAATCCAAAAACCCACTGCAATACTGTACCTGGTAAATAATAAGTAGCAGCAGCGGCATGCCTTGCATGCATCTCTTCAGCAGGGGGTGGGGGAGAAAGAAGCTTTTTCAAGTTCTTTTATTTTTAAATCAGAGGCCGGATCCTCAGTTGGTAGAAATCAACCTAGTTTCATTCCTTTAGACTAAGCTGATGTCTGAGGACCTGGCATATCTCATTATGTTTCCTTTGCACACGGGTTTTTCCCTTCCCCAACAGACAGAGATGGCAGCATTTTCAAAAGTACGTACGTAACTTACGAGCCCAAGTTTCATTTTCAAAATGAGTTAGGCACGGAAGAGCCCAAGTCCCTTTGACTTTTAATTAGACTTATACTCTAGAGGCTGTGTGTTAACGACTTGAGTCACTTAAACACTTTTGCAAATTTTACCTACAGCTCCCATAGAAATTTTCCTCTGTGGGCTTTTAGCTGACAGGTGGGTTACAAGGTAACAGATAACAAGCTAAAATAATAACAGCAATCAGTTTCTAAAGGGAGGAAGCTTCCTAACAAAGGTGGAAAGGTCTAAAAACAAACAGAAACAATCCCAATAGCATCGACAGTAGAAAAATAAAATGGTACCTTGCCAAAAATATACAGTGATGAGAAGGCAGCTGATCTTTACTGAAGTTACATGAGAGTATAATTTCAAATGTGCTACCGAAATAGACTGGTGGATCGGTTAATGTGTTCAGATGACTTAAATTGCTTAACAAGCAAGTCAATAATGTAAGTGGAAATTAAATCAGGAGGGAGCTAGGTCAACAAATGTTGGGGAAATGTCTTGCAACAAGTACACAGAATGCAGAATTCCCTCTTTTTCTCAAAAGGCCAACATTTTCACCCTCTACCTGGGGCCACATTCTGATTTGAGTTACAGTGGCGTATTCTCCAGAAGAAATCTACTGACTTCCATGGGGTTCTGGCCAATTGAAAACAGCTGCAATGAGATCAGAATCAGGCCACCTGTGCTTTACAGCTTCTATTTACTTGGCCTGATTGATAGGGATTTACTGCAGGGAAGTGATGGGTTGGGGTGGGGAGGGGGTTATATTCTTTATAGAGCTGCAGCCCACATGCAAACATGAGCAAATACTGGTGAGGGTGTGCTCTTTTCTGGTAAAAAGTCATGCCACACATATATATTATTTAAAATGGTATGTCCCAATTCTAGCTAGCAGAAAGACTGGACATTGATATGTCATTTAAATGGAGACCCAGCGTTTGCATCGCATAAGCAGTATTTAAAATAGCCTATTTACCATATTTCACTGTTAACTTTGCAAAGTCTCATGCTCAACTAAGGATATGATCCTGCATGCACTTGCGCCATGAGTAAATTTACTCAGGTGAGTAGCTACTCATGGTAGTAAAGTTACTCATGTGCATATGTGTTTACAGGATCGGGCCCTGCTTTGTGAGCTTATTTCTTATAGCCAGTGCAGTGAAGGCACAAGGAGATGTCCAGGTCAGCACTGCTACCTCCAGAAGTTATATGTACTTTACATTGCTGATGTTTTGCCAGTGCCACCATATTGTTCTGAGCCTACCTAATTTTTGCATGCATGCACGGAGCCTTTCTTCAAGATTTGACACTCTGTTCTGAAGCTCTTCGTAGTCATAGGCGCCAATCTCCTCCTGGAGTTCGTTTAGAACTGACGTCAGATTCTGGACCTCCTCTTTAAACTGCAATACCAATTTTGCATCGGCTTTGTACTCTTCCAACACTGGTATCAAAGGCCTAAGTTCCTCCATTTTCGCTTTTATTGCCTGCAAGGTTAAAATAAGCTTGGTTCAGTGCTATGCGTGCAAAAATCTGCAACACTCTGCCTTGATCTGGCTGCTTCCTACGTGAGTGCAATGTTCTTATCCCCACAATTATTCTTATCATTATTATTTTTTTGATCCAAATGATGTATTAGAAAGAGTATATTAAACAGTCTGCAGAACACCAAAATATTTGGGAAAGGCCTTTATTTGTCATTTTTAGAATGAAACATCTTACGGTTACATGCTTCAGATCACATACATAAAGAGTTCTGGTTTTTTTTCTTTAAAAAAAATTATGTATATATATGCATTGACAAGGGTTTCAAACTATTCATGAAATGCATCTACAATTGCATGCAAAGGAAGATCTCAGTTGTGGTTCAAGGTTCCTTAGTGAGATATGGTACTAATTTGGAAAATAATAAATAACGAAATAAATGCATGGTGCAAAATGCTCTGTGACCCTCTTTTCATGGTTACATGGGAGTGAACTGCTTCTTCAGTCACTGCAGCATTGAAAAAACTTTCTTTTAAGTTAGCCCTGTAAGCAAGAAAATGAAATAGTGTTGAGGAGCTAGCTCACTAACCTGCCTTACACAGACATCCATTCAGAAACAAATAGTCTTATGGTAAGAAAAAAACCCAAACCAAATCCAAACCACTCACATTGTAACGCCAGAGTTGACACAAACAAAATGCTGTAACTGTGATTTAAAATCATGCCTGGGCAGGGCCAGCTCCAGGCACCAGCAAAGGAAGCAGGTGCTTGGGGCGGCCAATAGAAAGGGGCGGCACGTCTGGGTCTTCAGCAGCAATTCGGCGGCGGGTCCCTGCCGAAGGACCCACTTCGTGCTTGGAGCGACCAATAGAAAGGGGCGGCATGTCTGGGTCTTCAGCGGCGGGTCCCTCAGTCTCTGGGAGCGAAGGACCCGCTGCCGAATTACCGCAGAAGAATGAAGCGGCGCGACTGAGCTGCTGCCAAAGTGCCACTCATCAGTTTTTTTTGTTTCCCCCCCACCCCCCGCTTCGCCGCTTGGGGCAGCAAAAAAGCTGGAGCCAGCCCTATGCCCGGGCAGCAATTTATACAAACAATTCTTTAATGCTATTTTATCTTGCCAAAAATATTATTTTTTAATTTGTTTCTCCAGAAACACAGCCATTATTTTGCCAAACTGTTTTTGTTTGTTTGTTTGTTTTTTAATGAAAAGAAAGGCTGTCTTTAAAGGCATAGTACACAACATTTTGCTGAAGATGCTGAGATCCCTTAGAAAACAGTGCACATGTAAATATGCACGCACTTACCATTTAATGAAGCATTGGATAGTATTCATAATAGGCAGGCTTGGAAGGATTAGATTTTTATTGATAAATGTTGATAAACATCAATTTTACCATACACACAGAAACCGAGGAAAAAATATTTCCATCAGTAATAATTGAAATTTACAGATAGGGAAAGTAAGAAAAATTCAGCTTGAGAACAGTTTGGGTTAAAGGTATTCATTTTGTACATTTTGTACATTTCAATATATGACGGTGGCAATTTGTGTTTTAACAGTTATAGAGCTTTAACTTTCTGATTCTCAGTGTCTACTGTCATTAAATAATGATTAGCTTTGTGCCCCCCATTGTCCGACACCTCATCCTTTCCCTCAACTGTGAAAATTTAAATTGATAAACTGGGGAGGGGGGAGATTAAAAATAAACATTTCTATTATCTGTCAAAATTATTTAAAAAAAATAAAAATCGTATTCTACCAAGCCTAATAATAGGCCAGATTCTGATCTCAGTTAAACCAATGTAAACCCAGAATAGCACCAGTGACAGTTCCATTTCAGATTCTTATATAATGCCTAGGAGCAGGGCATCTGAGTGTCTTGTGGAATTACTCTGGATTTATACTGGCATGAATGAGATTGGAAACTAGCGTTATTTGTTTTCCATGCTCCTCTATTTCAGCTGATGAGTTCCCCTCCAATGTTTTTATTTGTACTCTCTAGTGAATGCATCACCATGGTGTGTGTGCATGTGTGTGCGCAGGGGTGGGGGGTATAAAATCACATTGTTAGAGCTGAAAGTTGTCTCAGTCTAGCAGGTCCTAACCTTAGATCTAAGCTGAAGAACTGAACTTGAAGATCAGAGTTAGTTGAAAAATGAGGGTGAAATTGACAACTTTCACAAATATTCTTTCCCTTTTTTTTTAATTCAGAATTTTGGTATTTCAAAATTGAAAACATCATTTAAATCTTGAAATGATTCAAGAAAATGTAATCCCAGAATGTGAAGGGGAAATTCTCTGGTGCCACTGTAGTATTGTATTCCATCTGCTACTTCAGTGGTAGCAATGCTACTCATGAGCTGTTTCAGAGGAGAATAAATGGGTTCCCGATGTCAGTCTGGATGGGATCTTCCCCCAAACCCAGTGAAATACAGTAGTGGAATCCTGACTCCATTGAAGTCAGCAGCAAAATTCCTATTGACTTCAGTGGCACCAGGATTTCACCCCAAATTCTTTCCTGCTCCTTGGTCCATGAGTGATCTGTTTCACTCACTGAGAACACTAATGCTCAAATATAGGAATTGCCAACTTGTTTACTGAGACTACTTAACACCAGGACTTTGGGCTAATTACTGAAAAATAAGCAACATATACACTTTACCAGCATTTTTTCCTCCTCATTGTTGCCATATGACTCTGGTCATTTGGTCTTATATTTATAAAGTAAGAGTGTACATTAGGAAACCTATTCTCAATGCATGCTTGAAAATTCCTTCCTGGAAATTCAGTGCATTCAAGATAGGATTCTATGCAGGCAAAACTCTTTTAGATGTCAATGTTTGCTGAGTAAGGCCCAGAATGCAGTGGCAATAGAACCCTGGGATGGTGCCACACAATAGGTTCATCTACACAGAAGTTTGGAGAATTGTTTTTGTCTTCTCTGATCATTTGGCCTACGGTATATTGGGGCAGAGGAAGAGAGACTGCAGCCTCATTAGCAGGCTGGAGGATGTACATACCTTAAACTGTCTTGCCAGGTGTTGTTTGTGACTCTCTTCCACTTGCTTGAATTTCGATTCCAACCCTTTCATCTGGTTCTCCATCTTCTCTACATATTGTAAGTCTCTTTGAGTTCGCCTGTCCAATACCTCTATTGACTGAGACATATTCTGCACCTGTCCAAAGAAATAAAAAAATAAAAAGAGGCAACACAATGAAAGGAGGAAGTTTTCATAGGAGCTAGGCAGCATCATTCGCCTCATAATACAAAACGTTGACCTTTTCCCACTCAGTCAACAAAGCTAAAGAGGAATCAGCAGCTGCATTATTTACTAGTTAATCAGCAGCATCTGATGGTATTATGACCGTGTGCTCCAAAACAGAGCAAATTGGTTTCATAAACATTTATTCTGCCATGCGCCAGAAAATAATCCAACAATCATGAATGCAAATAAGGATTGTCGTCAAGTATAAAATGTATGAGTCTTAATGGACTCCTGAGATGTTACCACAATACAAATAAATACAATGCAATGCAATTCAATAATAACAACAACTATTATTAGAACCCTATTGATTTCAGTTTGCAATACTCCAGTTCTTAAAGGGAGGTGTGGGCTTAAATGCTTTGCTGAACTAGGGACTTAGTTAGGTCACTGAAAGCCTGGTTCGCCTTCCACTGAGATTAACGGAATTCTTATCAAAACCCAAATCTTAAGGAAATATTACTCTTTGTACCTTGTCCATAACTTCCTCTGCAAGCAAATTCCAAGAAGCTCTCTGAGTTCCTTGCCACCACAATTAGCTCCTGTTTCCACATTCAATGCTCAGTGAAGCTAAGTGTAATCATATTGGACTTGGGGGATGGGGAAGAGATGACTGGCATTCAGTATTTCCTTCAGGGAGCTTCACTGAGCCAGTGAACATGGCTGTGGGACATGTGTGCGGTACCAGAAGTACGGGCCTCCTGGACTTTGCTGGAACCAGCCAAGGGACAAATGCCAGCTTTTCTCTAAGTTTTGTGAAATGATTGAGGTTGCCCATAATTAACATTTGATGACAAAGACAATATGAAAAGTAACATTCAAATAGTTAAGGGGAACCCATGCATCAAGCTCTGAAGGCTTGTGACATGCTACGGTGGAGAAGCTCATTGTCCAACCAGTGCAAATGGTTTCATGGCTAGTAAATTTCTCTCAGCGCTGGTGAGAGGACTGTGATGAGAAGAAAGAATTTTCAGTACCTAATTAAGCAGTACCACCCATCCACACCCAGCAACAAACTGACCCAGCCCCACCCAGGCCATTGCCGAGAATCAGACCTTTAGGTAGACAGCACTGAAAGGGGAGGAGGAGAAAAAGAGGTGAGTATTTTTCTGTGCTGGTGAACAGTAAGGCAGTAATTTGCCTGCAGTGGATGGGGAGGAATCTAAGAAGCTCTGCCTGCACTGGGTGGCATGTCTGTTACAGCCTGGACTTGTACGACATTTTTATCGTGTTGAGCCAGCCAGTCCTTCCCTGACAAAACCTGCCTCTGCCGATTGGGATTGCTTTGTACATCGGCCAATGGGAATGAGGATTAAGTCTGAAGTTGCCCAAAACTGGGTCAATTAATTCTGCCAGTGCTCACTCCCGATAAAAAGCCCAACTGTGCACGAATTAATTTACAGCAAATAAGGAAGGGTGCTTATGTGAAGACATACAGTGAAACATGTTATTTTCAGTGATATGCTTGGTGTAAAGTTCAAATCCATTCCATTCATTGCTAATAAGGATTTTTTTTAATTAAGTAGCAACCTATGGTGGACATTTTAAAATATCAATTACTTTTATTCCTGATCTTTGACAATAATGTCAAATTCATCATTTAAAGATCTACATCTTTTATTTTCATTAGCATTTTAAGGCCTTGATCCAGCAAACCACTTAAGCACATGATTAAACTTGAATGAGACTGCTCATGGACTTAAGGTAAAGCATTTACGCACATGCTTGACGACCTGAGGCCGAAATACATTCTCTGTCTTAAATTTTCCTCCATTTCTTCCAATCACTTACAACTCCTGAAGAACCTTAATTAAGAGTATTTTTTCACATATTCTGAGTGCTCATAAAACCTCATTTTGCAGCTATCTAATGGCATAGACAAGCAAACAGTTGCCAAGGGGAAAAATAGTTGATTTTACCTTAGGGAAGCAAAAAATTAATAAGATGGAATTTAAATTCTGCTTCCAGTTATGCCAGCTCCTTTGACACTGATGGAGTTACCCTGGATTTATACCTGCGTAACTGGGAGCAGAATTTGGCCTGGTGACTCTAGCAAACCACATCTGCTAAATACTATCTCCTAGATCCTGACCATCCCACTCTGTGGGTGCTATCCTTCTGGGGTAGCGTCTATGAGCAATACCCCTGCCTGGGCCATCTGGAGCTAAATGCAAGTGCCTCCACTACTTGAGGCAAAGGACCAATTCATTCACTTGAAGGCAGTAGGACTCGTAATCCCCCATCTGTGGTCTAGCCACTAGAGGGCGATAGAGAGCTACATTGTGGTAGCATGGCGCACGCCCAGATTTTTTTCAAGTTTTATTGTAACTTTGCCTTAAAAAGGGGTTAAAAAACAAGAGGTGCCAAGTGATGGCAATGCCGTTTGAAGCAGAATGAGATGGGGGTACTCACTGGCCCCTCTAATGTAATTAAGGCCCTAATTTAATTTTCATATGTTGGTGTCAATGTGTTTTAGAATAGATTGGCTTTTTACAACTTTGAAGTTGATCTTTTGCTTAACTTCCAAAACCTCTACGCAAAGCCTATAGAACCAATTTCTAAGGAAGAAATTTCTTCTACTTTTCAAAAAGAAAAAAAGGAAAGAATTACTCACTCAAAAAATGCAGCTTTGCTCAGACCAGTTATGGGAACGTTTTTTTTATCTCCAAAGGTGAACAATAGGTTATGGTTGCTTTCCTCCTTGGAAAATCCAAACACAATTACATCTTTGACGTGTTATGTTTCTTCTGCTATTTGTGGTGAAAAAAATGTAAGGCTAGTTCTCATCACAAAACTAGGGGAGTTAAGATGTCAGATTCTTGAAAGGGGCAGGACTGCTTTCAAGCCAGCACCAGATCTTCCTTGTGAGCTTGGAAGTTTTCCAAAAAAGTGTCTGCAGTTACATTTTACTAAAAGGATTTTGTTTCAATGGAGATCCAGATCAGAGGCCATCAGGAAGTTTAGACTTGAAATTAGATGAAGGTTTCTAACCATCAAAGGAGTGAAGTTCTGGAACAGCCTTCTAAGGGGAGCAGTGGGGGCAAAAGATATATCTGGTTTCAAGACTAAGCTTGATGAGTTTATGGAGGGGATGGTAGGATGGGATGGCCTAATTTTGGCAATTAATTGATTTTTTACTATTAGCAGTAAATATGACCAATGGCCTGTGATGGGATGTTAGATGGGGTGGGATCTGAGTTACTACAGAGAATTCTTTCCTGGGTGTCTGGCTGTGAGTCTTGCCCACATGCTCAGGGTTTAATTGATCACCATATTTGGGGTCGGGAAGGAATTTTCCTCCAGGTCAGATTGGCAGAGGCTCTGGAGGGTTTTCGCCTTCCTCTACAGCATGGGACATGGGTCACTTGCTGGGGGATTCTTTGCACCTTGAAGTCTTTAAACCACGATTTGAGGACTTCAATAACTCAGACACAAGTTAAGCATTTGATACAGAAGTTGGTGAGATTCTGTGGCCTGTGCTGTGCGTTGTGACTAGACGATCATAATGGTCCCTCCTGACCTTAAAGTCTATGAGTCTATGGTGACTGCTAACACTCACCCCTTTATTTCTGGGTTCTCTTACGGATGGTGTATGTGTAGAGCTAGATAGGTTAACACACATGTGAGCATCTGACTTTGCACATCATTCTTCCCTTACTTTATACCCTAGCATCCCAAAAGCAGCTTGCTGTCTAAGAAAAACAATGAACATCTATATTTCAGCAGCTTCTGCATTGGAAACAATTACATTTTCAGTCCTTCGCCCCACACCCATTGTTCACATTTGAATAGGACTTTGGGTCAAAACCTGCTTGTCTTATTCAGGTGGGTAGTTATGCAAAGCCAATGGGTCTTTGATACTAGTGCTGCCCCTTGTTCCTACTTCAGATTTTGTTCTGTTGGGCACGTTCTCTTTACTATGTGAGGAAACAAAAGCCAGAAGCTTATGCTACAAACCAAGGAGAAATGTCTCATGTCTCTGTTTATAGTACTCAGAGCACAGTATAACACATTAAGTGCAGGTTTATGAATGTTTTGAGTGACTAACACATCAATTTTCTCCAAGTATCAGGATAAAAATAATTGTGTCACATACTTCAGATGCTGGCATAGTACAGTATTTAGACACAAGGGATAATTACATGCCCCAATACAAGAGTCTACTTAGATTTAGAAAAGAATGGCACTATTTCACAAGAAATGGTGTTTCTTCAATGGGATCCATTATCCAGAGAATTTCCTGATATAAGGGATGTACCTTCTGATCTCTCCAGACAGCAGACTATTAAAAACGAACCACGTGAATGTCAATGTTAAGAAGAAAACCACGAGCCCTCATGACCATGTTATTTGATGTCGATGGCTCATGCTGTTTTATCCAACTTTTTAAATATCAATACAGCTAAACGAGCCTGGGCTTCATTTTTAATTGGGTTTCTCTCTTGCCTTTTCGAAACTCACCCTTTGAAAATATTTAAGTGTTCATTCAATGAAAACCAATGTGATTAGAGTCAACTGCAGAATTTCCCCCCTACTGAATTACATGGGCAACATCATGTATCTTTGATCTTATTACATTTCACAAGCCTCCCTCTATCCAGATACTTATACTTCATAGCCATAACATCAAAGCACCTTACAAACATGAATGAATTGATCCTCACACCTTATGAGGTAGGAAGGTATTATCATCATCCCCATTTTACAGATGGGGAAATGAGGCACAGAGTGAATTGCTCAAGGATTCCATAGGAGAACCACGAATTGCAGCCAGATCTCTTGAATCCCACCTGCCTTAACTACCAGACCATCCTCCCTCCTTCCCACAGGATGGTTCAGCCCATTACCTTTTCTAAGAGCTGCCTCAGCTGCTTTGTCCTGGCATCACGTGAGCACATCGTCTGTTGGGGAGCCACCACTGTGCATATACACCGTCCCTCGCTGTCTTGGGCAGAGCTGTAGACCTGCCAGCTTTCCTCTGGGTTGGTAGGCAACACCTGATTGATACATGGAAAAGGGGGTGAGTTAAGTAAGACAGGGGGACACTTGGAGGGATAGCGAGAGTGTAGTGAAATGGGTGCATGGGAAGTATTCAGTGCAACCAAAAAATTTTTTTTAAAAAAAAGCAGCAATAGAGCAACACCATAGAAATATAATGGAACCATGGAATAAATAAAGGAAAGGTTCCTCCGAGGGTCCAGGAAATATGAAGGATAGGATGCATTTTTAATGTAAAAATATGGATTGGGGACAGGTAAAAAAAGAGTCTTATGGCATGAAAAGGAGAGCGAGAGTGGAAGAAGATAATATGGACACAATGGGAAGATTGGGGATATGTGGGATGGAAAATCAAGGGGTAGTAGGGTTGGCTGGCATCATTCGTTCAAGTGAGTTCTGATGCCCACCCAGCCTGTGTGAAACTTGACACCATGCTATTATTAAGGCACACACTCAATTTCTCCTTGACACACAGAGAATGAAGTGCATCCTGATGTACTAGTCAGTGTTCTCCTGACTCCAGGAACTGAGCAGCAATCAATGGGAATCTGCAGGAAACAGGAATTCGCTCTTAAGAGGAAAAGGCAACCACTTTTACTGGTTTCCCCCCACCGCTATTCAAAGTGTCCCATGAGATTTTCAGGAACGCTGCAATATTTCTTAAACTGTTCTGTTAACCCAAGGAGGAAAGAGAACCCAGAATAACTGTGAGACAGCATGCCAGCTAATGAGGAATACAACCTTGAAGATGTAATCAGCACTATGATCTGGGCTTCCATAATGCATATGTGAAAAGAGAGTCCAGCAATGAAGTTAAACATGTTCCCTACCCCCTGCAGAATCTATGACCTTCATTTCCCTTTAATCACACAACATTTGCAAAATACATTATTTAATCACCGTCTCTGATCATTTTGAAGAGACCAGTATTTCACCAGCTAGAAGGAAAGATGCTGATTTAGTGCTTAAATATGCAATAAATAACCTTGCAAACAGCCAGACAGCTAGATAGCTAGATTAGATAGAAAGTGTATGGAGATAGACCAACGGATGCAGTGTATGGGGATAGACAGACAGACAGACTCCAGCTAAAATGATTTTGGGTCACATCACATTCTTGCAACACGGAACAAACTGACAAATCCACTCACAATTAACAGAGACACTATATCAAATACTCTTCATCTTGCAACAGTAAGATTGCAAAATGCTAATTTTTTTTAAGACAGAAGCATACAGCGTGGAGGTGAGAGGTGTCAATTCTTTCCTGCTAAGGAAAGAAAGAAGGACTGTTATACTCAGCCATTTCCAATAGATAAGAATCCAGTCTATAATATCCTTTCAGAAAAGGCAAGGGGCACCATAAAGCATGACTAAAATACACTTGCAACTTCCCTGATGCATTTTCCATCCCGATAATGACTATTGATTCCAGGCATCTGAGTGCATCCGTTCTTGTGGGTCTTACACCTGACAGCAAGCTATAGTGAAATGGCGAAATGTCATGACACAGGAACTTCTGATATTTTTTCAGTCAGGGAAATGCAAAGGAGAAGCCAGCCCCAGTCTCAACCCCTCCCCAAGACACCCACTTTCCACCCACAGGACGCTCTCCAGACTCCTGGCTAACAAGTTGTTATGTAATAGGATAGCAGTCTAAGAGGGGCACCTTAGCTGCCCTGCTGAAGCACAAAGGCAGCTTTGCAAGGAGAGGAGTGGCAGGACCCACGACCTCTGTGCCTTTCCTTCCAAGCAATCAACCATGCTGGGAACGTGCCTTTACCATGCCCTGCTTCGGACCAGGGCAATATTGCCCCACTGCAATGCAAATGAAGCTGTAGCTCCATCTTGACAACCTATTTAATGAGAACCCAAAAGATTCCTGGGTTAACCCAGAAACACCCAGTCACATGAAAGAGAGAGGGAGAGAGAAGGAAGGGGTGGGGGAAGGGAGGGGGACAAGTCACTATGGCACAATTAGATTTTCTAAGACCAAATCCTCTGCCAGCACAACTGCAAAATATCTTCATCTCCTCCCAACCTCCCCCCCCAACACACAGCCACCGCCCCCCTAAAAAGAAACCTCTGGGATTTTCCACCCGGCCCATTCCTGAGGCTCTATAAGATGAGAGAGCTGCCCTTGGGAAACCTCTGAGAACAGCATTTAAACACACACACCCTCTCCCGATCAGTTGCAGGGCACAGCCACCCAAAAATGGGAGCAAAGCTACTCCCTTCCCTCCCCACCCCAATGACTGGCCTCTGCCACCCACTTAGCTTCCCTGGACTCAGACGATCAGGCCAGACCTTTCGACTTTACAAAACAAAGCCAAGCCAAGCCAAGCCACGCTAGTCAAACCAACCATGAAAGTGATCAGCCGCGCAACCCTCACCTCGGCTAACAAGAACACGCCCCTGGCACAGGAAACAAGGACCAGCAGCATCTAGCCCTGATCCAGAGCAAAGTCTGCGCCCCTCCTGCAAATTAAGGATCTGTGCTTCCAGGCCTCTCCCTTCCCACCCTGACACACACACAAAGTGCACAGGCGTGCCCTGCACACCAGCCCCCCTCGGCACACACAGAAAGGGCACAGAAGTGTCCCGCACACCAGCCCCCTCCCAACACACACACACACACACACAAAGTGCACAGACGTGCCTTGCACACCAACCCCTCCGACACACACAAAGTGCACAGACGTGCCTTGCACAGCAGCCCCCCAGCACACACACAAAGTGCACAGATGTGCCTTGCACACCACCCCGGCACACACACAAAGGGCACAGAAGTGTCCCGCACACCAGCCCCCTCCCAACACACACACACACACACACGAAGTGCACAGACGTGCCTTGCACACCAACCCCTCCGACACACACAAAGTGCACAGACGTGCCTTGCACACCAACCCCTCCGACACACACACAAAGTGCACAGACGTGCCCTGCACACCAACCCCTCCGACACACACACACAAAGTGCACAGACGTGCCCTGCACACCAACCCCTCCGACACACACACACAAAGTGCACAGACGTGCCCTGCACACCAACCCCTCCGACACACACACACAAAGTGCACAGACGTGCCCTGCACACCAGCCCCCCGGCACTTACCCCCGTGCTCCTGTCCAAGGTGCCCCCCGAGGCTGCGGTTAGCTTGGTGGTGTTCAGCCCCACCAGGGAGGGCAGCGTCTGCGACATCCAGTTGGTGATCATGGCCATGGTGCTCAGCACGACTCCGATCTTGAGCAAAGGCACCGACATCTCGGCGGGGCTCGGCTCCAGCCGCCCTTCATTCTGAACCGGCTCGGGGCTGCCCGCGGCTCACCGGCCCCCGCTGCACCGCCCCGCCGGCCAAGCGCTTCCTCGCCATCTCGGCTGGCCCCCCACCCGGGGTCTCTGCGCTGCCTGGCTCCCGGACCCCCGCAGAGCCACCTTCCCGGGGGGCGCCGCCTTGCGAACCAGTCCGAGGAGCGGATCGCAGCGCCCAGCCGGCCGGACTGCAGGGGGGATTTGGGTGGGGGGAGAGGGAGGGGTGCTGGGCGCTGTTTCCCAGTGTGGAAGGAGCCGTTCTCCAAAACCCCGCGTCTCCTTGGGACGTGCAATGCACATGCCTGAAAGCGACCAAGGGGCGGGATGAAATGGATGGGGGCGGGGACCAGCGGCTAGTGGGAAAATACAACGCGCTCTGATGTCAAACTGCTGGGGAAACGGGGGGGCATTTTTTGTGTTTGTTTTAGTTTCTCTCGCGCGCCTCCTGGCCGCCGTTCGCACAGACAGGCAAAGCCTTTGTGGACTTAAATATCACAAAGGCCAGGTGGGTAAGTACACAAGGGGGTCTCTTCTCCCCCTTTAATAGCTGTTTGCATCAGCACCACACCCAGGAAGGGTTGGTTAGGGGAGCTGCCAGGGAGCTAAAGTGTGGCACAAACCTGGGGTGCTCTCTTTTACTAGCCTCTGTTGCCGACAGAGAGAAGCGGGGCTGCCCCCCAACGCTGCATTAACAAATATTAGGAAGAACCCAAACAATTAGGTGAAAAGCAAATAAGGAGGATGAGGAAGTGGATTATAATGAGAGCCGTGGGCTGGCACAGCCTTCCCCTAGCAAAGCTCTCTGCCTGCCTGCACCGTATTTTCCCTTGTACAGTTCTGAAGCCAGACAATAATTGTCTGCACTATTGCAGTAGCATTGGGCCCAGGATATGAGAGGAATGAGGTGGGTGAGGCTGTATCAAACTGGGGTATCTATCTGTACACTAGGGGCATGTGAGAATAATCCCGTCCCGGCAGACAACACATTGTTTTACCCGTTACAGACCATCTTTTCCCCTGTTTTCAACGGTATATTCTGACCCTATCTCAGATGGGGGCATGGGGTGGATTACATTGTCTGGAAAGGGGTATTCTGCCTAAATAGTTTGAAAACCACGGCTTTATTGGACCGACTTCAGCTGGCGGAAAGGACAAGCTTTCCAGCTTCACAGAGCTCTTCTTCAGACACTCTGGTTACCTTCCCCGGGTATTAACTGTCCTGTTTGCCGGGCACTCCATCTGCTCTCATTTTAACTGGAACTCTTCCCCATCCCCCAAGCCCCTTAAGAGAGGTTAATGCCAAATGTATCTATCTACTTTTCTGCAAGAGGGTGTGTTTTCCATTGACCCAGCCTTACGTGCAATGGCCATACAGTCAAAGTGGGGGATCTGCGGCTCTGTTATTCTTGTCACTGTCTCTCTTCTCTGACCCAGCTGTGGTGTGATGTTCTGAGCCACTGTCACTTAGGGTCTATCTGCACTGCGATAAAAGACCCGTGGCACAGCTGCAGCTGGCCCGCCTCACTCGTCTTGGGCTGCGAGGCTGTAAAACAGCAGTGTGGATGTTTGGGCTTGGGCTGGAGCCTGAGACTCTCTGCCTCAGGTTTTTTATCGCAGTGTAGACACAGGCTTAGATTGACTCTGACCCTCAGCACTCCCATCCTAAGATGGTGGCTCTTTCTCTACCTGCCCTGGCTGGCAAATGAAAACAAATTAAATAGAAAAAAGTCCCTCATATTTCCTTGCCTCGTTTATAGCCCTGACCGCAACCAGCTGGCAGAATCAAAATCTTATTCACATCAGATAGACTTCTCCTTCCTTAACCTTTAGTTGCTCCAGTTCCAAAGGAAGCCCAACCCCACACTAATGGAGAACAATCCAGCAATGGCAGACTTCAAAGAGCCCTCCCTGATTCTCTTTAGAATGGTCAAGACAGCAGGATGGCAGAAGGTGGAAGATGTGATGGAGAACAAGCATCTTCCAAGGAAGAGCTGTGATTCATGGGGAGGCAAATTAGGGGCATCAACTGGAGAGAGACGATCCTCCATGTCTGAACGGGGAGCTTGCTACATTCTGAACATGTCTGTTTCGTTGTCTTAAGTTTGGGAGAGATATTCTCCAGCACTGAGGAAATGAACTTCTCTCTGTACCTCAGCCCCAGCAAATCTGATGTCTCCCATGGGTGGTGAATAAGGTACCTCAGTTTTAATCATCATTATTAGTTGTGTTACAGTAGCTCCCCCATCAAGAATTGTGTTAGTCATTGCACAAATACATCACAAAAAGACCACCACTGCCCCAATGAGATGACAGTCTAAATATAAGATAAGACAGATCACTAGATACAACAGACTGATGGGGGAACAAAAGGTAAGCACGTCAGCCTTCCCCCTCAGCTTTCTCTAACAGCTGGGGCATGGTTGAGGGTCATGCATTTCAGATCACGTCTGTCCCATTAGTCTGGGGTTGTATGCAGGGCCGGCGCTTGCATTTAGGCAGCTTAGGCAATCGCCTAGGGCGCCAGTATTATTGGGGGGAGCATTTTGTCGGAGGGGGCGGCAGGCGGCTCCAGTGGAGCTGCCGCAGTGGTGCCTGCGGAGGGTCCGCTGGTCCATGGCTCGGCTGCCGCAGTCGTGCTTGTGGACGGTCGGCTGCTTGCGCAGCTGTGGTAGACCTCCTGCAGGCACGACTGCGGCAGCTCCACCAGAGCCGCGGGAGCAGCCGACCGTCCACAGGCAGGACTGCGGAGCCGAGGGACCAGCGCGTGGGGCAGCAAAATGGCCATGTGCCTAGGGAGCTCAAATCCCTAGCGCCGGTCCTGGTTGTATGATCTATATCAAATGAGTGGATCACTATGGGCTGGTCTACACTAGGGGAGGGGATCAATCTAAGATACGCAACTTCAGCTAAATGAATAACGTAGCTGAAGTCGAAGTGTCTTAGATCGATTTACCTACCGTCCTCATGGCGCGGGATCGATGTTTGCGGCTCCCCCTGTCGACTCCGCTACCGCTGCTCACGTTGGTGGAGTTCCGGAGTCGACAGGAGCGCGTTCGGGGATCGATATATCACATTTAGATGAGACGTGATATATCGATCCCCGAGAAATCGATTGCTACCCACCGATATGGCGGATAGTGAAGACGTAGCCTATATGTCCTCAGATGTGACCTCTGGTCACATCTGACCTAAATGATGAAGAGGCATCAGTTTTTACATAGCTGAGGTTGCAGCTAAGTTTCTGTTTAAAGGAGATTTTGCAGCCTCTGCCAAAAACCCCGATCAGCCAAAAGTTGGCAGGTTAAATCATATAATACACATCGGGTCAGATCCTCATCTGGTGCAAATCACTGAAGTCAGTGAAGTTACACTGGTTTATGCCAGCAGAGGATCTGGCTTCTTGGTTTCTTTTTTAGAAAAATCTCACATTGCAATTGCTTGCACTGCAGTGAACCAAACTGTAAGTAGGAAGTCGCATGGCCATTTCATTGCAAACAGTGCTGATGGCTTTGTCAAAACATTTTCACTGAAAGTGGCTTCTCCATAAGGAAACAGTTCTCATTCAAGATTAAAAAAAAAAAAACTTAAGGGGCTTATATAACTTTCCCACTGACTTCAGAAAGGAAGCGTTCCTCTGATCGAAATTCACGAGTCCATCTTATCTTTTTCTAGGTTAACATTTAAATACCACATGCAGAAGAGAGATTACAAAATTAATCCTCTGGTGATGTGCAGGATTCCCTGAAGAATAAAAATCACATCTCTTGCTCCACAGTAATAAAGGCGGCCTCGGGGGAATCAGAGGTTTATCCCACTGCTTCCTGAGATTTCAAGAGGAACAAGAAGTAATCACAGCATTTAA
This sequence comes from Chelonoidis abingdonii, assembly GCF_003597395.2. NCBI lineage: Eukaryota > Metazoa > Chordata > Testudines > Testudinidae > Chelonoidis > Chelonoidis abingdonii. The sequence continues at coordinate 19,157,981 of NC_133792.1, read as the reverse complement.
AAAAAAATAATACAAACTCTTTCCTCCTCTCAAGATTTGAAACAGCAAAACAATTAAGGTAAGATGGAGAGTTATATGCAGTTGTCTGTAACTTCTTTCAAGGATCTGCAATGCATACGTTTTATTACTGCAACACTGGTTTTCATCTTTGTTTGTGTGTGGAGGAGATTTAAAGGTGTTTAACTTTGTATTTGCAAAAAGGTCTAATTTCTTGCTGAAGTGCAATTGCAGAACAGTGACTGACATGCATATTATGCAACTCTGCTGCCAGAGAGCCTCTGCAATTGTTGGATTCGAGTGCCACCTTCTAGCGTAGATTGGTATTGCAGGCACCCCTTCGAAAAGATGCTTTATAATACAGTGGATCATCAGTGATAATAAATACAGTGGCTCAATGAATCAACCTACTCTCAGTCCTCTTTGATAACTCCTTGTCCCCCCCAGGGAATTTCTAAATAGTTCTGAAATGGATTTGTTATGAGACAACTCCCAGTCTGCCTTTGTCACTGTGAGAGCAGACGTTGGCAGTGGAATATAGACTAACAGAGAAAGTTTGGTGATGTCATCCAAATTTTTGATATCTCACAGGTCAGATATACACTGGTGAAAACAAGGATCTGTTTCTGTAAGTAGGAATAACTTGCTGCTACATAACATTTTAGCTAACTAATCATTCACAAATTCACTATCTACCATTCTTATCAGCCTCCCATTACTGTCGTATCTGAGCACCTCACAATCTTTAATAGATATATCCTGTGAGGTACGGCAGTGCCGTTATCATGGTTTCAAAGATGGGGAACTGAGGCACACAGGCTAACGTCACACAGAGCAGGGAACTGAGGCAGATCTTCTGAGTTGCAGATTAGTATCCTAATCACCGGACCATATTTCCATCCTTCCCATAATGGGATAATCTGTCCCATATGTCATAGAATCCTAGAAATGTTGGGCTGGAAGGGACCTGGAGAAGTCATCTAATCCAGCCCACTGCACTGAGGCAGGACCAAGTATGCGGCTTGCCAGGGTAAGCACCTGGCGGGCCGGGCCAGTTTGTTTACCGCCGCATCCGCAGGTTCGGCCAAACACGGCTCCCACTAGCCACAGTTTGCAGTCCCAGGTTGCCGACCCCTGGACTAGACCATTCCTGACAGGTGTTCATCCAACCTGTTCTTAAAAACCTCCAGTGATGGGGATCAGCCAGGGCCGAGTATGGGGGCTTTGCCCAGGAAAACCCCATTGAGTGGGCATTTAGAGTCCTCCCCCAAGCTGCTAAAAGGATCTATTTCATGGTAGTAACCTCTACCCTGCCTGCAACCTGCTCCTATTAGATGACTGGAAAAACTCCCATTGACTTCACCGGTGCTGGATCAAAGTCTCAAAAGAGGAACAGACAGTGGGGTGCCTCTACCTTGCCCTGAGCCATGTTTGCAGAAGCATCCCTCACAGAGCTGGTCTACACATGTACACAATCCCACGACCTATAGCCCTAGCCCTAGCCCTAACTCTGGATCCTTCCGGGATCCCCACCACTCTTGCTGTGGGCAGGGGAGCAGAAGCAGGACTTGCCCTTCAATGAGATATGGGGAGTTTTAAGAAACAGAGCAAAGCCAAGCAGATGCTTCACAAGACCTCCCCTAAGAGGACAGAGGCGAGGCCATGCGCAAGTGCAGACTCCAGGCTTGCCACCTCTCCCTTTGACGGCAGTGGGAGCTTTCAGTGGGATTGGAGTGTGATTGGGTTCAATCTCTGGATACACCCAATGGCTGCAGATTGAAAAAGTTTAAACACGATTCTCATCCCACAGCTAGTAGGACCCTCTCAGAGTAGAAGCGTGTCATTGTCGTTCATGATGGGCCATATCCAATGCAAAAATTCCCACTCTGCTTTGCTTCCCAATAACCCTGGCAAGCCTAAAACTAGCTAAAGTTTCTCTGTCACTCTTGACCTCTTTCACTGCACCAAATCCCGAACTCATTGCTCATTTGTCACTCGGTCCTCAACGGAGGCAAAACCATAATCGACTGTTATGCACGCAGTGTTGTTGCAGCCACGTTACTCCCAAGATATTGGGGAGACAAGTTGGATGAGGTAAAATACATTCTTCTTCAGAAGAAGAGCTCTGTATAAGCTCAAAAGCTTATCTCTCGCCAACGGAAGCTGGTCCAATACAAGGTAGTAACTCACCCACCTCGTTTCTCTAATTGACTTTGATGGCACTTTGCCCAAGTACGAACTGAATTAAAATGAGGATATGGCCCTGCGTGTGCACACCATGGTTTGTTATGACAGGGTTGCTCATATTGCAGGGCCGCTGCCATTAGAAAACTTTTACTAAGGGAGGGAGGGGGAATTATCCCAAACCCTAGTGTCCAATCCTACTGATATTTCTTATACTGAATTTCCATGATTCATTAATTCCCATGGAAGGCTGCCATAAGTACTGGTGGATGGTAGAATATTTTTCCTTTGGTGCAAATATCCAACAAATAATTAGATAGAAATGTGTGGCTTCATTGGAACAACTCTGTCCCAGATTCTTACCATAAGTGAATGCTTATGTCTAAGGTAAAACTCCATCTGCGGAGTGCTCTTAAAGGAAATCACATCCTTCTGTTCTATCCTAGTTTGTTCAGGTTCTTATTCTGTGCTCATCCCCACAGCATCTGAGTGCCTGATCTCGTACAACACTTACCAGTGCAGTATTTATATCATTTCAATGCTCATTTGGAAAGCAGGGGATGATCTAAAGCTCACTGCTCATGCTAGTCTTCAACAAATATATAGAAGAAGAATTAGTTCAGACGCATAAAGAAATCATCTTTTTTAGGCCTTCACCTTCTACCCACATAGCATTTTAAACATACTTTCTTATATAAAAACTATAACAAAAATGCCTTCTGTAGCTTTTATTCCACCAGGCGTGTATAGAGATTCATTCCCCCTCGGTACACACAGGTACTTTTACTGGTATTCAGTGGTGGTGATAGTACTGTACAGGACCATTCCTCCAAGGATTGAAAAATGTTTTCCAAACGTTAAGCTTTGTAACACCCTTGGGCTTGACCCTACTCTCGTGGAAGCCAATGGCAAAGCTCTACTTTAATGGCGCAGGATCAGGGCCTCGGTGAGGTAGGAGTTTATTAGACTTATTTCAGAGAGAGAGCAAATGAAGCACGGGGACCTGACATGCTTGCCTGTAGTCACACAAAGACACAGACTCCCATAGTCTGGGCTCTCCATCTATTCCCTCCCCTAGATCCCTATTCTAACTATCTTCCCTTTATGAAAATTATGGGCCAGATCCTCAGCTGGTGTAAATCAGCATAGCTGTACTGCCTACGCTGATTTACAACAGCTGAGGAAGTGGCCATGCATAGGCTAATCAAGGGAAGAATAAACCCATTTGAATTTTTAGGCTCCTTTGCTTCCATATGCTTCAGCGTATCTATTCTCTTCTTTCAAGCTCCTGTTAACATAAGGGGAGTTATGCACGGACATCCAGAGAACAATGACTCTCTGAAATCATCACGGACAATTCAATGACTTGATGCATTTACTGTCTTTCCAGATCCCTAGATTGGAGCCTTCCTTATCAGACTCTAATTCCATTATTTATAGCTCAACCTCACACGGCAACAAATCGCCACACCACTTTCTCCAAACAGTCAGTCCCACCTGGATTTAGTAGAAAGGGGCACACACAGATACATCAATTCCAGCCCCAAATGGAGGCTTTGCAAAATCCATGATCAATAGTAATGTCTCTATTCTATTTTTTAAATGGCAATTATTAAGCGGGAAGAGGGGTTTTGGGGGGGGGGGGGCGGGGAGGTTCAGATTTAAATCAAGGCATGCAAGGTTAGAAACCCCAACACTGCAGCTTTATGCTAAGGCCTGAGTCCCAAGAACTGAAGAGACCAGTGTATTGACCTTGCCCAAGCTAAGTGAAATGCAAAAATTAAACCCTCATTGTTACTGCTCAAGTGGACATTAGAGGCAGGTTCTTTCAACTGTTATGGTCTAAAAGGTGAGAGTAAAAAAAGCCACAGGGACATATGTTTAAATACATTGGGCCTGAACCAACATTCACTTACACTAAAGTAAATCAGGAGTAATGCCACTGAAGTCAATGGAGATACTGTGGTATGAGAAGAATCAAGCCCATTGTTTTCAACCTGACAGCATCCTCTTAGGGATGCTTTCCAGTGCAATGCAGGATCTGGCCCTTATAGAGAAACTGGCACCTGTTCGAATTTTTGACAAACCTCTCAGGCTCAGTTTTGCCTCAATATCTCAGATCACCTCCCTTCTGACTGCTTCCTTGTTTATCACACAGGTTATCTGGCTTGAATAGAGGCTCCTTATGTCTCTGAGTTTATCTGTTCCCATTGTGTATTCTACACCTGATGTCTCCATGACATCAATCATTTCCAGAGCAGCCAATTCTGATGTCTCAATGAGTGAATTACTGCTGTAATGACATAATAAGCAGCAGGGAAAGATAAACCGTTAGGGAACAAAAGATCTAATTTGCATGCATATATCGTTAATAATAAAGGATGAGGCAAGAAAGATATAAAAATATATGGTATAGAATTGATTCCACTTAATAGCAAACTGCTTAATGGAAAATTTCACTAATGAAAAAGTTGTTGTGCATGCATCATGTAAAATGAACACAGCTGACGGCAATTGATCTGAGAGGCCAGAATTCTCAAATGTGGTCAATAAATTTGTGTCTGTATTTACGCATGACATGCTAATAAAATAGATCTTTGTCCCCCTCTAGTGGATGGTCCACCCACGTAAGAGGTTATGAAGTTGCCACAGCTACCAGGTGGAGACTTGGGGTCCTAGCCAAATCCTGTTGACCACAGTAGAAAGACTCCTGTTGATTCAGAGGGATTTTTAGCTCTGTTCTTTAGCTTAAGAGATACAGGCTCATCCTTTTTTCAGGGAAGGTTCTAGGTGTCCCAAGCTGTGTCAGTTACACATGCAGAGCCTAACGTGTATTTATGTCAATGGCAGCGTAATGTATCAGTTCAGCAACTGCCTGACTGGCAAGTGCAACTGTTATTTTCACATACTATCTTCATGCTTCTTTGTGTTCACAAACAAGTGCATGCACATAAATGCAGGGGCAGATATGGAGGCGGGGTTGAAGTCAGCAGTGATAATGCCCTATGGATTCATAGACTATAAGGACCATTGTGATCATCTTGTCTCACCTCCTGTATAACACAGGCCACAGGACTCCCTTGTTTGAACTAAACATCTCTTTGACGTATGTTTTGTAGAGTTCTTGAGCACCAAAACCAGGATGGCAGTGGGTGGCAGCTGTGCTCTGGAAAAGCTCTGTGACATCCCACATCAGTACTCCTTTGGAAGGGAGAAACCTGAGAATGATTCCTCCTGCGTGCTCCACACAACCGTTAGGTGAAATTCACCACTGTGCAAAGGTCCAGCATAAGACATATGCACCATTTAAGTCTCACTCAGTACCTCAGAATGAGGCTTACGACATACCTATAGGCCTCGTGCACGGGGGAGAACTTGCCCCATAAGGCAAATCCTGTCCAAACAGCGCAGCCCAGAGTAATCAGGCTGGGTGGCCGGGTAGCCTACTGAGGCTGGGAGAATGAATCTTAGGGTACGTCTATACTACCCCCTGTATCGGCGGGTAGTGTTTGATGTATCGGGGATTGATTTAGCGCGTTTCGTCTAGACGCGCTAAATCGATCCCCGAATCGATGCCCGTACTCCACCTCGGCAGGAGGAGTAAGTGGAGGTGATGGGGGAGCTGTGGCAGTGGACTCACCACCATGAGAACGGCCAGGTAAGTTGAACTAAGATACTTTGACTTCAGCTATGTGACACCTCCCCCTCGCCCCGACTAGTGTAGCCCAGACCTTATACTCCTAGACCACTGAGCAGCAGCCAAGTCATTCTATGGTGCCTCGGGGCTGCAGTAACGCCTCCTCTGAGGGGCAGTGTCTGATGGGTTCATGTAGCAATAGATCCATCAGCATTACGCCCATGTGTCCCTCCCTCCCCACCCCAATCAACTTCCTGCAAGCTGGGGAATCCCAAGCTCCTCAAGGGACTGTGTTCTGTGGCACGGTAGGAACCACACAGCCTGTGTGTGTTTCCAGAACACTTGCCTCACCCCCAGTCTTTGGGCAACACACCCGCACACAACTTGCACTGTGTGCAGTGCCTCTGGGCCTGGGGAGTGGAGAAAAAGATCTTTCCCTTAGTGTCATTTGTCACAGGAGTTGTTTGCTTTTCAAGTGACATTGACTAGCTGTTATCAGTCTAGCTCAGGGGTAGGCAACCTATGGCACACGTGCCAAAGGCGGCATGCGAGCTGAATTTCAGCTGCACTCACACTGCCTGGGTCCTGGCCACCATTCCGGGAGGCTCTGCATTTTAATTTAATTTGAAAAGAAGCTTCTTAAACATTTTAAAAACCTTATTTACTTTACATACAACAATAGTTTAGTTATATATTAACTTAGAGACTTAGAGAAAGAGACCTTCTAAAAACATTAAAATGTATTACTGGCTCGCAAAACCTTAAATCAGAGTGAATAAATGCAGACTCAGCACACCGCTTCTGAAAGGTTGCTGACCCCTGGTCTAGCTGTAGGTGCAGAAAGTTCACAAGGAGGCTTTGAGAACTGGAAGTCAGGTAGACTGGCCTCTGCTTTGGGAAATCCCAGTGAATGGGGAAAATGCGGTGGGAAGCCAATGTTCACATTAAGCAGACTGGACTGCACTGGGCACGTGGGTGCATAATAGTGTACTGCAGATGGTCTAGACAGATGCAAAAGACACCATTCTAATGCAGATCAAGCTTCAGGGGCTCTTTGCCTGTGGGGTTTTGGTTCCATCTATGACACAGACAGAGACTGCTTGCAAAGTACAGTTCTGACCCTGGATTCTGGTCTGGATTCAAACCCTTCCATAGGTGAGATGTTCATGTCCAGGATTCTACCATGAGCACCTCTCTAATGTGATAAGTACATGGCAGTATATTGTACATCAGCGTCCATCGGTGTGTGGCTAAACAGAGACGCACGTGAATGTGGGGTGGAGGCTTGGGCAGCAGAGTTACTATTAGAATATTTTTGCAAAGTTTCCGCTCAGTTCTCCCAGATTCCCTCTGGGTTGTGAGCCCTTTGAGGCAGTGGGGATAGAAGGGGGAATTCTGTGCTTCTCCCCTCAATAGTGCTGTATAACCAGGGCTGGGAGTCACAGGAAAGGGACCACAACGCCCCACTTAGTGGCTAACAGCAGAAGGGAGCTCCTCCGCTTCCATCCATGAGTGGGAGAGCAGTGCTCCCCTCTAGCTCCCCCTTCTCCTTGGCTGTGGCAGGGAGAGCACCCCGTCCTGCTTCAATTGGCTGTGACTCCTGTGCATGGCCCCCTTAGAATGCAAGGGAGGTGAATAAACTGAGAAGAGACTCCAGGAACTGGGGGGGTGGGGGATTGACAGGGAGCAAGGATCGTTATTTCCTCCATAGTCCTTGAGCACCGAAAGCAATACAAAGTTCATGGCCTCATTCTGCTGTCTTTGTGTTCCATAGCTGAAGTCAGGAGAGCCCAGATCCACAGAAGGTATTTCGGGGATCAATGGACATTAGACACTTCGGTACCTTTGAGGAGCGGAGGCTAAGAGCTTTCGTAGCACTAGGAACGCCTCAATAGAGCAGGACTGCACTGAAGCAATAGAAATGTTACTAGCTTCCTTTCACCTCTAACAGAGACTCCTGCTTTATACTTACCCTGCACCTCCCTATCCTGAAAGATCCCAATGTGCTGCACAAACCATGGGCCTAATTCAGCAGAGCTTACCCCCCTGAACTCCCATTGATTTCAATGGGAGTTCTGCATAAGGTATGCATGACTAGCTCTAGCCACACAGAGCAGCACTGAAATGCAGCCACTTCTGGGGCGAGGCACAGCATGCTGCACAGCAGTCATGAGGATGTTATATTCTAGCTATAAACACGGGACAATTCCTTGCACATGGTAAGTCCTGTGTGAGTTTTACTTTCAACACACAGTACAGAAGGCCCTGAATTTTGCACTAGAAGGCTCAAGCTCTCAGTATAACATTTGAACGGAATAATCCCCCTTTACAGATCTTTGCTTTGTACTAAATCTGTGTTCAGCTAAAGCTGCTCTTGACACTAAACCTACAATCTCATAGCAAATGCCAATATATGTCAGCAGTCTGTGAGCCTGGTACAGCAGCATTACAATTAATGGGAGTTTTGCAACAATTTCAATAGATGAGGTTTGTATTAGGTGCAATTATCAGCATATCTTTTACGAGCATGTCTCCTTAAGGTCAATACTGGGGTGTGGAGGGGGAAATATTTCCATAGGTTGGTTTGGAATTACTGTCTAGAAAGTCTGTTTAAATGAATAAATAAGTATATCCCATTGTTGAGTGTGTCAATTGCTGTATACTATCATAATTAGTACTGAAGTCTGGCAAAGCACCTGCTTTAATCTCCCTGCTCTTGTCCTTTCCACAATGTCTCTTGTGATCTCATTAGATTTAGAGGATTGTCTACTGATCGAAGCAGAAGGGATTGAGAGTCAGGACTCCTGGATTCTACTTCCAGTTCTGAAAGGGGCGTGAAGTTTAGTAGTGAGAAGATGCAGGAGACTGGTAGCCAGCACTCCTGGACTCTGCTCTGAAGGGGAAGAGAGGTATAATAGTTAAAGCGTGTAAGAGATTAGAAATCACTATTCCCAGTTTTGTCACTGACTTGCTGTGCTACCTGGGACTCATCACGGCCTCTCTGTGGCTCAGTTTACCCATGCATAAAAAACCCCCATTTCCTTCAAAAGTAATGATACTTAATGTCATTGATATTTGCAGATCTCTCTGAGATCCTCAGATGAAAGGTTGTGTGCAAAAACAAAGTGCAAACTTCTTCCCTTTCACAATGGTTATGCACCCCACTTGCCTCATGAAAAGCTTAGCTTAATAATTATTCAATAACAAATCTGAAAAGAAACATTTTCCTTTCCTTCCCTGCCTCTACATCTCTACAGCCATGTTAGTGTTTGTCTCGAGCATTACTATGGCCCTATGGTTCGTGGTTTCAAAATAGCAAGCAAAAGCCGCAGCTTATCACTCATAACTGAGAATTGGCTTCTTCCATTGTCAATGCAGTTTTACAGTCCTCATCTACCTAATTCAGTTAGATGGTAATTAGTTTTGTATTACTTTACACAGTGATGCTAATACTGATTACAAAGACTGATAACTTTGAGTAATAAATATAACCCAAGGCTGACAATTACCTCTCTTTTTTACTGGTGAAAGCTGAAGTTAGTGAAACGAGACGCTAATTGGTTTATGAGATGAGGCATCTGCCTCATGTCAGGGGCTGCAGATTTGCAGCTTCATTCTACCAATGTGGCTCCACAATAGGGGATGAAGGAGCCTAGCAATCAGTGTGAACGTTTGAAAATCACCTCGACAGCTACAGCTCAACTAGCACAGTCTAAGGCCCGGTGTTAAAGTGAATTAGAACTGAGTTTATGGGTATCAATGTGCAGGGGGAGTCACAGAAGTGCTATCTTCCTTCCCTGCTCTCTGGCTCCAAAATCTAAGGGCCACATTTTCAACTGCAAAGCAACTTTTGCACCGGCAGTGTAACTCCATTGACCTGAATGAAGTTATTCCTGTTTGACTCCAGTGTCAATGAACCAGAAAACCCCCAGCTTTGGACACTTGGAAAATTGTGCAAGGGGTGCAAACTGATAGGTAGACCGTGCATTTGCACTCACAGTTATGGGGTTTTACAGATCCATTGGAAGTGCACACTTTTTTGCCAGGGCACCCAGGGATGAAAACAGTATAATAATGAACCAGATATGCTATTTTGAAAATCTGAGGCAAAGTTCCTTTTAGACCCTTAAATGGAAGCCCTAAATATTTAATAACTTCCCTGCCCCAGGGAAGGTATATTTCTTCTGTGGATTGAATTATTACTGGTTAAATAAATATCAAAGTGTTTCTTACATCTCTTTGTACCCTCAAAACTTCTGGAAAAAGCTTTGCCAATTTCATAAGTACCTCAATGTGAAGTTAACAGCCCTGTTTTAAGAGACACTGAATATATTACAAACCAGGATTGGGGATGGTGTGGGGGAGAGTCTGTAATCCGGATTGTGATCTGACACCTGTTTTCCATTCATCTAACTCCACTGGTTTAGATGGAGTTACTTCTGATTTACACCGGTGCAAGAATCAGAGCCTATATTTAAGTCTGCATCTATAGCCAATATAACAAACCTTTTGAAGTAGATCCTCAGGTGGTACAAATTGCCATAGCTTTACTGAAGTCATCTGAGGATGTAACCCTTTATCTTTCTGGGGTTTCAGACGCCAAAGAAAGAAAACTCTTTCTGAGCTCAGAAGAACTTTGGCTAAACTTGCATGCATATAGATGGAAGAATTGGGGTTTTGCCTGCCAATGGCAACAGGTACCATTGACTGCCCTCTTGCCTAAACCCTAGAGGCACTGTTTAGTAGCTGCTGTAAAATCCAGTCCATTCAAATTCAACTGAAACATTCATCATTTCATGATCTGGATCACTGGCCTGTAAAAATGCAAAATGCAATTTAAAGACTTGGGCTAGCATAACCCTCGGACTCTAATATTCTGAATACTTCCATATGGAAATAACTCTGAAATTAAAAAGACAATCACATGTAAGTCTAAAGGGATAAAACGACAAGTGGGGAATCAAAGGGCAAACTGAAGTTAGAACAGTGACAAGACTCTGTGACACAGAAGTTTGGCCAGCTCCTGTTATGGCCAGCTCCTGTTTTGACTTGGGCTCCCATTAACTTTTAGTCAGGACTGGATTCCAAGCATGTGCTACTTTTTCAGGATTTAATCCACAGCATCCGTTTGCAATGTCCCGCATGCACCAGGAGAGAATTCAGGGTTGGGGCACAGCTAACCCTACTGATCAGAAGCCAGCTGTGACTGAGATTACTGGAGAATTCAGCTCCAGTTTAGGGTGCTCAGATATGATTAGTTGGAAACAACTCTCTCCCTTCCCACCAGGAGATGGTTACCCTTCTGTACACAGAGCAGCAGCAGTTGTTCACTGAAAGGAAAGCAATAAACTTTGCCGTCACCTTACCATGGCAAAGTCTGTGCTAGCACCCCTTATGGGGAGTATTTTGGGGGTTGATGTGCATGCTTCGTGTTATTAAAGGGAGGAACAAATGCTTTTGCATTGTCACTGAAAGCTGCTTAATTAGAAATGAATCTTCTCTTAACCATGACCCCCCATTGAGCTCTCTGGAGGGGGCAGCAGAATGCGGAGGAGAGCGTGACTCCAGTGCATGTGATAGAGTGATGTTAATTTGGCACCAAATTAAATGTGGGAGGCATGGAACTGGGCGGCGTCAGGGATGAAAGGCCTATTTGGGGATTGCATCTGGCAGCTGCGCTAGAGAAATGAGATGCAAAAACTCCAAAACAGATCTGCAGAGCCAAACAATTCCGCAGCTCCGCTGGAGAGCTTTCCATTCCCAGAGAACAGGAAGGCAGCTCAGAGAAAGAAGCCTAAATCAGTGTTGCCAGCTCCAGGTGCGCAAGGTAGACAGTGAAGGAAAGCAAGGAGGGTACCTACTCAGCTCTGATCTGGGGGCTGGAGCACATGACTTATGAGGAGAGGCTGAGGGACCTGGGATTGTTTAGTCTGCAGAAGAGAAGAATGGGGGGTGGGGGGACTTGATAGTTGCTTTCAACTACCTGAAGGGAGGGTTCCAAAGAGGATGGATCTAGACTGTTCTCATTGGTACCTGATGACAGAACAAGGAGCAAAGGTCTCAAGTTGCAGTGGGGGATGTTTAGGTTGGATATTAGAAAAAGCTTTTCCACTAGGAGGGTGGTGAAGCACTGGAATGGGTTCCCTAGGGAGGTGGTGGAATCTCCTTCCTTAGCGGTTTTTAAGGTCAGGCTTGACAAAGCCCTGCCTGGGATGATTTAGTTGAGAATTGGTCCTGCTTTGAGCAGGGGGTTGGACTAGATGACCTCCTGAGGTCCCTTCCAACCCTGATATTCTATTATTTTATAATTCTTGCTAAAATCTAGCCAAGGTTTATGTGTTTTTATTTAAAACCAGTGGGCTAAACACTGCTCTGGGATAGCTCCACTGAAGTCAGTCAGGGATTATTTTGGCCCAAAACTTGTTGCTGGAGTGGGCTGATTTAGTTTCCCCAGACTAAAGTTGGGACAAAAGTTCTCACACACCCACAAAACAGAATCTGATACTCCACCAACACCAGCAGCTGCCTCCAGCACAAGGAGATGCAATTGCTAAGGTGTCCTTGCAAGAAAATGGGGAGGCAGAGAAGGTGGGTGCTGAAAGAGAGAAAGAAGCCATTAAGCAGCTGGGGGAAAGAGTTTGATGCAGTCAAGAAATTCAAATTCCCCATGAAACAGATACTCTCATGCTTGCCTGGGGGCAACCAAGAAGGGGGAGAGGAGGAAACATACAAGCTTGCAGAGAAGGCAGCCCAAGATCACTGGTGTTTATCATGCCAAAGGAGGATGGCAGGTGCTTCATTAGGGAGCATTATTTGTTTGCTTCTTGTCCGTTTCATCCTGTTTTGCCCCGTTTGGCGCATGCGGGTGTATGTGAGCGAGTATATACCCTGGTGTATTTACTCTCTCTCAATGCACACAAGAGATTTTCATTGGTCAGTCGCTTTAGCCATAATTCCTTCCCAGCCCTTCCACTTTACAGGCAACTTGGAATTGTTGTTAACAAGCCCCTCCCTTGGTCCCAACGTTTTAAGACTTTGCTTTGGAGATTTCTTCCTATCAGCAGCAGCTCAGAAATATTCTGTAGATGAAACATGCTTTATCCACTAAATTTCAGTACCCGGGACAGTGACTTCAGAGGCTAGTGTGTGTGTGTGTGTGTGTGTGTGTGTGTGTAAAATAAAAAAAACAAAAAATATCTAGAATGAGAGTCCAGCTGTTAACCGGTTCCATATCCGAGAGCCTCTAAAGGAGGCTCCATTCCTATTTATTTATTGCTTACAAGCAACGTTGCAATTAACACCCCCCCGCCTCCGCCACACAGAGTATCCTCCTTGTGATCACTTTTCTCCTTTTTTGCCTGATTAAGAAAAAGCAAAACCACCTTTGTTTCTCAAAGAAATGGAATGGACTTTTATTTCCACTCCCACAAAAAAAACAAACCCAAACCCTCCCCCCCACAGCACAACAATAAGTGGGCTTGGAAGTACCGAAAGGCAATCAAAGAAAGAAACAGCCCCCAAGCATGCCACAAATGGAAACACCGAGGGACATTTAAATGTTACCCTAAATCAGGAAAGCTGCCGCCACCAGTCGTTTATCTAGATAAAGGGGAGGAGGTGAACGGGAATGAAACAGAAGCGATTCCAGATGGAAATTACATCTTTTACAAGGGAAAACAGAACTCACCCAAGTAGACAGACTAACTGACCAACTCTGGGCTTACCAATAACAGAATGTGCTTTTCAAGCTACTTATACTATTTCATTTTTAAGGATATCACATACAGCCCCAGTTCCTGTCCATTTACCAGCTGAGAATTGCATTGAGATGGTAGCAACCTCATCTTTCACTGAGGACTTCTCAAAGAAGGAGGAGGAATTAAAAAAAAAAAAAAAGCAGGCTAACACTCAAGCCCCCCAGTGATTAAATGTTGTGGTAGATGATGATGAATTCCCTTCCTCCCCTCGCGAAACAAAAGGCAGTCACATTACAGAGCCGCCAGTTTCACCTTACCTGAATTTCAACTTTTAATTGGGGAGGGAGAGTTGAATTCAACCACCCTACCCCATTCCAAATCTGGCTGCAATAAAAATCTACAGCAGATCTGAAGGCACAAAGGCAACCTTAAAAAAAAAACCCCTTTAAGTACGATCTCTTCACCAGACACACATACATCTTTATCCCTCCACCCTGGTTCTCCCTATGCCCTGCGCTCCCCCTCACTGCTCGCCCGCATCGCAGGAGAGGAATCTGATGAATGACCTCTACTGCATGGTCCAAAACGAAGGAAGGGGGAGGGATGGGGAGGGGGAGAGTGAAATTGACAGAAAGATGTAATTTCCTACTCTAGTTTCTTTCGTGCTCTACAGCTTTAGGAGAAAATGGCGTTTGGAGAGAGAGAAACCTACTTGAGTTAGTTCTGTTCCCATCAGCAGCAGAAAGAAGAGACTCAGAAGCTTGCTTGTAGGTTGCATCTCTTGCACACAGTTCCAGGTACCTGGCATGCAGATTTCCCCCTTTCCTCCTGGGTTATTTTCTTTTGCTGCGTTGATCACCGTCTCCCCTTTCTTGCTTTTGAGTCCTTAGATATTTTTTTTTAAATTATGATTCTCTCAGTACCCCGGGAAGGCAATGCAAGAAATCTGCTTAGCACAGCCTTCACTTTGCATATTTAGTGAGCGCCCCGTTTCTCCTCTTCTCTCTGATCTGACTCTCCCTGGCTTTTTTTTGTTTTATTGTTATTATTATTATTTAATGGCTCCTCTGATCGAAAGACATTGGCGAGGAGAAATTCAGCCGAGCACGAAATGATTATCTCTGCAATTGCCAAAAGTTTGCCTTGAAAAGGGGGCTGATGGAGGGAGGACAGGGATTTAAAAAAAAAAAAAGGAAAAGAATTGGAAGGCAGGGGCTACTAGCAGGGATGGATGTTTGAAACAGGATGTGACATCAACAAAGGCGGGGGAAATTTAACTAGAGACGGAGAAGGGAATGGGGAGGGGGGAAGGGAGGTAAAGCAGCAGGATCAAAAATGCAGCCAGATGCAAAAGAAGGAGGGGTCAGATTTGGTACTGAGGGGAGGGGGCTGAGGACAGCAGACAAAAGGGATTGAGGCTGAACGTGGGAGGGTCCCTCTGCAGAAAATTGAAGGCAAGCCCTGGCCCAGTTGCAGCAGGCTTCGAAGTGAGAAACTCCCGTGCATGGAAGCAAGAGAAAGGAAAAGCTGCAAATAGGAGCCAGCTGCTGTATTTTAAAGGCAGGGGTGGGGGGATTTAACAGCACCCCTCTCCACACACCCCTCATTCATTCCCTGTTCAGGAGACTCAGGATTGCAGGCATATGAGGGACCTGAATTCATTTAAACTTCAACATCTGCATATTGCCCCTCATTGGCATTCAGCCATACCCCATGCACCTTCCATTGGTGTCAGAGATTAAAATATAGTTCACAACATTGGCAGGCTAGGCCTACTGGCCATTGAGGACTTTGCTTTGTTGGATCAGTGCTCATGAAAGGTGCTGGATCAACTGCCCAACCCTAGACACAAAGATCTTTAATTCACCTACAAAGCTGACAGCGGTGGCAGCTTCCTCGCTCTTTACTTGGGTGTCTTGAGGGACAAGGGGGTAGCTCCTTAGCATCTCTAATCAGTCTGTCAATTAGTACCAATGATGATAGTGCTACCCCCTTCCACTGGGAACTAGAGTACCCAATTCATTTCACATCGGCCACCAAGCAGCTGCAAGAGGGAAAAATCTTTCAGTCCTGACCTGGCAGTTCTGTGGCATAAATAAGAGCAGCCCCAGGGCTCCTCTAATTTTATTTCTTTCAAGTGAGGGCCCATGCTGGGCTGGATTCAAAACAGCATCTAATAGGTAAAACCTCTCTATCGCATTACCAGTGCCTGACCCATTCAGTACTCCTGCATATTGAATGTAAGCTGCAGCATATGTGAACCAATCTTGCTCCTCTTAAAGGACTGAGAATAGTCACATCTACTGGTATGGGTATTTCTCCAGTTGACCACATGGCTGTTGTTAATTCATGTGGCCTAGTTTTCTTTCCCCGTTGCTACTTGTGTTTTAGACAAAATAAATAAAACTCTCCATTTTCCTCTCAAGGAATAGCTGACTGCTTCCCTCAAAGCTGGTCCTGCTGTCTCCCTTAGCTGCCTATTATGCCTCTCTACGCAGCCAAGTGGCTGCCGCTAACTAGCATATTTTGGTTCTCTTCTCCCATTGAGAGTAAGAATATTCCAGGCATGGTGATAACCACCTCTCCATGGCTTTGCTACCTACAGAGCTGAACAAAAAAATGCAAAAACCTTTCCATGGCCATTTGTATATGTTTTTATGCAAATTCGCTTCTTCTGTGTTCACGCCCCTTTTGTGTTCACTTTTTCCCAAAGATCGTGTGGTCATGTTTTACCCTCATGAATGTCTAGGGAGGCCAAATTTTAAAAGTTCGCACATTGGAACACTCACACAGAGGAAATTTTAAATTCACCTCCCACAAGGATTTGCATCAAGACCCACCCAATTGTAAGATCAGGGTAACAAGAAAAATACCATCTGATCAATCACAACCCTTTGACTTGTGAGTTGGATGAAACAGAGGCTAACAAAACATCCATGAGATGAACATAAGAACAGCCATACTGGGTCAGACCAAAGGTCCATCCAACCCAGTGTCCTGTCTACTGACAGTGACCAATGCCAGGTGCCCCAGAGGGAATGAACAGAACAGGTAATCATCAAGTGATCCACCCCCTGTCGTCCATTCCCAGCTTCTGGCAAACAGAGGCTAGGGACACCATTCCTTAGATGACATCAACTTTTACTCTCTCTGGGCTTGGGTTGGATTCAAACAAGCAATATAGAGACAAAAGGTTCTATATAGTCACTTGTTATTTCCCTAAGCCGTCCAGCCCCCCCCCCGCCCAAAAGTTCTGTCCTATTCACAAAGCAGCAAGAACCATCTTGTATGCTGAAAAATATTTCTGACTGGTATGGAAATAAATCTGAACTACATTATAAGATATTGCCGGTTGCACCACAGAGGCACTGATGAACAAAAAGCCAAGGAGATTGATTATTGGACTCACTTTGGAATAGTAGTTTATAAACCCCACTCATCTTATCCCCGGCTCGCAACCCTCATATATTAACCAACCCCAGATACTTACTAGCCCCTCTGGAGGTTTATTATTTATGCTGACATTTCTTAGGCTGTCTGCTAAAGGTTGTCCAGAGAGCGATTGACTTTCCAAGCTGACCCATATTATTGATCTCCTGTCTGAAAAGTGTCAAGAGACAGGAGAAAGGTTCCTGGCAAGAGCAGAGCTGTCATGGGTTCTTCATTCTCCGTGACAGGATAATTGCGCACTCCCATGGAAACGTAGGGCTTGATACCACTCTGTGTGTGGTGACATTCATAGAACTGCAGAGGATCTAACCTGGGGTAGACTCATAGAGGATATCCCATTATAAGTATCCCATTATGTGCAAACAGGATGGAGAAAGCATATTCTCTTCCTGTTGGGGGTGTAGATGCTAATTGCATTTCCTGTGCAGTGAGACACTCTCTTTCTTTTGGGTTACAGATGGTTTCAAGACCCAAGTCACAAATTTTGGATCTGAACTTCTCCAAAGGATGGGGGAAGGTGATGTTTGCACATGGGACATTGACAGAGATAGCTGACAGCTGTCAAGTTTGGAGTTAGTTCCTGATCCAAATTTCTTGGCTATTTGGACGTGCAGATTCAGCTGAGATGCTGTGTAGTAGCATCATGTCCAGCCTAGCTGTACATGTAAAGCCTCAGTTTCCCAGTGGCAGCAGCAAGAATTGTCCAGTACTCTTATTTTGTTGGAGTGTATGGAATGACCTCCTAGGCTCTCTTCCTGACTCTGCCACTGGTTCATTGTATGGTCTTTGGCAAGTCACTTACAACTAGAACTAGCATTAACCCCAAAGCAAAACTATTCTTTAGAAAAACCTTCTCACTTGGGAAAAACTAAAATTACAGGTGAAGGCGTAAAACTGGCCATGATACCCCCAAAATGGGCAAGACACCACAGCAAGTAGAGAAAGGAATCCTGCTCTGAAGAGCCTCCAATCTAAATTCAACATGACAATCTCTGCTGCCAATTCAACTGTCATCTTAAGATGAAGGCTCCAACCCACTTAAAGATCATGACCTTGGAAACTCCTGGTGATTGGTCCCCAGGTAGAAGTGGCAAGGATCCATTCTACTTTGGGGCGGAAAAGAGATCTGTGGTTTGGTCCAGTATTCCATAAGCATTTGTCCAATGCAAGGGGGACAAGAAAGGAGGATATAAAGGCAATGGCCGCAGGTCACTGAAGGAGCGGAGAAAAGTTCTTGAGGTCAAAAAGATCATTCTCAATGGTGACGTTTTGTGCCCCTTCTTTAGTTCAGAGGGAGTTCATTCTGGGCTGTTCAGATTCCTAGTCTCCTTACGTTCCATCATTACATGTGGAGGTGTTTAAGGTTTCCACAATGCAGTCTTTCTGCAACAGTAACTCAGTTAGTTGCAAAGGTATAGAACCCGTTCTCATGTCAAAGCCTCTCATATAGAAACAACTATAGCATCTTTCAGCACCAGCCAAGGGCACTGCCCTGTCGCTGTTGTAAGCGGGAAAGTTTTTTGGAACATTCATGCAGGACTTTTCAGTAAGGGTAATAGGCACGAGGGCAATAGAGCAGAGTGCACAAACCTCCAGACTGCATGATAAACCCAAAACTCAGAGCATCTTCTCCACCAGGACCTACAGACCTGTTACGACCCTGGGCCAAGTCTGGAGTGAAACTACAGTGGTTTATGAGCTTCATTATAATCCACAGACCACCACGCCACGGGGTGTGTTCTTTTCGTTTGTGTATTGGAACGGTAATGACCTGAAAGCAAGCAAACAGTGGTGATTCCAGGAGTATCACCCAGCACTATTCATGGGCTATTATTCCCAGCAGCTTAGCCGTGAGCCCACCACCTATCACACTGACCAATATTGTCTCAGTGTTCCCGTGCACTCCCCTAGCTCTCTGTTTCCACCTGTTATCATTTATCTTACACTTAGCTTGTAAGTTCTTTGGGGTGAGGACCATCTTGTTGTTCTGTCTTTGTACAGCACCTTGCACCAGAGTGTCCAGATTGTTGACTAGCGATCCTGGGGCTATGATAATACAAATAATAAACATGAATAATTAATAATTGCATTTCTTGCTGTTTCATTACTAGAATGTGTACATGTGCCACTGATGAGGCATTATCAACTTTTAGCACATTGCCAAGGAAAAAGAAATCAATAAATAAGAGCATGCTTTTTTAAGAAAAGACTTCCAGTACCTCGGGCAGAACATCACCAAAATAGGATGCGGCAGTTGCTAAGGTAACAGCACCAACATTTTTTTTTCATGAATAGTAAAGTAAATTGGCATGGAGCAATAAAATCCACATATGTTGCCAGCGTATATGCGAGTGCTGCCCCAGGGTTGCAGTCACTGATGGGCTCTTTTCCCTCGAAAAACAATTTGTGTGTGTGTGTCTGTGTGTGTGTGTGTGTGTCATTTAGATGCAAAATATTTTGTATCTACATGATAGACGCACCAGAGAAACTGGACTGATTCTTTGAGCCAGCTGCTTTTCATGAGAAATGCCTTAATTCTGATTTTCAGAAATTCCGGACACCTGATCCCGCTATCTTTGCTTTGGGCTTTGGCTGCCTAGATTAACGACTTGTCAGCTAATGCATTTTGATAGGTTTCAGCACCGTTCAAAGTTGGACTCAAGATACAAATAGTTCCTGCAGAATATTCTGCAAAAACAACTTTTGTTTTCCTGCTGCTCCCGTCTTTCAAATCCGGAACATAGAAAATGAGGACAGAACTTACAAACAATAAGGGTAACAGAGCGACCATACAGTGGGGCCATTTAATTAGTGCAAGAAAAAACCCAGAGCAGCAGATTCTGTGCTAGGCCTTCAGAGAAAGACGTAGCACAAATTCCTAGAGCTACACATTCTGCTTAATTACACCAGTGGCTACTCCAGCCAAGTCAATGGGTGCCCGGTGAGGGCAGGATTTGTCATTTGGGTTCTATTTTGTATGAACTTAGTGCTGGTGAAAGATCCTCTATTTATTTATAGTGATTTTTGTACAGGTTTCCCCATCCCTGCCTTTCCGGGGTCAGTCATCCCCAGGCCTGCGGGAAGTTTGGGATCTGATCCAAAGGCCATTCAAGTCAGTAGGAGTCTTTCCGTTGCAGTCTTTATTTATTGTAATAATAGCTAGATGCCCCAACAAAGGTGCCAACAGCCTCCTCATTGTTTTTCCAACAAAGTTTGGGGCCATATTATGCCAGGTGCTGTACAAACACATGAGACAATCCCTGCCCCAAAGAGCTCACAGTCCAAGTAGACAAGACATACACAAGTGACAGGGGAGACTGAGGCACAGTGGCAGAGCTGGGAATCAAATCCAAGTCTCCTGAATCTCAGTCCAGTGCCATATCCCTGACGTCACCCTGCCTCCCTTGCATTGACTTTGATGGGCTTGGCATCAAGCTCATTAACTCACATCACAGAGCAGCTGTCTGTGATAGTGACTTTCAGGACCCAGAAGAACAAAGGAAGCCGATTAGGGCTGGCTTTAGTGGGATTTGTGGGTTCAATTGCACGCACAGAAATCAGGAAATCAAGGGTGCAAAAACATCCTGCAGAGGGTGTGGGGGGGAGCTGCGTTTGCTCCTTTGCACAAGAAACTGCCTGTGGCTCCAGAACGCGGGCCCCATGTCAGAGTCACAGCCCGCTACAGAGGCCCAAAGGCAAAGGGTTCCCAGGGAATGGGCAGGGCAATGGTGCCACATGTCCCAGTCTCTGGGCAGGGCCCTGGCCACATGGTGGGGCCTCTCCCCACTCTGAGCAGCCAGGTCCAGATGCTGAGCTGAGCTGCCTCTCCCACCACCTCCCAGGCTACCTCAGACACTGATGATGGTCCCATGGGTGAATGTCATTACATCAGTAAGGAGGAGGCTGCAGAGATTAACACATACAGGGACATTTGGGAAGACGCATATCCCATTGTTACAACATTTAGGGCCAAAACCTGAATTATCACTAATTGGCACAGGGCCACTGATTTCAGCCAACCTGCACGGATTCACATCACCTGAGGATCGCCCTTTGGTGCAATAGATACTAGGCTGAACAGGGATATTTTCCATGTGTTCTTGCCTGCTGCTGAGCTTTGCCAACTACGTGTGTGGAGTGCAGCCAGAGGATGAAAGAGACAGGAGAAAGGAACCATGTGTGCTCACTTGTGGAGAAAATGTCTTGCTTATATTTTTAGAAAACGTGTCTTTTTTTTCTCTGCAGCACATCACCTTTCTTTTTGGACGGGAATGGTGGGGCTGCTGCAAGACTTCAGTCCATTCACTAATGCTTTAGGGAGACCAAGAAAGAGCAGATCAGAGCACTGGAAAGGCTCAGAGAACTGACAAGACTCATCCTCTTGTCTCAGAAAGAACAAATATTAAGGCACCTGAAGGAATGAGGAAGTAGATAGGCCGATAACAAAAGGTACTTGGAAAAGGCAGCTCTAATGGCATAGAGAGGATTCCCATCTGATAGCGATTACTGGCATTAACAAAACTGGATGTGGCTGGTGACTGAGCCCCTGAGTTTCAATATTAAGCCTGTGGCTGACCAGATGAGGAAGAGAGATTTTCAGTCATGCCACTTTGCCAGACTTCATAAGCTAAACAAAGTTGGACTTGGCCCATACATTGACAAGAGACCTCCCTTCCTTGGAACATTGAACTGCTACAAGCAAGCAACATGTTGATGAGAAATACACTTTCCACGAATACTCTGCAGCAGGGGTCCCCAACATGGTGTCCGCCGGGGCGTCTAAATGTGCCCGCGTGCTGGCCGGCGGACAAGCATCCGCTGATTTTCCACCGACAAGTTGAGTCATCCAAAGGCGTCGCTGCCAAAATGCCGCCGATTTTCAGTGGTATTTCAGCAGCGATGCCTCTGGATGACGCTACCTGTCAGTGGCATTTTGGCAGCGACATCTATTGACATTGCCGTTTGTCGGCAAAATTTCGGCAGATGCTCGTCCGTTGCCACGGTCCTCCGTGGTTTGTTGTCTGGTGCCCACCAGACAAAAAAGGTTGGGGACCACTGCTCTTCAGGATTCAACTATGACTTACTGATTTGGCCGACATTCCTGCAATCAATTCACTTGAAAGGAGAAAAGGTCCTGTGATGGAGACTGAGGGGATCTGACTTCGCTTCTTAGCTCTGCCATAGACTTCCCGTGTGACTTTGGGCATGCCACTGATCTCTGTGTGCCTTAGCTCCCCATCTGTAAAATGGGATTAATAATACTCTCTTTCTCCTACCCAGTATGTTGTCTGCTTAGACTGTAAGCTTTCAGGGCGCTAAATGTCTCTTATTATGTGCATCTACAGCACTTGGTACAATGAGAGGTTGATCTCAGTTGGGGCCTTTAACGACAACTTTAATACAAATAATACTAATAATTGATAGAACATTGGTGGGCATGAGGCCTAAGAACAGTTGAAGCAAATTTATTTTTAAAAAGTATCAGGATTTTTTTTTTTTTGACATTATTCAACCACCTCTTCTACTGAGGATGTTGGAATGAACTGGATGCTGGATCTTTAGAACCTACTGCCCATGAATGGATGGAATCAGAATTGCAACATGTCTCTCAGACCTGATACCACTAAGTATTGAAGAAGACTCTAAATAGTAGAAGCCTGTTATTTCCAGAAGGTTCCAGTTCTTTCCCCACAGCTACATAAAGTCCTAAATGAACCTGGTGTGCAGCATTCTGTCAGCTGTGATGTCCTATGCACATAGAATTTTGTTACAATACTATTCTCCATAATTCTTCCCCTGAATTCCATTTTCATGGTGCAAATGGCCTGCAAATTCAGTGTAAATGGCCTTTCTTACTAAGTAACTTCCTACAGGTTTTACAGGCGTATCAAAGTTTACAGACGGATGCACAGGTAGTTGCATGAGCAGACATGGGTGTTCTTTGGGAAAATTTCCATTGTATTTCTGTCGTCGCAGTTGGTTAAATAGAAAATGTATTATCTTAGCAGGTGCTTTCATTGAATTGGGGCTCCATTTGCAAATCTTTTGCAGCAAATGGAAATTTGTAATCAGTCTGGTGCAAAAATATGGAAAGAAATAAAAAAGACGATAAATTAAACAATGCGTGCCTGAATTGCCAGTGCTAATGCCGCACGGAGATGGAATGCGCAGATGACAGCTTATGTTGCTAAAAATGGAATGTGTTTGTGTTGTTGCAAGTTCAACACTTTAGCCAACTGCTAGCAACTATAGCACAAAGCTCAGCATTTTCCAAGGCCCAGATTGCATATTGGACCATATACCCTGAAATGTTTTTGCTTAATTTGGGTCCGCATTATGCTGCCTACATATGGTAACTCATTCATTTAATTTTATGTAGCAGATGCTACTTTGCAACTGAAGATGTAATATACCAAGTACATTATAGTATCATTTGCTTTAATGTAACCAGAATGTTTGGTTTTTTTAAACTCTGAGTAGTCTTAATTTTTTTTAAATGCACTTTAATACATTCTTTTTCCTAACTCCATATCCTACTTCCTTATGTGGCCATTTATCCACACTGGAATTTTTACTGTGATGCTTTAGGGTACATCAACACTTCAATAAGAGATCTGCAGAATAGCCACAGCTGGCCCTGGCTCTCAGGGTGAAAAAGAGCTGTGTAGAGGCATTCCAGCGTGGGCTGGAGCACAGGCTCTGAAATCCTCCCCTTTCCCGGGATCTCAGACCCCGGGCTCCAGAGTGAGACTGAACATTTACACTGCAGTCAATTGACACAGGCTTTGAGTCTTGTCCTGGATTCTTTATTGCAGCGTAGACATACCCATTTGTTATCAACACACATTTGATTTTATGACTGGCATAATCAATGCCGAATGATCGAAGGGTGTCTAGGAAGTGGGGGGCATTTGTTTTATCTGGCGTTAAGAACAACTGTCAGAGGCAGAAATGACCAGGCCTGGGAAGGAGAACTCACCTAGCACTTTCTCAAAGAACCACAAGTGATTTTACACACAAACATTGCAAAGAAAGGGATAATAAAGCCATTCTCCAAGTAGCATCTGGAAATAGAGATCAGTCAGCCTGCATTATACAGTTCTGTATGGAGACAAAAGCCCATCTCTGCATTAATTAGAAGTCGTTGAGAGTACACAAGTGATTTCAGCTTTGTCGGCCTCTCTGCCAGCTTCTCTCAGCATCTCTGTGTTTGAGTGACACCAATCAATTTCCCGTTCACAACAACAATGGGAATCTTTCTGAGCTGGTGTAAGTCTGAGGTGCTGTGTTAAAAGGGGTGATATCTGGCAGCAACAATAACTCTCTCCAGCTGGCTGTATCCAAAACATTTCTTCTCATTCTCACTTTTGGGAGCACTTTTAAAGCCTTTTTCTAGAAAAAACACTCTATGTTTGTGGGGGGATTTTTTTTTAAAGGTGGCATGCTATAAGGTGACAAGTATATTACATTGTAAAGACTGGACAACATGTTTTTACACAGTTACAGAATAATACTTTGCATATCTCTACCAGCTTTTATCTGAAGATCTTAAAACATTTTACCAGCTGGCTAATTATGCATTTCAGACCCCCCAGTGAGGTCCTTGACATATGGAATTACTCTCTACCTTAAACAGGAGGGGTTTATTGAAAGAAACAGATACATCTATTGACACAAACCAACAAGATTCCACACAGTTTGAGTCCCAGCTTTGTCTCTCTTGTTTACCAGGGACCATGCCCTGCTTGGAATTCTGTACAGCACACACAGAAAGCTATAGTCACTGGACAATATTCTGCAAATAAATATATCATCAGAGTGAAGTTAATAAATATTGTATACCTACTTTAGAGACAAGTTAATGGAGCTGTTTAGTGACTTCCTCAATCAGCAATGGTATGATATTAGGAATAGAATCCCGGAGTTCTGAGTTCTGTTCCCCTGCTCCAACCACTGGAAGTGATTCACATTATCTTTTGATGGGTGTTTGGTGCCCTGTGGGGAAAGGGTGGGTAGCCTCAGACCAATATCTGATAAATGGGGTGCCCATAGCACATGTCATCATCATCTTTATTGGTCTCCTCACCAATAAGCCATAGGACTGTAGAAGTACAAGGACTACATTGTCCTTTCACCATTGGAGGTGCTCCTAAGTCACTCCACAACAAGATGCAGGCAAACTGGTGGGGGTGGTGTAGAGTGGCTTGCATTGTCCCTGCCACTCTTACACAATACCTCATCTGTCCTGCAGAGAACCAGACAGCTTCCATTTCCAGTGCTTTTAGATTGGTTCTTTACAGGCCTGATCCAAATCCCATTTGGATCAGTGTATGTTTTTGCATTAACCTCAATGAGCTTTTGGGCCAGGCCCTAGCGAGCCGTACATCACACTGGGTGCTACAGGACACAATGGGAGCTTTGCCTTTGGCTTTAGTTGGACTAATATTTTGGGTCATTTTCCTTGGAACAGCAAACATTTAAAGAAAACATTCCAGGAATGACAGCAGGTTCCAGACCGGAAGCAGCTTTGAAACAGAGGGGAAACTGGAGCGTGAGCGCTGGGGTTCTGATTGCATTTCTAAAGAGACATAGTCAGCATCTCGGCTCAGATTCTGAGCTGGCTTACAATCAGTGAGAGTCAAAAGCATTGCATGGGTGAATGAGAGTGCAGAATTTGG
The DNA here is from genome assembly GCF_003597395.2 of Chelonoidis abingdonii. Classification (NCBI taxonomy): domain Eukaryota; kingdom Metazoa; phylum Chordata; order Testudines; family Testudinidae; genus Chelonoidis; species Chelonoidis abingdonii. The sequence goes on along the minus strand of NC_133792.1, from coordinate 19,132,338 downwards.
CCCTAAAGACCTCACCTCCTTAGCTCTTCCCAGTCGTGGAATTGTAACGGAGCAAGTGCCAGAGCCCCCCAGGAGGCATGGGCAACCTACTGTGTAATGGCATGACATGCACATCGGCCTGTGGAGCCCATGTACAGAGCTACACGCGGTACATTGCCTAAAAATTAGCAACACACTAGCGAGAGGAGCTTAAGACAACTGCCAGGGTTGCTCATTATTACTCATGGTGTTAGAGTCCTTCTGTCGCTAAATGTACACGAGCCTTTTATGAATGTTAACACACATCATCACTGGGAGCCTTCTAGCTGGAGAGTAGCTGAAACCCAGGTATCCTGAGGGAATGCCAGCTGCAGAGTAGTTAGCAGTCCTTCCCATGGCTGTTTACTGGTTGGTTCTTATGTAGCACTTTCCATCAGCAGGTCTGAAAAAAGCGCTTTGCAATCTTTAATGAAGTCAAGTATCAGAGGGGTAGCCATGTTAGTCTGGATCTGTAAAAAGCGACAGAGTCCTGTGGCACCTTGTAGACTAACAGACATATTGGAGCATAATCTTTCATGGGTGAATACCCACTTTGTCAGATGTCTCATGTGTCTGACGAGGTGGATATTCACCCACTAAAGCTCATGCTCCAGTACGTCTGTTAGTCTATAAGATGCCACAGGACTCTTGTCAATCTTTAATAGATTCATCCTCACTACACCCTGTGAGGCAGAGGAGTAATTCAGGCCAGGATTTAGGGGGATCTTGTGTTTAGAACAGGAGAACCACTGGATCTGTCTGCGCCCAGTGGTTTCAGTCAAGAATCCCCCTCCTTTATAGTCATTTCAGTCGAGCCCTGTCTCCTCTCTACTATGGGGACACGATACCAACATAATACAGTGCATTTGCAAAGGCCCTACCTCTAACTGACTGCCCTTCACTCCATAGGTCCAGGTGAGGGAATGGGAGCCGTGTCTTTATTGACGATGGCGCTGCTTGACACCACAAAGCTACTGAAGCGCAGGCTCTGCAGCATCCCACTCGCAGCAGATTCCGACTCAAGTGGGGAGCGAAAGAGCTTGTTACAGTGACAATGCTGAGCTCACTGGAGAAGCCAGTTCTGGGCACATTCCAGCAGCAACTGCCAACAGGCTGGCCTGACACTTGAGCCATCCCCCATTTGCTAAACAAGAGTGCTGGGCCATGGCAGGACACTTCCTAGCCCTTTCTCCCATGCCAAACGAATAAACTCACACGTAACGCTGCAGACACCCACCTCCCCTCAAAGCTCAAAATTCATGAACTCTAGCTTGTTACCATATAAACGCTGCCAAAGATGGCCATAAACAGCACTTAGTGATGCATAATATATGAAAATGGCTCACACTGAGCTTTCAAATACAGAAGGATTTTTTTTTTAATAACATTACAAGATTCTCCAGTAGCCGCAGAGCATAGTCATAAATATTTAAAAGGAGGTTTAAAAGGCCCAGTTTGTGTGCATGGAATATTTATGGCCACCAACACCTGACCTTTGGATCTAGGGTATGGCATACATAAAATAGGCTTATAAAATGGCATAGCAGAGGTCAGGCTAGGGATGAAATGAGCACTGAAACCTTCTGCTAAACAGGTAGCAATTTTGAAAGCCTTGCAGTAAATAAACAGAGTGCAATAAATGGAAACTTCAATTAATTACCAAGACTCAGTCTCCTGTTAATGTATATTCTAGGACAGAAAGCAAAAGGTTTGCAAATCAAGACCAAAATATTGGGGACAAGAGATTGGAGGGATGCATTGCAAGCCAGGACTTTTAGATCTACCGTGACTCATTGTGTAACCTGGGCACCTCATTAATCTTTATTTGTGCCTCAGTTTACCCCCCCCTCCCCCCCGTAAAATAGGAACAACAATACTTACTACACAGTGGTATTATAAGCAGTAATGAAAGTTTGGGAAAGAGCTTTGAGAAAATACATATTTGCTACTCTTAAAGTGACACTAATAATGATGATGTCTTTGTAAAGTTTGTTTTCATCAGCTTTACTGACTGCTACTACTAAGCCCTTATCTTCTGGGATTACTCACAGTAATAGAGTTAAATGTGAGTGTAGGTGTTTGCCAAATTGGGGCTTTATTGACTTTAACTGGAGTATCTTTAGACAACCCTCTATAGCTAGGTTCTTTGATCAGAGCTGGTAAAAAAAATTCAAATATTTGATATTCTTGATGATATTTTTGTTAAAATTTTGATTCTTTTTTGACATGTTCTGTTTATTCAGAAAATAAATGAAAAACAAATCAGTAATATTTCTTGGTTTCCACCACAAAACTTGGTTTTCAGTAATATTTGTGGGGTTTCAGTACAAACATTTGTTTTTTGAAAACTGAACATTTTTCCAAAACCTGGCATTTTTATTTTTTGTTGTTGTTGTGAAGAAAACTGAGTTTATTTCTGGTGTTTATAAAAATTGTGGCAAATTTTGAGGGGAAATGTTTTTAAAAAACTGTTTTCCAAACAGCTCTGCTAGTGAAATCGGAAAGGGAATAGGTGAAACTGACCCACAAAACTGAGATCAATTACTGCAGTTGTTAAGGATAACTCAGCAGACCAGCGATTATTGCATGCCCTGCTTTTTCTGATGAGATGTCACTGACTTTCACACCACTGGACTGCATGTTGCTCTAGCTAATTTACTGGATTTTTTATGCATCTTCTGCACAACTTTCATCAGTGTCACCTGTGCCGTATCTGTTCAGTGGCTAGGTAGAGGATTTTGTTCACCAGGGCTGTCAGTCCAACAACTTTCACCAACACTAACAATGACTTTAAAGGAACAGCGATGATGAAAGGAGCAGCTAGCAAACTGTACTGGGGAAGGCTTTATGTACAACTGAAGCGAATGGTATTCTGCACTTACAGTTGTCAAGAAACCTCTCATCCTGGCAGTCACGCATCAGTGCTAGATAGACTCTGGGCCAGACAGAGAGCACATCTGTTGCCGGGTGTCATGGGTCAGACCTCACTGGATTCTGAGCTGAAGAATAGCAAAGGGAATACACAGCATCCAAATTAAAACAAAGAGGCAGGAGCCTTTCAAGACCTCAAAGGCCCCTCAGATTGGCTTGTAGTCAGGAGTTTTAAAACACCTCTCTGATGAAGTTGCTTAAAAAAAGAAAGAAAAAGGGAAAGTTTTCTGTGCAATGAAAGCAGTGACACTCCCTCCCATCCCGAAGCTCAGAGTGCACCAACACCACAAAAGGTGGCACTTTGCAAAATCCCCTGAAGTGACAGCAACCTGGGAAGATGCAAATTAAAAGTTTTCCTTCTGAGATAATTGCTAAGGGTGCCCTCTTCTCCTTTCTTTCCTTTTTGTTTTCTCCCTCCCCTCTCAAACAAAAATCCTTTTGTGCCTGCCAAAGCAAATGATATAAAAAGGAATAAAAGCTCTAAGTGCTGAGCGGACAGACCAACTCCAAAGCCTGTCCCTCACTGCCTCGTGTCCTGGGAGAAAGGCACTGGCTGCAGTGTATTGTAATGAGATGGTCTGCTTCTGATGTGCCCTGAATTATTCAGATATCACCACCTGAGTGCCGCTCTGTACCAAAGGTAGTGGCTCTGCTGTTGTAACGAGCCCTGAGTGAGGAGCCTCCATTCACAGCTATACCACATTGATTTCAGTGGGGTGCTGCTTACAGGATACACTGGATCACCAAACAACAACATTGTAGAGAGTTTCCCCTTCCAATGCCAAAAGCCTGCTGAGATTCTCATGTTTGGCTTTCACTTTTGCATCTGCTTTTCTAGACTGCAAGCTCTCTGGGGCAGGACCCATTGCTTTGTGAGGTTCTGTACAATGCCGAGCACAATGGGCCCATAGTATAAATAATAATATTCAAAACAAAGAGTTTGCATGAGAATTGCAAGATACCAGGAAAGGCCATTAGAGAGAGTGGCCAGTTACTGCAGTGCTCCCTGTGACTATTACAATCTCTCCATTTATGAACTGCAGCGCTCAGGTACGTGACTAGAAAGATTAGCTCCTACAGGCTTCCATGGGATTAGTCCACTGAAGCGGCAGCAGTTGAAATGGGGTCAGTCAGGCTCATTGTTTTAGTCTGAACAACCTAGCATGACAAATGCTCATACATAGTACCTTTGTAGCTGTATCAGTTATTACTACCATATGTCAACCACAGCTTTGGATTTGGTTTCGGGCAAGTGCTACTCCAGTGAGTATCTGATATTTGGCCAAATACTGAACGTAGGTATGTATGCTAGATGTTAAGAGTCTATCACAGGAGTGGGTAGGTGAGGTTCTGTGGCCTGTAACATGCAGGAGGCCAGGCAAGATGATCACTATGGTCTCTTATGGCTTTAAAGTCTAGGATTCATTGCAAGATTCCCCTGATAAGGTCACATAGCAAGTCTGTGGCAGAACCAGGAATTCAAACGAGAACTCCTGCGTGCAAGACCGTCCTTCCTCTGACCAATGTGTCATGCTATTGTTTATTTTAAAGTCCTTTCAGCTTTGGAACAAGAAAGTAGAAATGGATTTGGATTCTCTCAGGTCCCCATCTCTGTGCGGACAGGACAGAAGACCATTTGTGGCCAACGGGGGGTCCTAAGAAGGGTGTGCTGGTCAACTGCACCTGGTTCAAGTGTTGTAGGCCAGCCACAATATAGCTTGAGTAAGGGCCAAGGTCACAGCACTGTTTGAAAGTTCCTGGGATTCATGAAGCTGGCAGAGAGCATTCGTTGTTCAGTTCTGGCTGTTGCATTTTAAATGCATTTGCAGCACAATGCCAGATGAGTGTTGTTCAAATGCCATTGAAAATCCTACCGGGGAAGTTTCCAAAGCAAATGTTTGCAACTGATTTTTTTGTTTTGTTTTGCTTTCTGGAACAATTTCCCCATATGGCTAGTGGCCAGCAGCAATGAATGGGGCAAATATGCATGTTTTTCTCCTTGGACTGGCTCTCTGTCCAGGGATGAGCTGACATGAGCTTCGTGTTAATTTCCATCAGACCTTGCACCAGTTTTTAAAATCATGAGAGGAAATGTAACGGTGGTTATAGGGCGATGCTAATAGTACTGGTAGTAACAGTTGTCTACCAGGTGTGTGCTGCAAAGTATTTGTGGGAGTTAGACATCATTTTTCTAATATTCCCGGAGTTATTGATCTTACTGTTATACACTAGAAAGCCAGGCCTATTATATCCCTGTGCAGCAGAAGTCTGCTGGAAGAGACAAAAGATACAATGTTGCAGTTAGTGCCAACATAGGGGGTTAATGTGAGGCAATTCAGCATCAAATCCTCCTTTCCTGACTTTCAAGAAACAGCATCTGAATACTCTGAAATGTCTCCTGTCTTTCCTTTCAGACTGAACCTAGAGCACTTACGAACAGCTGTTCCTCAGTCCCACTAGGGTCAGTCTTCTCCCCCGTATTATTCAACACCTCTGTGAAGCAGTAATGGTTGCAACAGAACAGACGACGTAGGTTACTGTCATTGAACTGTGAACTCATCACTTACTCAGTCCACTTTCTGAACTTGTTCCCCATCAAATACAGAGTCCCTTTCCAAGTTCCTGTCCTGATATTCAAAGATCTCCATAGAACTGATCCCCACCACCTGTCTCCTTCCTGGCCCATAACCTCCATAGATAGCTACGTTCTCACAGACAAATGAAACAGATGAACAGCAGAAGAAAGCTCATTCCTGCTGGAGGGAAGAAAGACCACAAAGCTACATACAAAAGTTATTCCTTTCATAAATCTTCCTCTCGATAACTTCTTCACACCCAAATTCACTGACCTGCAACACCCCCCCACACTCATTCATGCACACAACCAACCAACTGAAAAAGCCCTAAAAACTCTTCAGGCTATTTCTCCTGCAGACTGGGACACCAGAAAGAGAAAGATTGTTATAGTTATTTATGTTTTTAAATATGTGAGAGAACTCGGATAGGACAGTTATGGGGGCCATTTTAGCCCTCAGAGAGATAATATAAGTAGAATTAATTAGAGGAGAGATAATGGCTGCAGAACAGACAAAAGCATTTGCTGGCTTCTATGTTATTTAGACTGTGGTTTGGGGGACGATTTCTCACCTGGTGTCAATGGGTGAGACAACACTGGAATCAAAGGAGCTGCATCTCTTTACATCAGCAAAGGAATCTAGCCCTCAGTCTCTATTATTTTGGGGAGCCTTTTCCTTGTTTAACATTACAGAGGAGCATTTTGTTGAGGAAATCCACGTGGGAGCTATTGGGCATCTTCAGCATGCAGAAGATCGGGGACAGTTGATTTGCGTTGTTATTGGCATGTGTTCAGCAATTTTATCTAGTTTTGTTTTTGTTTTTTGAAGGCTTCCTTAATCTGAATTCTTCTCCATTTCTTTTATTTCTGAATCTGCAGATGCCGAAGAACTTGATTCAGAATGTAAGATATGCTGGAGAATCACATCCATTTCCAAGGGAGGGATGGCAAGACCCATCATATCCTCCCTCGCGGCTGAGCTTTCAGCTTTATCTTCTGGCTGTCACAACTGACTGTATGGTCAGGCTATGATGGTGCGCTGAGCTCAATGAGTGACAGCATTGCAGGAGATAAGCTGTCTATCCTATAGCATGGGAGAGGTTAAATTGGGATCATTGGCAGGGATGGGGGAAGTTTATATAAACCATTCAAATAAACTTTTCCTTTCTTGGTGTTTGACAGGTGTCTCTGTCCATTAGCAGAGACAGTGCCATTCATAGTACAATCACTAATGCTCCATGTAAACCATAGCCAGTCACTAGTTTCCAGGGTGAGGCAGAGGGGACTGTGTGCCCTGACAACAGAATATTTTACTGCTAGAAAGAGTATCTGTGCTAGTTTTATAGCCTGCCTGCTGTGAGACACACGTTTCCAGGCCTGATGTCCTAGTCTCAGGGATTCTTTAAAGTTCTTTTAGAGTTAAAATGTCGGGTTTTGTTACAAGGGTTTTTACAAAAGCCTAATATGAATAGAAAGATTTTCAAGCAGTTTAAAAAAAAGCAATGAAAGGTAGTTACTTTTTCTTATTGAAGCAAACTTTGTAATGCTGGATCATAGCTGAATGAAACAAAAAGTCATGAGCTGCAGATAAATCACACACATAAAATTGGGAGAATGGGATTAGAACCCAGATCTTCCCTCTTCAGAAACATAATTCTCCATCCATTTGAGGAAAAGGAGATCTCTGGTTGTTAGCACTAATAGAAGGTCCCTTATTTTCAGCCACCAGAAAGAGATATTACACATACATAAATTTATAGAATGACCAGAGCCTGGGTATTTGTGCAACTCTGTTTTCCCTCCATGTGTTCAGAGTTGACTTGCATAGCATGTGTGAAGGGTTTATTTTTCCATTCCTTTTTGCAAGATTGCCTGATTTTCTGTGTGTTTCTCCTTCACTAGGACTGCAGTTTCTGCTTGTTATCGCACATGATTATTTGTTGTAGATGTGTTGAATTTGGGATGGCTTAAATGCTTGTCTACCACTGCTCTCTTTCTCAGGATGGGAAGTGATAATGGACTAAAACAAGCTAATAAAAATAATAAAATACAATAATATTTTATGAAATAGCCATCACTGAATTGACAATGATTTCCTCCAGACAATTTGTGTTAGATTATTAGCAGCAATGGTATTTTAGTGTGTTAGACCCACAAGAGAGGTCGCCCTATGGGATAGGGTGCAAGCAGATACCAGACACAGTGTTGGTATATAATATTCTAAATGCTCTTTATTCATTACAAAACAAACCTTCTCGCTCCACAGTCACACCCCAATCATACTATACTAGAGTCCAAAGGTCAGAAAAGTCCTGATGGCCCATCAGGATAAGCTCAGGATCCTTCTGTTAGGATAAGATACTAAAATGTGGGGAGCTGGCAAAAACCACATCGATATCTACACAAGACTCTGGATCAATAAATGACTCCGATTTGCTAAAATCATAGGCACCTATTTATAGTCCATTTTGTCACGTCATTGGTTCTTTGCCTTTGTTTACTAGGCCTTCTACCCACACGATTCCAAAGACACAATCCTGGAAGGGCCGCCCTGATCCCAGGTGTGCCGTTTCCTCCATTTATATCAGTTCAGCTGGTGTTGTTTCCTTTTCTGATGATTTTCTATATTTTTCTTGGAGCATAAGATTGTTTTTGCACAGAGTTCTTACAGTCCTTGACCTTAAGTCCTTGCAGCTTTGGTTGCTAACTTGCAATGCATGCATTCATGTCAAGCATCCGTCATTCATACTAGGCCTCAATGACCTGTAACATATTACATGGGTATATGAATCACAATGTGTATTTTACATACACATTGGCCTGGTATGAATGTCGCATGCTTGACATGAATACATGCATTGCAAGTTAGCAACCAAAGCAAGGACTTAAGGTCAAGGACTATAAGAACTCCGTGCAAAAACAATCTTATGCTCCAAGAAAAAGTGTGGGAAATATATATATATATATCCCAACAAGTGGATATATATTTTTATTTTTGCATCAGATGTAAAACAAGCCAAAGAGGTGAGAGAATATTTTTTAAACATCCATAATTATTTTCAGCTACAAAAGAATCAAATGAGTGTGTCAAAAGTTAACATTAATATTTCAGGTTTAAAATGTCAACAACCAAAAAACGGGAATTGATTTCTTGCAATTATGTAGATTACTGGAAAGAGCTGTTATATATCATCAGCTATATCATTTAACACATTATCCAACATCCATGATTTCTTCAGGATTGTGGCCATACTCTAATGTAAGCATGAGCGTATACTATAAATAGAAATGGACCCAAAGCAAAACCTGGATCTGAGCTCCCTCTCACTCTAGATCCAAACTTTATAGCTAGTACCTACCTAGTATGGACTGAATCCAAACATGCCTGAACTTTGGAGAAGTTGTATCTGATGGTTGTAGCTTGGGCTAACATCTAATAAAACGTGAAAATATCTGTGTAATAAACTAACCAGCTACTGTTTATTGGCTCTTCTTATTGTAACTGTTTGATCAGTTTGCATTAGCTATGGAGAAGTCATACTTATTTACACTGGGTAGCATCAGGCTGAGTTATGTGTCTGGAATCAGTCATCCATAGAGGAAAGAGTGACAATTTTTAATGCCCAAGTTACCAGCCAAGTGGAAGACATGGAGCCTATCTGGTGCATGGGTTGATCTGATCTGTTTCCTGCAGAGACATATATCCAATGAGCATAAGCATCAGTAACTCAGACGTTTAAAATAGCATGCATCGGCTGGCTTTTAGGATACGTTTTGGAGCTCCTGCCACACTGCACAACCCAAATTGAGTTTAACTTGACCCGTGGTAATTGTTAAGTTGACACTTTATTAGCAGTAGGGATTTGGATAAAATAAGGCCCTCCCTGATCATTAACTTAAATCTCAAACCAAACCTTTCAGCCCGTGTCACAGAAAGGGTAGAGGAACATAAGGATTCTCTATTGCGCAGCCTTTCAGGCTCTGGGCTTGACTTTTGCCACCAGCGCTCAAGCCATCTCTTCTGACACTTCACCTGTGACACATCCCTCAGGGATAGTGCAGGGTCAAGGAGTATCTAAATTCTCTACTGGACTGGGCCTTTAGCACAACCGTGCCATTCTGGATCTTCATCCTATTACACACACAGTTGTGAGTGATGCATAGAACTGGGGGGAAAGTCTTAGATTTCCTCTCTCTGTAAAGTGCAGGACCCCTGCTGCCCCAATTGCAGAACTGTCACATACTGTTACATCCAAGAATTACAGAGGGCGGTACTTCCAGGGATCACAACAACCCCCTGGTAAAAGAAACTTGTCCCTTAGGTACCATCATCTTTGGAAAAAAACACTGGAACTGCAAATGAATTTAGCTGTAATGTTGAACTCTCAGGTTGGCTAACCCTGCTAGTACATGTGTTTCCTACAGAGAGCCAGTGGCCTCTGTTTCCGCAGCATAATAAAGGAAGTTAGCACAGTGGGATGTGATTCAGATTATCCTAATTGGCTACATCACAAATGCACCAGCAGCAAAGTCCCAATTTGTTTTACTTAGCTTTACCTCTGATCATGTGACATTTTGCTAAGTAAAACCGATCCATTATCATCTCTTAGAGGCTGCTACTGCTGCTGCTGCAAGTCTCCTATTTCCAGCATGTCACTGGCAAATATACGTATTTTAATCTAATCCCTTATTTTGCCAATGCGATTTGTATTAAACCAAGATAGAGTGAGACAGACATTGTACATTTTTATTTAATAAGGAGAAACTGCAAAGGCCTCAAGCTGTGTAATTCCCTTCTGCAGGAGTAAGGTATTTATGTGCCAGAATAATGATCTGTCAGCTGAATTGGTGCAAAGTGGCAAGGACACAATGCATCTTATGGCTGTTTGAGAAAAAAGTCGCAGGTAGTAAGTATAGTTTTTCCAGAGGGCAAGCCTGTATTTGCTAATCTTATTTAAAGGGATCAGATCAACCCAGAGCTGGTGTCAACTAAGCAGAATGGCATCAGGAGAAACATTTATAGGCAGGAAATATTCAGTATTTAGGTCAATTGATTCAGAAATAGGTGTTGTTATTTGGGATCTGGATTTGAAGAAGCCTAACAAAGGTGAAAATCTACTTCCTCTGTATGCATCGGTAATGCACACCCCTAGGATGCTGGGGTTTGTTATTCTTCCTTCGCTCTCCATTATGGTTTTAAATTTTTTAGCTCTCATTTGAATGAATGTCCACACCATCAGTCCTTACAAATCTTTCTCCTCAGCTATGGAATGCAGATGAAAAAAAAGGGTCATAAGTGTGCTAGATGATATAATGCTCTAATACACAACAGATTCTAATTTCAACCTGTTAGTCATGAACTCTAGCACTAGTCAGGAACCAGATTCTCAGTTCTGCTGGAAATGTCAAAAATTTCCTGTGAGATAAAAAGTTTGACCTTTTTCTGATTATATCAAAAGTTTGATAAAACTGAAACACTGCATTTTGATTTGGATTTTTTTGGTTTAACGTTTATTAAACAAAAAGTTGTTTAAAAATGAAAAATACCAAAACGTTCCATTCTAAAAATATCAAAAACAGAACATTTCAACATTATCAAAACACTTCATTTGAAGCAGCAAAGAGTCCTGTGGCACCTTATAGACTAATAGACGTACTGGAGCACGAGCTTTCATGAGTGAATCCCCACTTTGTCAGATGTTTTTTTTCCCCCAAACCAAATGTTGTCAAATCTGAGTCATTTCCACAGAAAGTTTTGCTTTTGAGAAAATGGCATTTTATGGTGGAAAAAAATGTTCCATCTGAAAAATGCTAACCCAATTGCAGGGAACATGTTTCAGGGGTTATAACTGCCTTCCAATAGGTCTGTTAGTCTACAAGGTACCACAGGACTGTTTGCTGCTTTTACAGACCCACACTTACATGGCTACCCCTCTGATACTTAACTGCCTTCCTGTTCTTTACAGGTAGGTGAAAGGGCAGAAGGGCAGTCTTCAATTTGTGTTGTGACAAGGGACACAGCACTGAAAAGGGCGAGAACTGGTATATATCTTCTCATAGCCCTTTGGAAATGGCTTACTGAAGTGTTATGTGTCTGATCCAGCACTATTAAGTCACATGGGTAATTGGCCATTGACTTCAGTGGAGGCAGGATCAGACATTAGATTAATTCCTTCCCCTCTTCCTCTCCACCCCATTTTTCTTCCCAGGATGAAGCTTTTGCCTAGCAATTGTTCCCCCAAACCTGAAGAACAAAGCTGAACCCAAATCAATATGTGTGAAAGGGTTAATAAAACACAAGCAGTAACTGGGAGATATCACTAAGTGTTTGACAAGAAAACTGCTGCTTGACTCTAGACTGACAAAAATTCTTCGTATTTTCTCCCCCTTGGAAAGATTTCAGAGTGCTAAGAATGTTCAATACAGCCGTATAAAGTAGCTTCAGACAGCAAACAGGATTAAAACCTGCCTTCAGAAAGTGAAAGAAAGTCAGATTACTCATCAAAATTAAATTTGGCTTTAGATTCCATTACTTTCTACATTAAAAAGCTCTGGGGATTAGGAGATAAAAGCAGAATCCAATCTGGAGACAGACTCAGGGGAAATGCAAGCCAGCCAGTAATCCAGCTCTTTCCTTTAATAAGCTCATCCTGAAGTTGAGGAAAGTAAGAATAATTAAGCCCATTTCTGAGTCTGACTTCACTGGTTCCCAGGCTTCTTTATCTATAGACCTGGGCTTTGCTTGGCTGCTTTAATGGTAAATCAATGGGTAGTGCATGTTTTCCAACCACAGTAACTCTAGGAACTAGGTTTTGTTACTAAACCTTATGTTAAAATAAGCCTCATATGTTTGCCTGCCCTTTTGTATTATCCACTGCAAAGGCTAATATCATTCTGGGGCATCCTAATAGAAGTGTCGTACGTAGGCCTGAGAAGTATTAGTCCCACTCGACTCAGCACTGGTGGTGGTTTCAGATGGACTACTGTCTCTAGCTCCGGGCACCACACTGTAGGAAAAATGTGGACCAACTGAAGAGAGTCCAGAGGAGAGCAACAAAAATGATAAAAAGTTTAGAAAACCTGACCTCTGGCAAAAGGTTAAAAAACAACTGGGCAAGTTTAGTCTTGAAAAAAGAAGACTTGAGAGGAGGACTTGACAACTGTCTTAAGGGTTCTTAGAAAAAGGAGAGTGATCAATTGCTTTCCATGTCCAATGAAGGTAGGAAGAGAATAAATGGGCTTAATCTATAGCAAGGGAGATTGAGGTTAGATAATAGGGAAAACTTTTAAGGGCAGTTAAGCACCAGAACAGGTTTTCTAGGGAGGCTGTAGAGTCTCCGTCATTGGAGGTTTGTAATACCTGTTGGAGGCTGGACAAAAACCAGTCAGGGATTATCTAGGTTTACTTGGTCCTGCCTCAGCACAGGGGGATGGACTTGATGTCTCCCCAAGCTGTCTTAACGGCCCTGCCTTTCTGTGCTTCTATGATTTAATTGGGACTAATCTATTCGTAGCTGAGGAGCTTGCAATGATCCACGTGTACCTCCAGTTATCAATCTGGCGGTAATTTTTCACCACAGACCATGATAAAGAAGCACAGCTCCTGTCTTGCATAATTGGTCTTGTCTTTAAATGGAAATTTTATTCTGCAGAAACTGAAAAGCGACAGTAGGTATGTCACCATGGACTAGCAGAATCTGACTGCTGGTGCGATGACATTTATTGTTCTAATTCGGGGTAGGCAACCTATGGCACACGTGCCAAAGGCAGCAGTCGAGCTGATTTTCAGTGGCACTCACACTGCCTGGGTCCTGGCCACTGGTACGGGGGGCTCTGCATTTTAATTTAATTTTAAATGAAGCTTCTTAAACATTTTAAAAATCTTATTTACCTTACATACAACAATAGTTTAGTTATATATTATAGACTTATAGAAAGATACCTTCTAGAAACATTAAAATGTATTACTGGCTCGCGAAACCTTAAATCAGAGTGAATAAATGAAGACTTGGCACACCACTTCTGAAAGGCTGCTGACCGCTGTTCTAACTCATTCACTGCCATGCAAGACAGTATGTGAGCCATTGAGCAGATAGACCAGACACTGAACTTGAAATGTAGTTATCACTGACATTACATTCAAGGCCTGGCTTATTCACCCAAACAAATTAACCCAAAACACGAGCAAAGCAACACAAAACATCTGGTCGCAACGACCAGTCTTCCTGGCTTTCTGCAAGCAGGGAGGGGACAGATCATGCCCCTCTTTTAGGTAGCCTGCTCTGCAGCAGCTTCCAGATCAGCCACGTGAAAGGCAGGGAACTCGGTGTAACCCCTTCCATGCTGGGATGGAAGGATTACCATTACATCTTGTCATAGGGTCCTCCTGTGACCATGAGCCCCAAATCCCATGGATGCTGTCTTAATTCTTTGCTGCCTAGGTAGACCCTTGCATGGCTATCATCATTACTATTATTTAGCATTTATACTTCAGTAGTACCTAGATCCATCATCCAGGTCTGAGTCCCATTGTGCCAGACAATGTACAGGCAGACAGCAAATGACAGTCCCTGCCCAAAAGATCCAAAAAGACCCATGGTTGGATGGTTATCTCCCAGATCAGAAAGGCCTGTGTCAAGTCAGAGGATGAGTGAATTCTGAGACACGGTACAAAGAAAAGACATGGGCTGGGAATCTCAGAAGAATAAGCTCTTGTGTACTTCCTGCAGTGGGTCAGCCTGCGAGATCTCACAAGAAATGTTGCACTGGTGGGGTTTTGGCTGATGCATTCCCAGAGGAAAACATGGAGTTCAGAGGTGTGAGAAAATGCATACAAGGTTGGGTTGGGCTTTTTCATAAGAAAAGCATTTCTGAAGCTCCAGGAAAATTGTGGATTGAGGGTTAGTGGAATTTTTATCCTAAGCTTCAGGTCAGTTATTTACCCAGAGATATTTTCCTGTCCCCAAAGGGAACCTCAAATAAATATGGAAATGCTGCATGCAGCACTCTGAGCAAGGAGGGAATAGTGATGGTCTCTAAAGGAGCTGGAGAAACTTTTGGGTTTGAAAATGCATCTCATCAGTGTGAGACAATAACACCCCTCCCCCATTTGCAGATGATACCAATGGAAAGTGAAGCCCTGGAAAGATTAAAGACTTGTACGTTTCTAGTCTGCTAAGTAATTTTTCTGCCTGTTTGGACACATGTTGGTACTTCTAAAGGGAAATGTCAGGTAAGGAAAGGTCCCACGGGTCTGCCTGATGTTCATGTCGATTAGCCACTTCAGTTAAAGTAATTGACTGTGGCTATACTGCTGGCTAGGTGGTAGAGGCATCATCCTGCAAGATCATGTTTTCGGGCAGCTGGTATATGGAGCACTGCAAAGACAATGTACTCCGTTTCTGGTAGGCAGCACCTCAGATGACACAATTATGATTTAGTCTGACTAATTAACCAGCAGCTTTGATGGGCTCTGACCTGAGGCCTGTGGTATTTGGCCCTAGTGAAAATTCCATTTGAATATTCACATCTAGCTCCTACTGGTTCCAGAGGCCTTGTAGGTTTTGGAACAGACGAATGAATCTATTTGGTCAACTTACTTCTTGGGTTACTAGTTCCTGGGATTACGGCTCTCTCAATAGAAAACAGCAGAGGTTGGTAAGAGGCAGATGAGAAGGAGTCTAATGGCATTTACTCGTGTGACGTTGCACGCTATATGATTTTAAGAAAGCACGCTGATGAGTATGAATATAATGTAACTGGAATATGCTTTATGCAAAAGGTCTCTTGTACAGTATCATTACAAAGCTTATAATCTACTGAGTGTGGTCATCCTATTTGTGTAAATGGATCACTCTTGTATCTGAAACTAGAAATATAAAATAAAATCTGAGACCTTTGTAATTATGTAAAGTGTGGCCATAATGGTGGTTAGGATCTTGATGGCTCCCATTAACCAGACATGACTTTGGATGGCTCTGTTTACTTGCAAGCTTCCTGTATGCGTGTTGCTGCAAGCGGTAAGAAGTCTTACATGACATGTGATCTGTCAACACTGAACTTGACTCTATCTTTAACCTGGTTTTTTCCATGAGAAGGTGGGGGGAACCAGAGGGACATAGGTTCCCACCTTATGCAAAAGATATAAGTGTCGTGAAGAGAGAAAAGTGAGCCTTGAGAAATCCCCTAGCTACCACCTGAGCTGGAACAAGGGCTATACCAGGGGAAAGGATTGTGCCCAGACTAGGAAGGCGTCCAGTCTGTGAAAGAAACTTATTGAAATATCTCTGAGGGTGAGATGTTATCTGTATTCAGTTTTATTACTGTATTAGGCTTAGACTTGTGGGTTTTATTTTATTTTACTCTGCAATTCACTTTGTTCTGTCTGTTACAACTTGGGACCGCTTAAATCCTACTTTCTGTATTTAACAAAATCACTTCTTACTTATTAATTAATCCAGAGTATGTGTTAATACTGGAGGGTGGAGGGTGGAGAGGGTGACAGCTGTGCATATCTCTCTATCAGTGTTATAGAGGGTGAACAATTTATGAGTTTACCCTGTATAAGCTTTATACAGGGTAAAACAGATTTGGGGTTTGGACCCCATTGGGAGCTGGGCATCTGAGTGTTTAAGACAGGAACACTTCTGTAAATTGCTTTCAGGTAAGTCTGCAGCTTTAGGGCATGTGGTTCAGAACCCGAGACTGTGTTCGAGTGGACTGGCGTGTCTGGCTCAACGAGACAAGGTGCTGGAGCCCTAAGCTGCCAGGGCAGGAAAGCAGAGCAGAAGTAGTCTTGGCACATCAGTCAGCAGTTCCCAAGGGGGGTTCTGTGATCCAACCCATCACAACTGTTATTTCCCCAGGTGATGAACTCAAGGTACTTATGTTTCTTCCGCCCCCTTACAAGCAGCTCAGCATGAGAGAATGGACCCAGGAATCATTTCCAGCTCTGTGATGGGACAATGCAGAGTATTTGCAGTATGATTTTCAATGAGAGCTGCAGATGCTGAAAACCTCTGGAAATCAGACTAATGATATGTACATGTCTGTCTAATAAGTGGGCTTCTCCTCCCGTAAACACTGGTGAGAGGAAGGAATTCTCCCAAAGCTCAGGGTTCAAAAAAGAATTAGATAAGTTCGTGGAGGATAGCTCCATCAGTGGCTATTAGCCAAGATGGTCAAGGATGCAACTCCATATTCCGGGTGTGCCTAGCCTCTGACTGCCAGAGGCTTGGAGTAGACAACCGGGGGTGGATCATTCAATGGCTGTGTTCATTCCTTTTGAAGCATCTGGCCACTGTCAGAAGACAGGATACTAGGTTAGATGGACCATTGAGCTGACCCAGTATGGCCATTCTTAAAATGTACCAGCACATCTGAGCAGGCCCTCTTTGCAAGGGTATGAAAGGATTGGTCATGGGTTTTTTGTCACCCACTCCAAAATGGGCTCCATCTGTGTCCCTGGAGTAAAGCTAGTAACTGCCAGTAGTTTATTTGTGATTTTACATGCATCTCCTGGTAGATTTGAATTTTTAAGTCTCTAGTCAGTAGCCCATAGACTCCTTCTGATTCTGTGGCCGTTGGGAGGGATGGGTAGCGTGGGTGAGGAGTGGGAGGATGAAAGAAAATGGAATTTAGGTCATTATCTCCACTTTACTCCACTGTGAGTCAAGAACCTCCCCAGAGGCACATCAGTTAATACTTTTATCCAGTGGCCAGCAAAAAACAGACACTGGATGCTGTGGACGCACTCCACCGTCACTCCACCTCCCACAGGCAGGCACTGGCTGCCCACCTGAAAACAACAGAAGGAACCCTGGCTTCTGGAAACGCCATCTGTGCCTTTAAAAATCCTAAAATACACCAAAAAGTGGTAGCGGGGAGAAGGCACACAAGCCAGATAAGCCTTCACTACAGAATTCCCCTGGCGCCAGCATGTATCAAGAGCTAGTCACAAAGCCAAACACAGCTAAGGCTGGATCTTGTAGTGTGCCCTCTCTGTGTCCTGGAAAGAGGAAATGAGCTATGATGGTTCCCCTTTTGGCTAAACTCAGCAACTGTTTTGCTAACTGAGCCCTTGGGCGCGTTGGCTGAAACAAACGCAGGGGAAAAGATGCATCTACTGCAGTAAGTGGACCCACTCGAGCTGCTCCTGGGACTGGGATTAACAACATGGGCGAGCAGCTCACACAAAATGTTCACACTGCGATTCAATCTCAGACCATCTGCGCCAGTCTCGACCCCACTGAATCAGTGGGGAAGCAGTCCCTCCAGGCCTGACGCATTTGCTTTTTTTAATTAAATGAGCTATAGAGAAATATAACATTTTCCTTCTGTAATTCATCCCCGTGGCTCCTCTTCTCTGTCATTTTAATTAAAGTCGGCCTCAGCCCTGGTTTAGATATCTGCCATTATTGGTATTAAATCAAGCTCGCGTTTTAAGGAACAGGCCCCTCTTTGAAAGTGAAGAATGATAGTGCCGGGGAATAAACATTTGAAGAGGACAGAGCGGCCGTGAGAAGCGTAGTCTTCAGGCTTCATTAGTACAGATTTTAGCTCAATTTATTTCCCACCCACTGCCTTTGCTCATCAGATGGATGGAGAGGCAGGGAGCTGATCAAGTTGAAATCTCTGAATCCCCCTGAGCACTGAATGAATGAGCCCCTCTTCTTTGAAGGGCAACTTAAAGATTCTGCTGTCATTCTAGTCAGGGCTGAGATCTCTTCTGTTGGGCCCCCTCAGAAATGGGAGGGGAGGGGGCACGATCATGTAATTATCATCCCCATGTATTTATTTTTTGGCCAGCAAGTCAACGTTCGCTGAGTTTCAAAGTGCTGAAGAAACTGTTCATGGAAAGTTCGATTTTTGCACCAAAAATGTGCACAGATAATTTTCAGGCTTTTCATCAGCTTTAATTGTTTGTGTTGCCGAAGCCCTCAGAGGCCCTGCCCATGATTGGGCCTTCATTGTGCTGCAAAACCCCCGTACCACGTCCCAGCCCCATGCAATCAGAAGAGATGAAATATGAGAGAAATGAAGGAGCACAGACTCATAGACTTTAAGGTCAGAAGGGACCATTTTGACCATCTAGTCTGACCTCCTGCACAACGCAGGCCAGAGAATCTGACCCACCCAGTCCTGGAGCATTGTCAGGATGGGGAACCAAGGCAAAGTGAGGGTAAGTAACTTGTCTAAGGTCGCACAGGGAGCCTGTGGCAAATGATAAGATCTAGATCTCCTGAGTTCCAGTCCAGTGCCTTAACCACACTCCTTCCTCTCACATTCAAACACACCACTAGCCACAGATAAGTGCAAATGAAATATAATAAAAACAGAATAAAACTCTCCATCTTCCAGCTAGGGATCTCAGTGAGCTTCACAAACATTTACTCCAGGAATTTAGCCTTGCAGGTAGGTAAACAGTTATTTCTATTACACACACAAGAAAACTGAGACCAAAAGAGATTAAGGGCTCAGTGGGGAGAAATGGCTTCTAGTGTTATAGATGCAATTTTCTGTGCTTAACTGATTGCTTAACTGTTTGTCCAGTGATTGATGGACTGCAGCTGTCACCAGGTGGTACCCCAGGAACTGAAACAACCACTCGGCCAACCACCAAAGAGATGGGAAGATTTTATCGTGAAAAGAAATAGCAACACATGGAAAATGAAAGCCAGGATACGAAAAGAATGGAAGACGTGTTGTGACTGGCATAATCTATACACGGGCTGAAGGACCAATCAATCAAGGTGATTAAGGTGAATTGCTTGTGCACAGAATACAGAACCTGAGAGATTAGTGGTTCGTGTAAATGCCATACCATTGCACACCTATGTCAAATACTTCAATCTCTAATTGGCAGAACCAGCATCTACATTTAACTGCGAGTGCAGAAACTCTGATTGTCAGATGCACTGGGTGTTCAAGACCCCAAATGCAATTAATGGAGACAGCAGGTGCACCTGCTGTTGCCAGTTCTTGCTATTTTATTGTGATATTTGGTGGTTTTTTCAAAGCCTCAGCTCCTGGAGTCAGATGATCACAACCTCAACTGTCATTTAAACAAACAAATACACTTGTAGCCCTCATGGTTGTAAAGAAAAGGTGGAGAACGTGACCTGAGGGTAACCTAAAGGTTCTGACACCCAAAGGGAAACAAGAAGAACCCACCATATATTTATTTATTTAATCTCCTGATTTTTAAGGCAACTGGGTAAATCGTGAGTGTTGAGGACTTGGAGCAGGCAATACTATGCTCAGCACTTCTGAGAAATCAAGATCTAGGAATATGGCATGTCTGAGGGGCAAATTCGTGCCTTTGTATGGCTGTAACTGGAGAATGCCATAGTTGTGAGTAGAGAGCTCAGAATCAGTGAGCTTATGGAGCAAACTGCTGGAGCTTTGCTCAAAAAAACCCAGCTTGAAGCCTGCACCTGTGTGTGAGCTCTTGTATTTACTTTCCATTAGGCAGTACAAATGGCAGCCCTGTGCCTTAAACACAAAACTAGCCTTCCTCCCTATAATAACCACTGGTAGTTATTTAGCAACTTTCAGCCAGAAAGATCCCAAAGTGCTTGATAGCTACAGACAATCACAGGCCCCCTGTGAGGTGGAAGACAGCAGTCATTCTGCACCAGCAATGCTAGGCAACTTCTCCCCATTAACGTGAGGAAGTGAAGAATGAATCCAATTAAAACACAGAGGGAATTTTGGGCAGGCAGAACGTAATTACCCAAGTAATAAAATGGCTCTAAACAAACACCAAATCCACTGACTTAAAGCCTAAAGCGCTGCAGGATTATCCGCGCATGCGAATGTGAGAGAATTCCCTAATGACTGAGAGTAGCGTCTTTTGCCATTGCAGAGGATGGCCAGTGCTTAGTGGTTTATTTTTGCAAAGTGCAGGGAGGTAGACTACCTGCCGCTATAGAATAAATCACCACTGTTGTGTGAGCAGAGGCAGCTGGAACGAGCAAGGGGTTCACTTTACAGTACCGCCCAGGGCTGGCTTTGTGTTATGGAAAAACGCCCCCCTTAAGAAATCTCTGGCAAGGTATTCCCAAAATCATGGTGGAGTCTCATCAGCTCACTTAAATAGCCAGACCCCAATCATAGAATGAGCTCTTCACAGACAGAGCCCATGAGCCTCCATAGACTCTGATCTCTACAACTAAGTAACAACCCCGCTCTGATTAAACACATGCATGGAAATGCAAGATATGCAGGAAAAAGGATGCAAGATACTCAGCCAGGAGTTTGACTTAGGTTTTGGTTTATGATAAATGAGAGGACACCACAAGTCAGTAAGGGGCTCCTCTTGCCCTATCCTTGGCCTCCCTCCCTTCCCCCTGACTTTTCATTTGGGTTCAGATGTCCTGACTCCCTTTAGATCACATGCCTTCCTGAAGGGGCCCATTCTTGCAGACCGTCTGGGAGCTACTTAATACAGTATGGGCACTCTCCAGAAAGAAACCAGCGAGGGACTCCGCACCTCAGGGTTGAGTTCAAGTTTAAGCACGGAGATGCATTCAGAAAGAGGAGCAAGGGTCCTAGCCTCTGAGACCCAAACACAGAGGTACAAAGGGCTTCCTGCTGCCATAGTTCTTGAAGCAAAATAATGAATGCCTTGCTTCAGCCATTACTCAGCCTAAGCACACAGAAAACCTAGCCCCCAGCCCCAACTCCTTTTCTTTCCCCATTAACCAAGCCTTATATAGCCACCCTGTGATAATTAGCTGCCTGATGCCAATTAGACTCCCTACCATTGCTACTGAACTACCTGCAGAGCCATTCATTCCCATTAGCAGGGTGCAGAGGCTTTTAGGGGTGTGTGTGGGGAGAGAGGGGGAGAGAGAGAGAGAGAGAGAGAGAGAGAGAGAGATGACCTTTTAACCCTTTCCCTGCCGGGACACTCATCTCATCCCACCTACTAACAACAATCTGGTTCTTGGTCTTTCCTGCAGTATGGGCCTTCTGTTCCCAAGTGCGCTGCATGCTTAGTTGGTCTTTTCATTACACTGTTGTTAGACGTATGGATGTAACATCCAGGTCTTGGCCTGGTTTATAATCAACATCCTCCTGGCAAATCGTGGATGTCAGCGCCTGTCCCTGATGGATGCCCATGTTTTTGGTGTACGGTCTTTTATGGCTTCATTATTTTGCTTTGTCACATCCAGCCTGCTGTATGCTGTAATCAATGGGGACAATGAAAAACATGAAATACATGGACAGATTAGGTCAAATAGCCATCCTAGAGCCCAGTTAGCTCTCTGATAGTGACTAGTACCAGACATGGCAGAGGAAGGAAAAAGAACCTGGACACATGGAATAGTATGCCCACAGGGAAGTTTTCTTCTGACCTCAGGAAGTTAGTGGTTGACTATTTCCCTGAAGAAGGAAGTAGAAAGATTTAGATTCAGATCTCACTGCAGGAATATCAAGACCACTCTCAACCCTCTTTTTATCCCTGAATTAAACCCCACAATAAACAGAATCTGAATTATGTAGTTGCAAACTAAACCATGTGTTTCTCTCGGTGGGGGTGTTTTTCACTAACATCTCCACTGAAAGTTACGACGTAACCTACTAAACTAACCTTCCTGGGATTTAATGGCACAGGAATATATTGTACACATCAGCCCATTACTAGTGTGGTGAGCGCCATAGAAATGCCTATGAATAAATCCAATAAATCAGATTCCCCCCAGAACTACAAAATGTGGCAGATCGATCTCACTTTGTATGTCTCATCCACCTACTCTCAAAATGTTGACAAAGAAATAAAGTTTATCAGAATTTTTTGTTCTTTTATAAATTTCAGTTCTCTTTTTCTCTCTATTTTTTTTAATTATCACTAGGACCATTTCCAGCAGGGTATTTAAAGATAATAATAATACTTAGCTTTTTTCATCCAGAGATCTTAAAAGCACTTGAGAAATGACATCATAGTAATCAGCAGCCCCGATTTCACTAGCATTGGTGCATCATTCCCTTGAACCATTGTAAAAATAAGCTTTCACAGACTCTAAAATCAATGGAAATATGCCCATAATCAATATAGTTTATTGCAATGGAAACAGCTTTATGAGGGCCTGATGAAAACTCTACAAGTAACCATTGCTCTACAGGATTTGCAATCCCACCCACTGCAGATTTGGGTTAGTGCATGAAAACCAGAACTTGAAACTGACTAGAAACTAAAATGTGTAATTGACTGATCTTTCTGTATTAGCCAAGTGGAAGTAAACGCAATGAAAGAAAATGCAGAAAATAACATGCTGATGAATTTAATATCCAAGGCATTTGTTATAACAGAGAAATTGATTTTCTAAAAAAATATACTGTTCAATTTTTTATCTCCCCTTCCATGTGCTTTCTTAAAATAACCACACTTGCACAATATCTTTCTAACAAGGATGGGAAAACAGGAGTGGAAAAAGATGACAAATATAAATCATGAGTTCATAGCGCATGATACTAGGAAAACTATTTAGAAAGAGATGGCTTCCAGGTTATCCGCGGCAAGAACTTTGCAGGTGCAAACGTGCAAATGTACAGGAGCAAATGAAGATTAAAATTTAGACTCCTCTATTTAGGTCAAGTACATCTCCAGCATGGGCTGTCTGGTGACATGTCTTGCAGTACAACATAGCTATCCCATTAAAGACACTGAATATGTAGCTTAGAGATAAAAGCACATGCTGTATGTGACAGCTGCCTGAGTCTGAGTATTCAGATGGGACTGCCGACTAGAAAAACAAACACTGAATGGCAATACTGAAAGTGCGAGGGATGGCGTAGAGACAGGAGAAAGGGATTTACCTTTTCCTTAAAGTAATATCTAAACTATGAGAAGTATAATATTGACAAATGAGGATATTAAACTTGTTGGTGTCCTAGTCATTTGGGGGAATATTACTGGGGTGTTAGCTTAATCCTCTGACATGATCACTTCTTTACCTTCAGTAATAAAAACAACAACAATAGTACCCAGCTTTTATATAGCACTTTTCATCAGTGGATCTCTAAGTGCTTTAGAAATTAAGGAAGCATAATTATCCCCATTGTACAAATGGGGCAACGGAGGTGGAGAAAGGTGACATGACTTACCCAAGGTCTCTGGAAACAGACCCGAGGTCTTCTGAGTGCTCTATCATAGAATCATAGAATATCAGGGTTGGAAGGGACCTCAAGAGGTCATCTAGTCCAACCGCCTGCTCAAAGCAGGACCAATCCCCCCTAAATCATCCCAGCCAGGGCTTCGTCATGCCTGACCTTATAAACCTCTAAGGAAGGAGATTCCACCACCTCCCTAGGTAACCCATTCTAGTGCTATCCACTAGACCATATTAATTTAGAGCAGACAATTCATAATTCATAAATTAGAGTTGAAAATCCTCAAACACAAATTGATGGGGTCCCAAGTAACTACCACCACCCAAGTATAGGACCTGATTGCCATTATGGACTGTTCAATGAACATGCCTTTTCAAGGCACAGCCAGATCTTCCCAGAGTATGAGAAATCCCTCAATACTGCAAAACTGGACAGAAAATGCCTTGGAGAAGAGTAAGATGGAAATACCATGAGGACAACCTTGGGAGTTTGCCGGAGAGATATTTAAAGGGCAATTCCATGTGAGGAAAACAACCCAGCAAAAATGGCTTAGTGTTTATTGTTTCTCAATTATTTCCTGAACAAATCACAGAATCATAGAACCTCGAGAGGTCATCTAGTGCAGTGCTCTGCATGTGCTCAGTTAGAAATGTAAAGAGTGCTCCTGTGGTTTTTCTGCCAGTCCTGGATGCTGAACATAGGATCTCAGAGTCAAGATGGGTTCCTTCCACCTGGTACATTATCACCCTTCATAAAAATCCTGTCTTCCATGTTAGGCCTATCACAGGCACTGGTGCAACTGCCCTGCCTTCAAAGGGGTTGCACAGGCGTAAGTCTCTGGAGACCTTTTAGCTGTTTGATTGCTGGAACACCTTTTGGTTAACAAGAATCCACAATGTGTCCTCTGCTGTTTAATTTGCATATAGTTATCTACCCTGTTGTTTGAATAAGGAGCAACTCTATCTATGTTGATTCTGTACTGCCAAATAAATAACAGACATCACAGAACCCGCTGGAGAATACCTTGCCAAAGTGTTCTGACAAGCACAGAGAGAAGATGGGACACAGAGACATAGATCAGTCCTGTGCATGCTTGGAGAGGGGCAGGTGAATATAGATCCAGGACTTTTGAAAGACTCTTGTCTCAGCATGAAAGGAGAAGGAAGCAAATGGACAGAGGCAGCTTTGGAGCAATTGCTGTTAGAAATGTCTAGGTCCCTGGGACCACAGATTCCTTCGGGCTTGATCTTGAACAGAGCTGTGTGTACAAGGGCATGATAAAAACAGAGCATCAGGATGGGGAACGTAAGGTTGCTGAACGCCAAGGAGGGGGAGCGTGTAACGAACTAGACCCGCAATTCCTCAGAAAGGCCCATTTTCCCTTCATAGCCTGCTCCCTTTCCATCCCATTCTCCTGTGAGGCCCATGGGGTGACTTAGATTTAATACTCTTCAGTGAGTAGGGCGAGGCATAGTGCAGTATCCTTGTTCTCCTTGCTGCACACTGCACAAGGACTGGTAGGATCATGGCTTTGGTATATCCTCGGTTCTAGTCTATTTGATATCGGTGAACTTTGTGTGCCACAGCAGAGAGACAGAGGTAGGCTACTTCAAGTGACCAGGAACAATTCAGATGAGCCCTAACCTTGTTAATACAAAAGGAGAGGCTCTTGAAAGCAGGGATGGATGATCCAGTGGATAGGACATTAGCCTAAGACTTGGAAGACCTGGATGCAAACTTCTGCTCTGCTACAATCTCCATGTGTGACCTTGGACTTCCTGGAAGAGCTCACTGACAACTGCCCTCACCTATCTCTAGACCTTTTAACTGTTTTGTGTCTTTTTAATCTGTTAGCTCCCAGCCTGCCTGAGTCTGGCCTGACCTTGGAATTAACACCTTTACTGCTCTTAGCACAGGTATTGTTCCCTAATCTCCTGATGTATTCACCAGGAAGTGTTTTTGGAACCATTGTGTAGGCTTAGACTCTCCCGAGGCAACAATTGTCCCCATTGCTGTCTGTCCAGAACAAGATGCTTAATTCTGTCATAAGTTGTCTCCATGACAGCAGCATCCTTTTCAATCATCCCACGGCAAGTCATTCCTTGTCCTGCATGCCTTCTCCTCCCTCCAGGTGGAAGACAAGCTAAGATGTACTGTTAAAGACATACCAATCTAAGGCATACATTGTGTTACTTTCCTGCTAAGCCCCCATGTGCGTACAGTAAACCTTCCAAGACAGTGTACGCTAAACATTTCCCATGACCCAATGACATACAGTATTCATAAATTAATACAGCCCTCATGCCCTCCACAGGAAAAGGAAGAACTGATATGCCAGTAGCCGTGTACAACAAACAAGAATGTGCAAATCGGGAGGAATTTCAGGCCTTTATAATTCATCATACACTATAGATCCTTGTTTGTTGTATATAACAGTCACTTCTAATGAAGTTAGAATTGAAGTCAGCGAAATTACACATTAAATCATGTTCATTGAATAGGTTTAAACTATTAAACATCACACAATGTTGTGTGATACCAAGGAAACTATACTGACCACATCACCCGGTGTACTTTGTTTATAGGCCTAATATTTTGGATGTAGAAGAGAAACATGTTGGAAATATAGCTAACCACATGAGGCTGTATGTGAGGTTTATTGGCGACAGCTCACTGGCTGCACTGCCTAGGCAGTTGCATAGCTTTAATGGGTAGGGGAATCTTTTACGAGAAAATAATAGTTTAGCAATGTGCACTTTGAAAACTGCACTTGACTGTTATTCATCAAACTAAATCTGGTGGCTCTGAGTGTGCCTGGACATAGAAAATTACTTCTTAGTATATTTCCCCAGAAAAAGATTCTCATAAGCAATACTTTTATATGTTCTTTACTCCCCAAATTCCCTCTCCCAATTTAAATTACAATGTGACTATCCAGGTACATTGTACAATTTCTGATATTTTTGTCTTGTAAATGGAGCTGCCATAAATTTCTTCTTGTAAATAAAACCTTTGGACAACTTTTAAAAGAAAAGTGCAATTTTTTCAGAGGCATTACTGATTGAAGGGATATATTACCGGGCTCAAATTTACCTGTTGTAGACACACACTCTCTCAGACTCTTGACAAGTCTGTGCAATTATTTCTCAACCTCTTTCTCCCAAGATTGTGCATATTTGCATTGGGCTTCAATGTGTTAACAAGAATGACAGACTGGGAATTTTCTCTCACAGTTTGCAAACTCTGCCACCCGTTTCATAGACTGAACTAAACATTCCTTCCTGATAATGATAAGAGGCTGCATCAGTGAAACTGAGAGGAGAATTTAATTTTAAACAAAAATTAGAATGACCAGAGCTGCTCTTCAAGTCTTGCTCCTGCACCATTTAATTTACTAAGAGCTTTGCTGTTGCTTTCAGTGGGCCCAGGATCATGCAGTCAACATCTGATGCAGCATTGCCTGAAAACAATGAGAGCTGGGCCTGGCTTCTATTTGTTATTGCTCTTAATTAGGGGCTGAGTTTCTAAGCAGAAGACCTATTGGTCTCAGCAGAAATTTCTGCATGAAAACTGATAACATGATATGACTTTAGAGCTGAATAGGAAACTCAGTTCTGTGTAGCAATGGTCACAAGTGGCAAAGGTTGAATCAGCATTAAAACTTTGAATAGGAGCAATATTCTTGAATTAAAGACATTATGTAGTCTGATAGTTATTTATTTACTCTTCTGCAGCTGTTCACCATGGTAGAATAATGCAGTGCACAATTTTCTGTAACAAACATTTCCCGCAAGAACCCCCAAGGACTTTAAATTCCCTTTTTAGCTTCATAAAGCACTTTGCTAGTGACTCACTTTCCCACTGCTAAATCAACTCAAATCATTTTGCACTAGCTTCCCACATTAAGTCTACAGGGAAAAAGAATAGAGTGCTGACATTTGCAAAACACATATCAAACAGCATTAGATGGTGTTAATTAAAGTAACTTGCTGAGAAATGAACTAAAAAAAATCAATCACCATTTTTACACAATTAAACTTGGTTTCTCTTGTTCTGAGCATTTCACTTTGGTTTGTGGGACAGATACAGCACAGGTACAACAGGACTCACTACCAGATTTCAACCTCTTTAGACTAATATCATAATCCTTAACTAGGATGATATTCAGAATGATCATTGCTAGCACAGAGCATTGTTGGAACTGGACTTGGAACCTAATCCTTTAAACATGCTAGTGTTTTTTCATACAGCCCATATTTACAGAGTCATAGGACTGGAAGGGACCTTGAGAGGTCATCTAGTCTAGTCCCCTGCACTTGTGGCAGGACTAAGGATTATTTATTCTAGACCATTCTTCACAGATTTTTGTCTAACCTGCTCTTAAAAATTCCCAATGACGGAGATTCCACAGCTTCCTAGGTAATTTATGCCAGTGCTTAACCACTCTGACAGTTAGGAAGTTTTTCCCAATGTCAGACCTAAACCTCCCTTGCAGCAATTTAAACCCATTGCTTCTTGTCCTAGCCTCAGAGGTTAAGGAAGACCAATTCTTCTCCCTCCTCCTTGTAACAATCTTTTACCTACTTGAAAACTGTTATCATGTCCCCTGTCAGTCTTCTCTTCTCCAGACTAAACAAGTCCAATTTTTTCAATCTTCCCTCATAGCTCATGTTTTCTAGAACTTTACTCATTTTTGTTGCTCTTCTCTGGACTTTCTCCAATTTGTCCACATCTTTCCTGAAATGTGGCACCCAGAACTGGATACAATACTCCAGTTGAGGCCTAATCAGCATGGAGTAGAATTACTTCTCGTGTCTTGCTTACAATACACCTGCTAATACACCCCAGAATGATGTTTGCTTTTTTTGGCAACAGTGTTACACTGTTGACTCATATTTAGCTTCTGATCCACTCTCACCCCCCAGATCCCTTTCTGCAGTGCTCCTTCCTAGGCAGTCATTTCCCATTTTGTATGTGTGCAGCTGATTGTCCCTTCCTAAGTGGAGTACTTTGCATTTGTCCTTATTCAATTTCATCTTGTTTACTTCAGACCATTTCTCCAGTTTGTCCAGATCATTTTGAATTTTAATCCTGTCCTCCAAAGCACTTACAACCCCTCCCAGTTTGGTATCATCTGCAAACTTTATAAGTGTACTCTGTATGCCATTATCTAAATCATTGATGAAGATATTGAACAGAACTGGACCCAGAATGATCATGCAGGCTATCAGTATGCCCTTGCAGCAAATGTGACTCCGATAACTACTCTCTGGATGAGTTTTCCACAGTTAGTGCACCACTTATAGTAGTTCCATTAGGTTGCTTTCCCTAGTTATTTATGAAAGGTCTAGCCATCCCTGTGGAATTACTGCCAAAAATTATTGAGATTATGGCTTGTAGAATTTTAAAAAAAGCTCAGGGCATTATATTTGTATTGGACACCATAGTACATCCGGTAGGCCTACAAATCATGTCATTGTCAATTTCACGGTTATAAGATTTTAAAAATCATAAATTTCACGATTTCAGCTATTTAAATCTGAAATTTCAGTGTTGTATTTGTAGAGATCCTGACCCAAAAAGGAGTTGGGGGCCAGGAGGGGGGTTGCAAGGTTATTATAGAGGGGGCTGCAGTACTGCTACCTTTAATTTAGTTAGGATGAGGACAATCTGAAGCTGAGTATTCTGAACTGTGCCTTTTGGAGTTTGGGATTTGATGTGGCCACCCAAGATGTGACTAATGAATAAGAACTGGCTAATACTCATGTTGGATGGAATGAGTCAATGGCTCTTAAATTATGGGAATATGGTGTAACAGCAAATCCTTCCATAATGATCAGATTGAGTTGCTTTAGGAAAATTTATGGGGGAATATGTTTTTGGGGATATGGTCAGTTTTTATGTTTATTAATCAGATACCAGTAAACAAGATTGCACCAAGAATCATGGCTGCTGAGCACCCACATAGGAGGGGAAAAGTAATCGAAGCCCCAACTATTGTGGATCGAACAATCTGGTTGGAAGGAGCACAAGTAAATGTAAGTGCACAATATCCGCGTGTATGCCATATGCTTTGCCTCTATTACAAGCGTGGCAACAACAGTGGGGAGATGGGGTTATACAAAATAAGAGAGGTACAGGGGAATATGTCATAGGCAGTATTGGTGCTGGAACTGGAGTTTTAAACTCATTTGATATTGAGACATTACAAGGGAAGATGTCAGCTCTGGGTAAGATTTTGGGGGCTATACAGACACGACACAAAATGCTGGTGCATTCCCGGAGCACGGAATAAGAAGTGTGGAACTCCAAATGAAACAAGCCCAAGCCTTGAAAACGTCTCTAAATGTAAATCTATTTGGTGTGTCTGAGATTGACAATAAAACTGTACTAGCTATATGATGTGCACAGATGCAAACTTATGGGATGCAGTACATAGAAAGAATGGTTAATTTGTTAAGCAATGGGCAATGGCCTTTTGAATGGTTCAAAGATCCTCATATATGAAGTCAACAAACTACAGGAAGGAAGAAATATATGGAGTTTAAATTGGGATCAAGCCACTCTGACAGGAGAATGGAAAGGCAGAATGCTGTTACACAACACAGGGAAGCACAGAAAAGCAGCAATGGCCTGGGTGTTGCCAAAAATTATTATTGGAGAGTTATGGCAAATAGAAATAAGTGGGACACACTTGATTCAAGAAGAAGGGGATTATAAATTAGTAGAATTAACAAAACATTATGAAGAGTGGGGACAAAGCAAATGGGTGAACCCAAAACTAACTTGGTTCCTAGAGGGATGTCATTTGAACCATTCAAGTGGACAATGTACCATGCAATATTAGGTTCTAATGGCACAAGAGTCTTTGATTTAGGCAATGGGTGTATTTGTGTGGTAACCGCTGAAAAACATGTATTTTGGGGAAGTATGACAGAAAAAGGCTCAATTGGGTCACGTAAATGTAATGTAACAGAAGTCACTATTAATGGAATTATTTCCTGAGATCATCTATTTTTAAAAAGGGAACCAAAAGATGTGAACTGGTTCTTTGATCTGGGGATACATTGGGAACAATGGGAAAAATTGATGGATGCAAGTGAAAAAATCAGGCATTATGCAAAAGATGTATCTATCTAAGTCTGCTCAGCTGGAAAAAACAAACATTTTGATCCACAATGGTCAAATATTAAAATTTGGGAAAGAAGGAGAAGAACTGATAACTTCTCATTGGTATGATGTTTTTAAAGGATGGTGTCCCAGGGTCACAGCTCTTCTAAATTTAATGTTACATCCTATTGTGATATTATTTGCATTAATGATTTTGTTAACCTTTATTATGCTATGCTTATACTGCCAAATAAGAAAGCGACAAGAAGTTTTAGAGCAGTGATCTATAAAATTGAATTGCTTGCAAAATTATAAAGTGATACAATAATGAATGTGATTAAGAGTGGGGAATGTTGGGATATATATATATATACATTATGATTATATGTTATGGGTCATTGAGGCCTGATATGAATGACGCGTGCTTGACACGAATGTGTGAGCATTACAAGTTAGTAACCAAAGCAAGGACTTAAGGTCAAGGACTATTAGAACTCTGTGCAAAAACAATCTTATGTTCCAAGAAAATACGGAAAATCATCAGAAAACGAAACAACACCAGCTGAACTGATATAAATGGAGGAAATGGCACGCCTGGCATCATGGCAGCCTGCCCAGGATTGTCTCTTTGGAATCGAGTGGGTAGAAGGCCTAGTAAACAAAGGATGAAACAATGACATGACGAAATGGACTCTAAATGGGTGCCTATGATTTCAGTAAATCGGAGTCGTTTATTGATCCAGAGTCCCATGTGGCTATAGATGTAGTTTTCGATGGCTCCTCACATTTTATGATTGTATCCTGACAGAAGGAACCTCGAGTGGCCATCGGGATCATTCTGACCTTTGGACTTTGATATAGTATGTTTGGGGTGTGACTGTGGAAGGAGTAAGGTTTGTTTTGTAATCAATAAAGAGCATTTAGAGTATTATATACTAACACTGTGTCCAGTATCTGCTTGCTCTGCATCCCATAGGGACACCTCTAATGTAGGTCTAACACAGGGGGTTGCAGTACTGCTACCCTTAATTCTGTGCTGCTGCCTGCAGAACTGTGCCTTCAGTCAGCAGCCGCCATCCTCTGGCCGCCCATCTCTGAAAGGCAGCAATGCAGAAGTTCGGGTTGTATAGTATGGTATTGGCACCCTTACTTCTGAGCTGCTGCTGGCAGGGTGCTGCCTTCAGAGCTGAGCAGCCAGCCAACAGCCGCTGCTGTCCATCCACCCAGCTTTGAAAGCAGTGCAGAAGTAAGGGTGGCAATACTGTGACCCCCCTAAAATAACCTTGTGACTCCCCCCCCATGCAACTCCCGTTTGGGTCAGGACCACCAATCTGAGAAACGCTCGTCTCCCTGTGAAATCTGTATAGGTTAAAAGCCCACAAAAGACCAGATTTCATGGTCCATGACACATTTTTCTCGGCTATGAATTTGGTAGGGCCCTATATATCAGTAAGGATTCAAAATCAAGTTTGGAAGAGATATAAACGCTTTCTCTGCTATAAGCCTTCCCTATGAACAGGCTATTCTGTAACTGCCTGCTGTAGAGTTTCTTGCACCTTCCTCTGAAGCCCTGGCCACTATCAGAAACAGGATATTAGACTAGATGGTCCATTGGTTTCACGTAGCATGGTGAGTCCTATGTTCTTATATTTTTCACACTAACTTCTCACTCAGTTCAACTGAGTAAGGACTTTATAATATAGTCATAGGAGACAAACAGAGGATGTTTCAGGAACCAATGAAGGGGTAAGGAAGAAGAGATGAAATTTATTTAATGTGAAATGAAGATAATATACCGTTTTATGGTACCTGGAGGGTCCCTCTAGTTGTGTTACAGAGTTTCTCATGAGTGGCTCCTTCTCAGGATATTAGATCCTAGCCCAGATTAACAGTGAGTAGGATACGTCATAACATAATCAGAGGCATCCTGTGTATTTTAAAGCTCTGAATTATGGGAGGAAACAAGCACATTTCAAGGAACACCTTCTTCCTCTCTGTGTAATCTAAAAGAGCAAAGATTGACTATGCATCCTTAAGCACTTGATAGCTCCTATGCAGAAAAGTACTTAAGCACCTGCTTAGTTTTAAATGCTTCCCTGAATAGTGATGTTTTCGTGAATTACCGGCTATATTAGGAAATCCAATATAATGCAGCCCCATCTCCCAAGCTCCCAGACGTACAGCACAGAAGACTGATGGCCTTTATTCATCTTCAGAACATGTACAGCATGGGGAGCAGTGACACGAGCTTCCTGCTCTGTCCCACCAATGTATTTCAGCCTGCCCAGGAGGGAGGGACAGTACATCTAGAGGAAGGGACAGTTTTTAATAAACCATAATGGCCCATTTGGTCTTCGGTCCTTTGTTGTGATAGTCACATAGGTAGCAAATTAGATTTAGTGCCTCTTGTGGTGGTGGTGGCAGCCAGGGTCAGCTCCAGGCACCAGTGAAGGAAGCAGGTGCTTGGGGGTGGCCAATGGGAAGGGGCCGCATGTCTGGGTCTTGGGTGGCAATTCAGCGGCGGGGGCCTCAGTCCCTCTCGGAGCAAAGGACCCGCCACTGAATTGCCACCAAAGAATGAAGTGGTA
Source organism: Chelonoidis abingdonii (assembly GCF_003597395.2). Lineage (NCBI taxonomy): Eukaryota > Metazoa > Chordata > Testudines > Testudinidae > Chelonoidis > Chelonoidis abingdonii. The sequence goes on along the minus strand of NC_133792.1, from coordinate 19,098,999 downwards.
TTGCTGCTGCCAAAGTGCTTTATCCTTTTTTTTTTTTTTTGCTTTGCCACTTGCCAAAAAGGCTGAAGCCGGCTCTGGTGGTGGCTTTTGCCATGTGGTAAGCAAGCCACTGGGAACTGGACTGAGAACCAGCAAATCCATTTCACCTACTCTCTGGAAAAGTCTTCAAATGTAAATGGCTTTTGGTTACTCACTATCCACTTGGGCTAGATCTGAACCAGTGTTGTACGGGTGGGAGATGGCATTCCCAGTCTTTGTCACTCAAGTTGAACACTTTTGAATTTTTGAAATTTATCAAAATTTCAAAATCTAATAAAGAAAAGCAAGCAGGAAAATTCTTGACATTTTTAGGAAAATTTCCCCTCGTGCTTTTGACCAACTGTGGCTCTGGTTGAAATGTTTCTAATTTAAAAAAAATGGGAAAAAAATTGAATGATTTTTTTTCTCTGAAATTCCTACCTTTCTTTCTTTCTTTCTTTCTTTCCACTTCTAATGCACAATGGCAGCTGGCATGCAGTAGATCCACATTGGTTTTAGGCTACATTGTGCAGGAGGTCAGACTAGATGATCATAATGGTTCCTTCTGACCTTAAGGTCTATGAGTCTAAAAGGACAGGGAAGAACATCTTACTGGTTCCAATGCCTATAGGAAAGAAAGTGTGTGCCCCTGTAGGAATCCCGGTGCTTTACATTGCATCCTTCTGGTATCAACAATGAAGAACATGCAATGATGATCATCAAGGAAGATGACTGCTGTATAGGTGGGCCATTGGCCTCAGTGAGAAATTCTCTCTCTCTCTCTCTCTCTCTCTCTCTCACACACACACACACACATACGTACGCTGCCTGCTGTCTGAAATGTTGCAGGAACTGGTAGAAATAAACGTCGCTGTCTAACCAGTAGAGCATTCATGAATTCTACTGTCAGTTACTGTGCTGTTCTCCTGCAACAACTGATGTCACCACATGGAGCGTTTCCCCAGTAATGCAGACCCAAATAAATAGAAGCGCTGCCAGAGAAGATTTGAATAAATGCAGCTGAGTGAACAGGCCTTTACAAGAGAAGCTTCTTTTATGACGACAAACTCCCTGGGAAACAAACACACACTTCAGTGTTAGCTTTTTAAAATAATGCATCACCACAAAAAATAGAAGAGGTAGGGAGATGCATTCCTAGGCCAACAGCGCTGTTCACGTTGCTGTCCTGGAGACAACGCTGAGTCACCACTCCCACTATAGTACCAATGCTCTAGGGATTCCGAGTCTTGTGGGGGTGGAGACAAAGCATTGGTTCAGTCTATGCGAATGTTAGATGAAGCCAGAATGCATATATAATGGGTTCCTCCAAGTTCCCAGTCATCACTGGGTCGCACCAGATAGACTGCCACTCCCGCTGAACTTTCTCCTGGAGACGGCTAGGAGAGGTGTAGCCTGGAATGTAGCACTTCAGGAGTGCAGTGGCCAGAAGGTGGATCCAGCACATCCAGGAAGAGGGGTATTGGCAGAAGTGAAGAGATAACCAGGACTGAAATCATGTAGGATACAACAGCTAAAGACTGAGGAGTACCCTATCTATCCAGGTATTCATATGCCGTCTCCCCACCCAATCACCGTAGTATGTCTCAGTGCATCACAAACATGAACAAATTTATCTCCACAAATTAGAGAAAGTATAATCATCACCACTTCAGAGTCAGGAAAACTGAGATACTGAAACATTAAGTGATTTGCCCAGGGTCACACAGGAAGTCTGTGGCAGAGCCAAGACTTGACTCTAGATCTCCTAATGCCTTAGTCACAAAGCTGTGGGTATTAGGATCAGAATGTTATGGGGCAGCTCAAGGTAGGAGGGCATTGGCAGAACTGTGTGATGAAAACACAAAATACAAACACATCATTTTCACATACGTCGGCATTTAGCCTTCCCATCAGGTATGTTCCTGAGCAGTAAATTCATCCTTAATTTCTGTTTAATGAAGAATCAAAGCCAACAAAGTGGAATAGAAATTGTTTATCATAAAAGCAATCCCATTTGACTATTTTAAAGCTCAAAAAAGGCTAAATTCAAATGCATTCACTCCGACTCCAAAAAGGCTTTCCTCTGTGTATGTGGCCATATTTTTAACTCCAATTCTAGTCCATGTGTATGAGTAACTGGAACAAAGAGGGTAGGATAGAGATATTTTTATCATTTAGAGAACCACTTTTTATACTCTATATTCAGGCCAAGGTCCATGCACAACATTGTTTTCTCATCCAAAATTTATAGAGATGAAGATTCAGCTTGAGCTATTGGTAAGAGGAGATAGAAGCTTCTGAATCCTAAAGTGATTGCTGCTAAAATATCAACATGTACCCAACACTGGCATCTTAGTTACTTGTTTTGAGATACCTCTAAAAGCAGCATCTAATTTTGCCTGTGTGGGCACAAATGTCAGTAATGCCAAACATCAGGAAGATCTAGATGTGTAATTTCCTGACTGCATAAATCAGTTAATCAGCTTTGCTAGATAAAACAAAACTCCTCTTGTAAGGTTTTCAAGATTACTAGCCCTTAGCAAAAATAGTCCATATCATGATTAGCTAGCTAGCTAGCTAGATACTATCTATAATAGTATAGAACAGTTTGCTGACTTCAGAAAACACTTTGTCAAAAGGAAACCTCTTTTCTCCTTCTTAATAAACCATTAAATGTGATGGGATGCAAAAATAAACGATGAATGAAAGGTCTTAATTAAATACTAAACCAAGAGCGAGTCAGGGCATTGTATTTTAATTCAGTTCTCTGACAGTACTTCATAAGCCCCAGGACAATGTCTAACTCACAATTTGTAATGCAAATGAACTGCAACACTCTCAACCTTCAGCTCCCAACAAAGAGATGGAGAGTGGAAAGCTCCAGATAAAAGCCTCTAAGCGGTCAAATGGAATTATCCGCTTTGCAGAGAAGTGCTACAGCTACCTCCTTCTTGCCCCATCTTCGGTCTTTATGGACTGTGGAGTGAGGGCTTCTGGCTCAGTTCTCTGGTGCAGGTAGGTGATATGAGCAAGAGGGGAATTCATGCACTTGGGAGAAGGTGCTCACACACATTTATGAGGAGCATGATGGTATAAAACCTGTGCTTGAGTCCTACCAGAACACTCCAAGATGCCACTCTGGCAATCTGTTTGGGAGCCATTCCTGCATCTTATGGCAGTTCTAGTACGTGCATTCTGGCACTTCTCAAGCATGGCATTCACCTGCTGTGCAAAACCAGACACCATGATCTATAATCTGGAGAGAGGGAGGGAAGGAGGAGAGAAGCAATAGGAAAAGCAGGCTTTTCAATCTGACCTTTGCATTTAAAAACAAATACTTCTGTGTACTAAGGGCCTGCTCTAAAGCCCACTGAAGTCAATATAAAGGTTCCCATTGATTTCAGTTGGCCTTTGGATTAGGTACTGGATGCACAAGCTAACATCTGAGTGGGATTCTGTATCTGGAACGTGGATGGGGGAAAGGCACACTAATTACTTTACAGCACTTAGGAGCCTAAATCCCATTGACTTTTGATGGCACTTGCACATCTAAATCACTTAGCTGCTTTTTAAATCCCACCATAAATAAATAGTCTGTATAATCATCAGCAGCTAATATATAAACAAAGCCAGGTTTTTTTTTGCAGCTGGGAGGCTTAAGGCACAGAGACAGAGACAGAGAGAGAGGATGTGCACAGGTGCTATTATGTTGAAGACCTGTCACTGCAAATATGCAAGGGACCTATTAAAATAGCAGCAAAGTAGGCCTGCAAACTTGATGTATCTCACAAACCTTTATTTCATTTTCTATCTATATCCCTATACATAACAGTAAAAGGAAAGAAAATATGCTCCCCGAGTGGGGTTTTTCCTCCCCAAGTTTTTCCAACTCTAATAAAAAGGGCTAATAGTTACATCCAAAGATTTACTGCATTTAAGGCTGACATGAGAATCCGGAGAGGTAGCCCTTAAGCATTCATTTGTATTCAGTGGAAGATGTTAGTGAGGTGCGCAAATGCAAGCTCAAAGCTGAAGCTCCTGATTTCACAGTAGAAGACTTAAAAAGGCTACAGGCACAATGTCTTCAGAGGAAGTTTGAACTCATTCATGAGCTTTTTAATAAGCCCCACTTTTGGGGTTATATAAGGATTTTTGTGTTCAGAGAAGAAATACTTGGAGCTGAGACATAATGTCCAAAGTTGAAATTGGAGGAGGATAACTTCATAGGAGATAGATGATGACCACCAGAGTCTGCCAGATTGGATTGCTGAGTCATCTGGTTAGGTAGGGTCCCCATTTCTAATTTCATCATTATTCCTAGAACTCCTTCCAAAAAATGAAAAATAAGCAGAAAGTGTGGTTTTGCAGGCCACTGTTCTCTAATGCAAAAGGGTGGATACAAGTGACAGTCAAAGCGACTCTAAGGAAAAGAGACAGCAGCAGCAGTGTAAACACCCAGAGATACATGCAGTGTGTGGGCACCTTCTGTCAATCCACGTAGGCAGCTACTTGAAAGTCTGTGACAGTGTCAGAAGAAGGGGAAACTTTAACAAATAGTTAACACCAGTTCCCCTGCTTGTTCTCAGGAGACTACCACAGTGTTTCCAATCCAAGGCACTCAAAAATCATGAGATTGGCTGAAAAATCTTTGTTAAAAGATTACTTTTGGATTTCTTTTTAAGAACCTAAGAATAGCCATTCTGGACAGAACAGAACAGGTAATCATCAAGTGATCCATCCCCTGTCGCTCATTCCCAGCTCTGGCAAACAGAGGCTAGGGACACCATCCTTGCCCATCCTAGCTAATAGCCATTGATGGACCTATCCTCCATGAATTTATCTAGTTTTATTTTAACCCTGTTATAGTCTTGGCCTTCACAACATCCTCTGGCAAAGAGTTCCACAGGTTGCTTGTGCATTGTGTGATGAAATATTTCCTTTTGTTTGTTTTAAACCTGGCGCCTATTAATTTTATTTGGTGACTCCTAGTTCTTGTGTTATGAGATGGAGTAAATAATACTTCCTTATTTACTTTCTCCTTATTTCTTTTTTATTTGCTTTCTGATTTTTGAGTCTTTAGAGTGTAGTTGGACCACATTCTAAATTTCTCCTCTGCAATTATAAGGCCTAGAAACTGAAGTTTTATTTTAAATGAAATCCTCAGGAGAATCTCATGTGTTCACATGACTCCAGGAGCTGGGGCTTTAAGAGATATACCAAATTCAGAAGACTCATGATATAATCATTAGAGCTGGAAACACCATTGTGAAGCATATAATGTAGATGATGGATTCTCTGTAACTTGAAGACTTTAAATCATTATTTGAGGACTTCACTAACTCGATCAGAGGTTGCAGGAGTGGGTGAGTAAGGTTCTGTAACCTGCAATGTTTAGAAAATCACACTAGATGATCATGATGGTCCTTTTTGGCCTTAAAAATCTATGAGTCTATGGGACTATTTATTAGATGCAAGGAGCCAGGTTGACCATTGGTGGAAGCTGACACAGCTGAATTGAACTTGGAGGAGCCTATGTCAGAGGTGAATTAATCTTTATGGGCTCAAATAAACTTTCAAAGTTTGTGAATGATCCCTTTTAAAAAGCATTCTGCGCCAAGAAGCGTACAAGCTCTGGGCTTGAGTCCTGCAAAGACCAGCACACGTTGCTTAACTTCACACACTGTGCGGAGTGCCATTGATTTTAAAGGGACTATGATATATGTGTGTATAAACTTTTGCAGGGTTTGTGTCTAACTCAGCCCAGCATGATATAGGTTCAAAACACAGAAATGGTGGATGTCATATATGTCACATTGTGGCGCAATCCTGTATTTCCTTTTCGAATGCCTTTGCATAGCAGGGCAAATTGTATGTGTCTTTCCAACAGTGGCATTGACATGGCTGCAGGAGGAACTCGGAGATTAGCACTGTCTGGAGGACAGCTCATCAAGGGTTAGCGATCGCCTCTCTAGTTATCTCCGACAGACAGACAGACAACTCCATACTCTATCTTTAATATTAATAGACTCATTAACAATGGCCTATGAAATCAATCCCGAAGAAGTGGAAGTTTGGGAGAAAGGATAAAAGGATAGATGGACCTTTGATCTGACCCGGTACAGCTGTTCTTATGTTCTTATGATAAAACCAGCAAAACAATCTTGTGTCTAGATTTCTTACCTTTGTAGATTTCTTTCCCCAGCTCTTAGCTGAAAGTCCGAACAGGTGAGAGCAAGACATGACATTCAAGAGATAAATCCCAAACTAATCATAAAAATGCAGCACTGGGGGATTTCAATAAATCCATTTAATTAAGTGGTACATTGGAAAATTAAATTATGATGAAAATTATAAATCCTTTCCCAATGAATGGAGTTCAAGTCGTAAGGGAAGCGGGACAGATTTCCTTTTATTTCATCTTTTCTCTTTTGCCCTAAAACAACGGCATTAAAGCAGTATATTATTAGGAAACCAAGTCATTTGTCACCCTAAGATCCAACCTTTCCATTTGGCAGGATTGCACCTTATGCTAACATGCTCTAGAACCTACTGGAATGGTTTTGTCCAGTCTCCCCATTTCATGAATCTAGGTACTTTACTTTGAAATTATTCCCAGTGACTGAGGCTGCGTGTCCAGCTCCCATGAGATTTGGGTGCTTAACTCACTTAGGCTACTTTTGAAAATCCCTACCTTAGACCTTGCATTAAGGAATAAGGCCACCAGTGGTGCCAGCAACCAGAATAGCAACACTTATGCAAACCCCTAGTGTGGACAGGCAAAGGTATTATCTACACCACTGGAAACTATTTCTGCTTGAACCCAGAGTAAGCTGAACCACTACAAGTGGGGGATTTTCCTGTCTACACTAGGAGGTTGCATTGGTGAAGCTACATCAGTGGCTGTAATTGGAGCAATCATCAGGGTAGAAAAGGCCTTTAGCCTTGCTGTTAAGTGAAGAGAAGAGAAACTTGTGAATCCACTTGAAAATCATGGAGCCTACATTTGGAACAGAACTAAAAACATGCTCAGTTGTGGCTCCAGAAAACCGAGATTGGTGGGCAGCTGTTGCTTGTTTATTTGATTCTCCTGGTCAGGGGCCGGCTCCAGCATTTTTGCCATTCCAAGTATCAAAAAAAAAAAAAAAAAAAGCTGAAATTGGCAGCACCTCTACTGCCGCCGCTTCATTCTTTGGTGGCAACTTGGCTGCAGGTCCTTCCCTCTGAGAGGGACTGAGGTACTTGCCGCCGAAGAGCCAGATGTGCCGCCTCTTTGCGTTGGCCGCCCCAAGCACCTGCTTGCTGTGCTAGTACCTGAAGCCGACCCTACCCCTGGTCATCCTGAAAGAAGGCAAGAATTGCTTTCATACCAGAATCTTTACTTTTGCATGAAATACGCTTCCACTTAATATCTGAATTTGATTCCTCTGGTTCATTGGAATGATTTGGTTGGAAAGAATCTCCAGCAAATATATCCTAGCACAACACACAGGGAGACATTAAAAGCTATTTCCACAACAGGAGGAGGGATAGCTCAGTGGTTTGAGCATTGGCCTGCTAAACCAACGGTTGTGAGCTCAATGCTTGAGGGGGCCATTTAGGGAACTGGGGTAAAAATCTGTCTGCGGATTGGTCCTGCTTTGAGCAGGGGGTTGGACTAGATGACCTTCTGAAGTCCCTTCCAACCCTAATCTTCTATGATTCGTTATTTCTGCTCAGTTGTCTGTGTTTTTGCATCATCTGGTGACCTGGAGTTTCACTGCTGTTCCCAGCATGTGATTTCTTGCAATGACAGACATTCCCATGGAACCAAGCTCAAGATGTTGCAAAGTCCCACACAGAACATGTGAACTGCTGCCAAATTGGAATTTGCAGATAGAGCTTGCAAGATCTCAGGTTCATTCCCCACATGAGCAGGTAAAACCGGTGTGGTAGAGAGGAATTTAGTGCTAGACAGACAACACTCCAGGTTGGTGAAAATATGAGAAAGGCTGTAGAAGATGGATGATGAGTGAAACGAACTCACTCTGTGTAGGACATGGCTGAAGAAGGCCCAGCTTTGTATCTTTAGAGACAGGCCATCCAATACATTGACAATAAGTGTTTTCTTAGCCTACAGATTCTTTTGCACACTGTTTGCACTGTCAGTCTCATTCAATCCATAGCAGGCACATCATGAGACCACAACACAACTTGGTCCATCCAGCTGTCTCTGCTCGAGACCCTGGACTGGAGCAGAAGGGACCATTACAGAACTGAGATGCATTGACAGAAGGGGAAGGTAGGAGGAGAAAGCTAATGTCACACGTTGCCTGTCAGCATTATCCAGGGGCACAAGTTCACCCACATCATTTTTGTTAAATAAAGAGAGAGGTGAGGCTGCAGCCAAAGGCAAGTCTGTGAGAACCGAAAGTAATCTTAGCAGCAGCAAGGAAAGGTTAATGAATCAGATGCAATCTCCTGCTCAAGACTGATGCAAAATTACTGTTCCTTTTGGAACAAGATAAATGCATTAGCAATCATCATTTTTGCTGCACAAATAGAACTGTTTCTCTCTCTTTCACCCAGCTTCCTTCCTTCCTTGGAAAGTCAAAGCAAATAAGGTTCCATGCCATTATGTTGCTGTTGATGTGGTGGGGTTTTTTATGAGCCTGTTGATCAGCTCTGGAAGGGGAAAAAAAACTCTCAGCTACAGGACTGTCGGAAAATCTTGTGTTGTTTCAATCAGCCTCTGTCAGCTCAAGAACACAAAGCATTAGCTTTCGGTGTTACTTAGCACTGCTGTGAGGATCACCCTAGTTTAAGGTCAAATAGGCCCATGTGTGAATATGCAATGACGGGTGATGGGACACTAGATGGGGAGGGCTTTGAGTTACTACAGAGAATTCTTTCCCAGATTTTTGCTGGTGGGTCTTTCCCACATGCTCAGGGCTAGCTGATTGCCATATTTGGGGTCAGTTAGGAATTTTACCCCAGACCAGATTGGCAGAGATCTGGTGGGGAGAGGGTGGGTTCGCCTTCCTCTGTAGAATGGCCACGGGACACTTGCAGGTTTAAACTAGCGTCAATGGTGGATTCTGTGTAACTTGAAGTCTTTAAACCATGATTTGAGGAGTTCAGTAACTCAGCCAGAGGCTATGGACCTATTACAGGACGGGGTGGGGGAGGTTCTGTGGTCCTGCGATGTGCAGGAGGTCCCTTCTGGCCTTAAAATCTATGAATCTATGAGCCAATAAAAGAAGCCTTCACCTCATTTTCCCCCACACCCTATAGCAGATGAACTGGCTCAAAATGGTTAAATAAGAGGTGTATAATAGATATTCCTCTTGACCTTCTGAATTCAAGTGACAATCAAGTGTGTGGCTGCTTAGTTTTCTGGTGCACAAAGTCACATACTTTGGACAACAGGTAAATGTCTTTTACAGATGCATGTCAGAGTCATTCTCACCGTCATCTTTTTCTTTTTACAACCACATTAAGAGGCCATTACAATGCAAACCCTTTTGGGTTCCTACTGCAGTCCTCTGGATTAACCTTCTCAAATCCCATTACGCACTGTGTGTCTGGATGATTTTCAAAAGTAGCAGGCGAAAAACAAATAGCTCAACTCTGAAGTCTCTCCCTGTCTCAGAAATGACTTGAGGAGCCATTAATTTACTTGGCTGCAATCACAAAAAGTTACAGAACACTGGGTCCTTTGCGCTGGGACATACAGTAAATTCACCTTGTAGTGCTTCCTACAAAATCCATCCCTACGAGCGTAACCCTTTCAATACCACACAGCCCACAATCTCTTTCTTTGCTGCCCCTGGCAAGATGCAAAACCCCTTTTCAATCTAGAGGAATAGTCAGGCTAGAGAAAAGCTAATGGAATATCCTGCTGTTTATCCAGCCTTGCTTGAAACAGTAGTTGTAAATCTCCTGATGCAACTGGCTTGAAAAATGCCAATTTATGAAACATAACTTAGACCTGCTATAACACCATTGCCATTAATAATTTATATACAAGATGCCTTTAGAAAAGCCAGAGAGCTCATTGATTGGAAGGCGCAATTATTGTTTCATTAAAGATTGATTACATGTGTAGTCGGTCATTTGAATAATGGCTTTGCTGACTCTTCAAATTGAATGATAAATGAGGTATCGCCTACTGCTCCAAGTTGAAACAGGAATTGACTAAGGACTGCTGGTGAGAAACAGCAGCATCCTTCCACCCCAAAAGGTCACCTGAAATATTAAAGAGCTGAAGATCAAGCACCTGTGAATGCAGTCAGGCAAAGCGTTATGGGTACAGAGTTAACTGAATGAAAATTATCTTACATTTATATACCACCTTTTATTACAGAAAGATCCCAAAGCACTACTCCAAAGGGATGATCTCATGCATTACTGAACTGCAACCACTTCTGTGGTCAAGCACAATGACTTTGAACCATCCCCAGCAGCACTATGCAACAGCTAAAGATTGTGTGAAAAGTAATATGCCCATGCAAAATTGCAGAGGGAATTTGAGTGAGGCAGAATGGACTCATGCAAATGGGAATATCTCCAGGAATGGGTGTTAAACACTTCTGACTTTGGGGGAAAGCGTCTTAAAATGTTTAACAAAAAGCAGGAATTCATTCTAAAGAGAGGACACCTCTCACCTCCACCAACAGCAGGGTCAGGATGCTGATTCAATACTAATTTGGAGGGAAGAATGCCACTTACTCAGACATCATCATATATTCTTTTTGCCATTATTCATCCCCAACCTGACCCCATCTCCTCCCTACTCTTGGCTACACTCACACATCGCATCACACTTAACATTAGATTGTATGTTGTCCTAGAGACAGACCTTGTCTTCTTTCACCTAGCACACATCTGTGCATTGAAAAATGGTCACACTTTATGCAAAACTTCTATTTATAAATGGATAACAGGTGTTATAAGTGTGTGGCAGACATGAGTAGTATGGGTTACAGATGGTTGGTTATGAGTACATCAGTAGAAGGTGTTTTTGATGGTTATAAATAGGCTTGAAAAGATTAGATTTTTATCAGTAAATGTCAGTAAATGTCTATTTCATTGTGCATATACAATTTCCATCAATAATAAGTGAAATATACAGATACACAGAGTAAGAAAAAAAATACTGCTTGAGAACGTATTAGAGTTTGATTTAAGGATATTTATTTTCTATATTTTGATATGCGATGTTGATTGTTTTGTCTTTTAACAGTTACAAAGCAACCTTTTCAATCGCAATGTCTACTGTCATTAAATAATTATTGTCTTGGCCTCCCCTCATAATTTGCCATAACTGTGAAAATTTAAATTGATAGAAATTTTTTTAAAAATTCTTAAAAAATAAACATTGATCTTATCTGTTGAAATGATAAAAAAAAAATAAAAAAACTAATTCTCCCAAATCTAGTTGTAGAGATGGTCGCTCTGTTGGACTTGATAATAATTGACTGACCATTCATTAATACCTCGATCAGTGGTTTATTTCCCCATTATAAACTTTACTATAAAGCATCACAGAAAAACTAACAGATAATCATTGCTTTCCACAGCACCAGAGTTTTGCAGTGGTCTCTCTCTTTCAAGTGACCTGGCTCTATTGTGATCATTGAATCATAGAAATGTAAGAATAGGAAGGACTGCAAAAGGACATCTGTTCCAGCCCCCTACATGAAGGCAGGATTAAGTATGCCAGACCATCCCTGAAAGGTGTTTATCAATTACAAGCCTCTGTGATGGGGATTCCAAAAATCTCCCTTGGTAACCTGTTCCAGTGCTTAACTAGTCTTATAGTTAGAAAGCTTTTCCTATCTATCTATCTTAACTCTCCCTTCAAACTGAGCCAATTACTTCCTGTCATGTCCTCAGGTTAGACTGGCAGAGATACTGTGAGGTTTTTACCTTCCCCTGCAGCATGGGACACGGGTCACTTGCAGGTTAAAACTAGAGTAAATGGTGGATTCTCTGCAACTTGAAGTCTTTAAACCATGATTTGAGGACTTCGGTAACTCAGCCAGAGCTTATTGGAGCAAGTGGGTGACATTCTGTGGCCTGCGATGTGCACAAGGTCAAACTGGATGATCACAATGGGCCCGTCTGGCCTTCAAATCTATGAGACATGGAGAACAGCTGATCACTGTCCTCTTTATAAACAACCTTTGACCTATTTGAAGACTGTTGCAATGTCCCCTTTCACCCTGCTCTTCTCTAGACTAAACATGCCCAATTCTTTCAACGTTTCCTCATAGGTCAGGTTTTTTAAACCTCTTAACATTTTTTGTTGCTGTCCTCTGGATGTTCTGCAATTTGCTATTATTCATTACTATTGATTATTTGTATTGTGGTAGGAGCCCCAAGCCTGGCCCAGGACCCTACTGTGCTAGGTGCTGTACAAACACAGCACAAAGAGAGGGTCCCTGCCCCAAAGAGCTTACAATGTAAGTAGCTTATAACATCTGACAAGGAGCTTAGGGTGGTATGGCTCCAGGCTATGAAACCTGACCAATAGCGTTTCTTACTAGCACTGCTGTCACCTAGAAAAATTCAGTCACTCTTCAAACTAAGTGTCTCAAATAAGGGACTTAATTTGGATTTAATAAAACAGTTCCTGTGCGTTGATTTAATGTCAGTTGATTATTAAAAACAGTTGTACTGAGTTTTAAAATACTAAGAAACTGTACAATGGAATGTTTTCTTTCTTGACCAGTTTTTGAACCCTGGTATCTCTTTTACCTGTTCACGGCTAGGGAAATTGAGGTGTTGTGTGGTACGTTAAAGGATATATATGGACATCTCTGACTGCTGAATGAGAACATAAGAATGGAAATACTGGGTCAGAGCAATGGTCCATCTAGCCCAGTATCCTGTCTTCTGGCAGTGGCCAATTCCAGGTGCCCCAGAAGGAATGAACAGAACAGGGAAACATCAAGCGATCCATCTCTGGTCACTCATTCCCAGGTTCTGGCAAACAGAGGCAAGGGACACCATCCCTGCCCATACCTGAGCTCCTGCATCCATACATGATTCCTCACTAAGGTGGCCAATAGACAATTGGCATCTATTGCAGCCAGGTTGACTGTTTATTAAGGCCTTGAGATTTAAAGTCCCTTCTGCCCATTGTTCGGTGGCTGCTCTAGGTTAAAATTCACATTCTGCTGTCATAGAATCAGTGTCAGAAAAGAGAGAGAGAGACAGAATTCCAAAGACTTTTTTTTTGCAAGAAGGAGGGGATCATAAACAACATTTCTCGATAAAATAGATTTCTAGGGCTGCATTGTAAAGGAGCTGAACAACTACACATTCCACTGACTTCAACTGGAATTGTGCTTCTATCAACAACCAAGTCTTTATGACCAAGCTTGTGCAAGATATTGCTGAATGGAAAGTCACCACTGAATTTCCCTACCCAGCCATTAGAATAGCTATTGGAGCAATTGGAGATGTCTGGAGAATGAAATGCATTCTAAATTGAGGTCACACAATCTAGTGGGTTGAGCTTGTGAATGGCAGTTTAGGGAAAGAGAACTTGGGACTGGGTGTTAAATCCAGCCATGCAAGTGATATGTGGCATGGCCTTGGGCAAGTCATGTAAGTCACCCACAAAAGACGAGGAATGTTTACTTACCCATCTCATAGGCATGCTTTGAAAATGAATTAGTTCAGGTTCGCTCTATGCTTTATGTCTATGTCTATTGTGCAAAAAAATAATAATAATCTAACAAATTCAGATGTCAAGTATCAGAGGGGTAGTCGTGTTAGTGAAAAGTGACAAAGAGTCCAGGCGTACCTTATAGACTAACAGAAATTTAGATGTATAACTTTAGATTTAGTAAGTTCCATTATTGATTCAAAATTACCGTGAATGTGCTTGATTCTCAGCAGCCGTAGAGGATCATTTACAGTTCTATCAAAAGTGTGCAAAATGAGTGTAAAATCTTACCATTGTTATCCGGTCGCATTTTAGATGCATTTTGCACAGATGTAAATGACAACCCAAAGTGTAAGTGAGTGGAGATTTAGGCCCATAATTATTTAAAGTTCAGTTACTAAGCATCAGTTTACTAATATCTTTACTCAAGCTGAGTACCACCTTGCTCCACAAGTAGGGCCATTTATGTCAATAAAAAGCAACAAAGAGTCCTGTGGCACCTTATAGACTAACAGACATATTGGAGCATAAGCTTTAGTGGGTGAATACCCACTTCGTCAGACACATCTCAATGGTATTACTGTGTTTTCTCTTCAGAGTAGTGTGGCCTAATGGATAGAGCATTGTACTAGGACTCAGGAGACCTGGTTTCTGATACTGGTTTGACTGATGACCTTGGGCAAGTCCTTTCATTTCCCTGTGCCTCAGGTTCCCCATTATGATACTGACCTCCTTGGTAGAGTACTTTGAGATGTACTGACGAAAAGTGCTGTACAAGACTTAGGTATTATGATTTGTAAAGTAATATTCAAGTTGAGTTAGATGGCCATAAATTGGCTTTAAGTAATAGAATATGTAGTACAGTGATTACTATTAAAATGTCAGCAGCAGTTACCAACAATTACCGCACCCCAATATCTGGGAGACCATGGTATTTTCCTCCACACAGGATAGAAATACTGGTGTTATTTCTAAAGCTGTAGCATAGTAAATATTAATGGCATCCACCCATGTTAGATCCACCATACCAAGATCTTAACAAATCCAACTGAAATGTGTCATTAAAAATATTTAGGATGCTTAAAGTGGATTAAATCATTCAATTCCAGCCTGGAAACAAGTGGCAGGAAAAAGAATTCAAGGTGCCTACCCTGTTTAGATGCCTTTGAAAACCCCATCCTGGAATGATAGCACAAGAAACATGGAATTACATTTTCTGCAGTTGCACAAGCTGTTGATTCGCAGATTTAAAAAAATGTAGCTAGAACATAAGGCAAATTTAATGTGAAAGGGTTGAGTGGAGTGAACCCAAGGGGATTTCAGATACAGATTTAAGTCCTCAGTTTGTATCAAAAAGCTGCCAGTAGCCACCCACACAACTCCTCCCCATCCCTCAGAGGCTCTTTAAAGAAGATATAAAAGAAAACCATCTCAGACATGTCACTTTAGAGACAAGAGAGATTCTTTATGAAAAAAATGGGTTTCAGTTCAGCCCAGTACTCAAGAGATCTAAACAAAACGTAAGCTCCTTGAATATAAATGCAGAGTATTCCATAGGCTTCTGCATGACCAAGGGTATTGCTAATATGGAGCTGCTAAGTTGCTGGATGAAATGCAGGCCAGGCTTCATAGTGGCCAAAAGTTGCTACTGGAATTGGTAACAATGGGATTTCCCTTCCCCCTCGCCCCAATTCTTTTTACTGATATTCAAAATTTTAACAAACATTTTCATCAAAAAATTGAAATTCAGAAAACTAGTCAACAGTTTACCTTGTTGCTGTGCAGTGGGCCTTACACAGGTGGCCTCTGTGGGAATGGCCAGTTCCCAGCCCATCAAACAGTACAGGCACCATCACACTGGGAACTAAGTGGTGAACTCAGAAGAAAGGACTTGAATATGAACAGGAACTCCCTCTGCTAAATGAACACTTTAGATCAGGATGGAGGAATCTTGGTTATCATCATAGCTTGCTGCTCTAAGACTGTACCCAAGACCTGGCATTGTCACTTATCCTGAGGAGCTTCTTGGGGGAATGTTGATGGGGGCACTGCATCAGGCTGGGTTGAGTCAGATACATTAGTGCATGTTGTCAGATTTGGACTGCCATGGTTCGTTGCAAGGAGAGAATAACAGAGGTCACAGCACAGAGACTGCAACAGGCACCTCAGTGAAAAGTAACAGTTGCTTGAAACCCAGGATGAAATGTAGGTGAAAATGCGTTGAAACTGAAAAGGCCAGCGAAAATTTTTTGTCAAATTCCATTTTAAAAATGGTGCAAAGGGGAAGATTGTACTGCCACCGGTCATCCTGTATCTGATATCTGGGTGTCGAGGCTAGTAAATTTCCTTGGGATCCTCAACCCAGAACTTTTCACCAGCACTACAGAAGAGTATTCCATTCATACACACGAAGTTTGCAATACAGGAGTCCCAGAAAAGAGAAATAAGTACAGTTTTGGTAATAAGTGCCTTGATTAGCTTCATGATCAGAGTTCCCTTAGACTACAGTACTAAGCAGGTCCTCTTCTATCGAAGTCAATTAAATGGTTGGCATCCTCCTGAAGCCTAGCAATAAACAAGAGCTGTACATATCCATTAAACTGGAGTACATATCCATTAAACTTGTTTTTGTGGCTGCAGTCCATGTACCGTCAGGTTTTGGACCCAATTCGGATCTCACTCCAGTGAAATCACTATTCTTGATTTACAGCAGCATGAGGTGAGAATTGAACCCCTTGATACCAAATGGATAAAGCCAGATTCTTTCATTCTGATAATCCTTCTGCATGATATATCTTGAAGGAATGGAGATGTACTAAATAGCCAGTTTATATATATAGCAACTCTTCAAACACAAACTAATCCAAGATTTATAAAATGGCCAATAGACGAAAAGGAGGACCATGTTATTTAAAAATATTTCCTTTATCATTTTTTGAATGCTGGGATGGATTTCATAATTGTTTAGTACCTGTGAAAGTGAGAGGATGTGACGTTATTGATATAAACAGGGACCATATAGAACACGGTTTGCAACCAAGGTCCTGTAATGGTACCAAATCTTATGTAAAGGAGGCCATATAAGATGTCTACGACCAGGTTATGGCTTGCTGGTTATGATTATGCTGTCTGTATGTCTGTATCATTTTGTAGCTGAAGTTATGAGTATTGGCTGTATTCTGTCTGTATTTCAAATTTGTGCTGTAGTTCTGGGAAAAATCCCAGACAAGTTGGTGTTAGCTCTGCCTAACCTGCTTGATGGCCCATTAAGGACCATCAGCTACACAACTGACCCATTGAGAGGAAGCAGATACACCTTGTAACTCAGCAGGGTGTGCAGGAACTTGCCCATGTGACTCCAGACTCCTTTTTGCTGTAATTTTCCACAGTAAGAACAAAGAAGTGTTCTTACACCTGGAAGAGCCTGTATAAGGCTGATGCCTCATCTCATCTTGGTCTTCATCCTGCTTCTTATGCCTGGAGGGACTTTGCTACCAGTTGAAGCTCTACACAAGGACTGATGACCCATCCCAGCATGGGGAATGTACTCAAGAGACTTGATTTGAACCTGCAGTTGTACTCCATACGGCTGCGTACACTAGCCTGAACTAAGCTTTGCCAATTACTCGTATGTATTGATTCCATTTAAACCATTCTAGCTCTCATCTCTACCTTTTTCCCTTTATGAATAAACCTTTAGATTTTAGATTCTAAAGGATTGGCAACAGCGTGATTTGTGGGTAAGATCTGATGTGTATATTGACCTGGGTCTGGGGCTTGATTCTTTGGGATCGAGAGAACCTTTTTCTTTTATTGGGGTGTTGGTTTTCATAACCATTCTTCCCCAGGACAAGTGGAACTGGTGGTGATACTGGGAGACTGGAGTGTCTAAGGAAATTGCTTGTGTTGGCCAGTGGTTGGCCAGTGGGCTGAAACTGAAGTCATTTTTGTCTGGCCGGTTTGCTTTGCCTTAGAGGTGGAAAAACCCCAGCCTAAGGCTGTAACTGCCCTCTTTGAGCAATTGGTCCTGAATTGGCACCTCAGTTGGGTCCCGCCAGAACCGAACTGTCACAGAGGATAATAGCACTTAGGAGGGCTGAGTATAGTGACAATAGGTGCTTTGCAAAATTACCCACCTGCCCACGCAGAACCCCATGTTCTTCTGCTCCTGGACATCCACTTGCTGTACGTCTCATTCCTGATTTACTATCCTTCATTCTTCCACGCATGGGCATTTACTGCACAGAGACCACTTCTGGCTCTGCTGGATATTGCTAGGCGTTTTGACGGCTTTGTGACCCGGAAAAGCATCCATGTTGATACCACCGGCTTCTGCAATGATAAGCCACATTTTTACGCAAGACTTGAGGTGTAAACACCATATACCCTATGCAGGTCACCCCTCAAGTACAATCACAACTCTGTGCACTGCTTATGTTCCATTGAATCCCTGAAACTAGAATTCAAGTAGGACTTCTGGGGTGCAATAAGCTTTATTCGCAAGGGAGACATTTTACACTCTATGAATGTGCCCTTGAATATTTTTCTTGTAAGCCCCACCCCCAAAGTAATATGCAAGAAGACAGCCCCATAGAACTGTCAAATCCCCAGCACGCAAGAAACACAGGGCCCTTTCTTATTTGAAATGGGGCTTGGCTGAATCTTATTTAGTCTTGTAAAGAGATGTAATGTTCATGAGGTTGCAACCTGAGTTCTGATTCAGGAGTCTGATTTGTCTTTGGTCCCCCAAGTTTCACCTCACTTAAAAAAAACTACTTGCTTAGAAAATCAGATGTAAAAATACAAAAGTGTCACAGCACACTACTACTGAAAAATTGCTTACTTTCTCATTTTTACCATTTAATTATAAAATAAATCAATTGGAACATAAATATTGTACTTACATTTCAGTGTATAGTATATAAAGCAATATAAGCAGGTCATTGTATAAAATTTTAGTTCGTACTGACTTTGCAAGTGCTTTTTTATGTCGCCTGTTGTAAAGCTAGACAAATACCTAGCTGAGCTGATGTACCGCTGTACGTGTACCCCTGGTTGAGAACGGCTGCTCTAGGAAAGCCTATATCAACTCTTTTTTATTTACTTTCAAAAGAAAATGAGGTTCAATATACAGATAGTAGGAAGGAAATGACAAATCCCATACTCACTTTTATTTTTTTTCTCTATAGCTAGCTAAATCTGTATTGCCAATATTACCATAATATATAAGTGGTCCCAGTGGTGGCAGGAGCACTTGGGGCTGTGACTCCTAAGCTGGGTGAGTGGCTCCAACAAATCCCAGGAACAACATCAGAGCTCTCTGTCCAGAAGAGTGCACGTGCTAGGAACAGCTAAGATACTGCGCAGCAACCCTCAAACCCCAGGCCTCTCGCAGAAGGGACCGAGGTTAAGAAAGAACACATATACAACCATAGGGGTGAGAGGGGAATCTTAATATACTTATATTATATTATATATATATATAATATAATATATATATATATGTATTATATTATATATATATAAATACGTTAGATTTTTACCAATTGTGTAGATAATGAAATACTGTAAAATATACAAAGGTTGGCGATAGACAGACTATGTATAACTCCATCCGGATCCAACGCATTCATTCGATCTTTGGAAGCCAGATAACAAATGTTGCAGCTTTTATAATGGCGTCAAACCCAGAACACATGGATCCAAACTTGTGGGAATCAGCTCCGGATTTTTAGCAGTTGGATCCAAAAAATGTGCAGCTTGAGCAATGATTTCTAATACACACAAACAAAATCAAAAAACCCACACAGTGTCAGCCCATGGCGGAAGTAAAAGGGTTTGTTCTCATAGTACGTAAGCCCATTCTACAGAATACCTCAGAATATTATCTGTGTAGTCCAATAGGCTCATCCTACTTCAGCTGGGGTTCCAGGAAATGTTATGACACAACTGAAAGCCAACGAAGCAGCTGTTTGAAGCGTCACCAGAACTATAAAGCTGCGTGGGGGTCGACCTCCCCTACAAGCTATAACTTTGGGCAGCTATAGATGACAGGCGCGAAATACCACTAACGGTAACAAACAAGAAAGAGGGAATAGGGAAACCTGACACTCTAGTTTGATAGTACACTTTCCCAAAGAAGACTAAGGGAGTTGGCACAGGGGGTACAAGTTTTCAGAAAAGCCTAAGTGATTCAGGAGCTTATATTCCATTGACTTTTCAATGGGACGCTAGGCTCCTCAACTCACTTAGGCCTTTTGAAAATGTTATCCGCAATTCCCAAATCGGAAATTAGGTGCCTAAACTCCATTAGAGTCTTTGGACAAATACAGCCCCGTATCAGTAATGTATCTCACTCTCCTGAGCCAAACTACTGATGCAAAGAACCAACTGTAGAAGCAAAGAAACAAAATCCTGGACTTTTTAGTCCAGGCAGTTCAGCTACCAGCTGTGCCTGTTATGCCTTTGGTGTGACCCAAGGTTATAGCTTTCACCTTCCCTTAAAAGCAAGTGCAATGACACAACTGTAACACATTATAGCAATCAATGGAACTTAATGAACTCAATGAAAAGGTCAGCATGCCTATGTCTATTTAACATGGCCCTGAAGAAATACGCAATGACTAATTACATCTGTGGGTGTCACAGTTAGGAATACTAATCTTTACAGCTCCACAGGCCTTCATTATCCATCCTTGTGTGCTTCTTCATGTAGGGGAGTAGGAAGGGGGGAGATAAGACAGCTCCTGTTGATTTGAATTGTTTTATTGTTAGAGCCATGTTGCCTCTGAGATGTATTTCTAAAACAGTTTGGACTGTTCTTCCAATATCCTTTCATTTGGAAATGAGACCCTGTGAAAAAGAGGCTCTTTGGCTTTGCAGTGAATTTTGTTTAATCAAAACAGCTGGATTTCTCTTCTGAATATTTCTTAATGCTCAGTCAAATTGCACCAGTGCAACCCAAGAGTACTCAATGGGAATTAACGTGATCTAACCCAGAGCAAAATTCGGCCATTATGTAAACCTGATATGGTCATTAGGCAGTTGGAGAGATGGGTGCCACTCCAGCAAAACATTTAAGCATATGTGCAACATTTTTTTTAATGGGACCTCTCAAGGCTTAAAGTGAAGCATGCGCTATAGAGCCAGGACCCAAAGCCCACTGAAGTCAATGGGCATCTTTCCATTGATTTCAATAAGCTTCTGATCAAGCCCATAAGCCTCGATTCAGGACAGCTCTTAAGCACATGCTTAACTAGGTTTCAGTACCACTTAAGCTTAACAGTTGGCGTGCGCTTAAAGTAAATCAGGGCCTAAGTGCTTTGCTGGATTGCAGCTTTGTTGCACAGCTTTTCCAGCATCCGGGTGAGAGATCTGATTCATGTTTGTATCCTTCCACTTGCCTTTTGACCCTTCTCTGAACAGGTGGTGATCAAGAACCAGAGAATTCAACTTTAAGCCTTGAAGGAAGCTTTTTCAGTTTTGCATCAGGGCTGAGAGTTTTGAGTGAATTTCACCCTTGTGGAGGTTAACCTAAAAAGTCTATATGCCACTTAGACTCCACTTGAACCCACATAGATCTTGTGCTGTCTAAATGCGCAGGGATAAAGAATTGAAACAGAACAATGGGAATGATATTGGGGAATGGGAACATTTTACCAGTGACCCAAAAAGCCACAATCAAGAAAGAAGGCTACTGAGAAGGATGAAGGAGCAGAAAGGAGAATAGGGGAAAGAAGAGGTGCTTGGATGCGCCTTTCCGCTGTACCCTTTGCTAGTGTTTACATTTGTGCAAAGTGCAGGTGAAATGTCACCATTCTGATCTGGTGGTATTTCCCATCTGCACTGCACCACTGTGAACTGATGCAAATGATGAGCTGAGAGCATAGAAGAATCAAGGCCAAAGTGGGGGATTTTCTATCACGGCAATTTTAAAATCAAAATTGTCTGTTTCCGAAAAGGGAATGCTCTAGTGAAACTAGGAATGATTTGGGGGAAGTTCTATGGCCTGTGTTACATAGGAGGTCTGACTAGATGAACCCAGTGATCCCCTTCTGGCCTTGGAATATATGAATCTAAGGGTACGTCTACACTACCCAACGTATCGGCAGGTAACGATTGAGCTATCAGGGATCGATTTATCGTGTCAACACTAGATGTGATAAATCGATCCCCGATCACTCTGCCGTCGACTCCTGGACTCCACTATGGAGAGAGGCAGAAGTGGAGTCAACGGGGGAGTGGCGGCAGTCAACCCCGCGCCGTGAGGTAAGTCAACCTAAGATACGTCAACTTCAGCTACGCTATTCTCGTAGCTGAAGTTGCGTATCTTAGGTTGATCCCCCCCCACTGTAGACCAGGCCTAAGAGAGAGGCTGGAGCAACTTCACAGAGAGGTTTATGAAGATCAGTCACTCTCTATATGGGGCAATGGATCTGGTTTTTATGGGGACATCCCATGAAGCAGCACTCACAAATTAAACAACCTGTCAGGCTTCCTTCCAATCCTTTAGAAGTTTACATTATCCTTGAAACTGGAGAAACAGAGAGAGCAAATACACCAGCAGAACCAGTAGGTGTTGATGGAAGAGCAGCTTATTTCCAAGCCATTATGGAAAACCTCGTATGTCGATATACGATCAGGCATGAAGATGAAAGCAGAGTTATTTTAATCCTCTCTCCCCTCAAGAAGTGCACTAAACCTCTCGA
This sequence comes from Chelonoidis abingdonii, assembly GCF_003597395.2. NCBI lineage: Eukaryota > Metazoa > Chordata > Testudines > Testudinidae > Chelonoidis > Chelonoidis abingdonii. Next base: position 19,076,619 of record NC_133792.1, on the reverse strand, counting down.
AATATACAGAATGCCTTATTGTGGAAATATATATAGCCATTTTAAAAGCAATGGAATAAATGAGTCAGCAGCATTTGAGTTCCGTAATGAGATTACCCTTCAAGCAAAGACTGAGCTGCATTCAGTAGTTAGATTTTAAAATATCACCCCCAGCACTGATGAGTTTCTCTTTTAAGGAACATTTTTTAAAAAGCAAAGTAACTTCTGGAGTTTAATAAACATGGATAATGGCCGATGGAGACAGATGAATTACAGGCTATAAATCACAGGGGAGGCAGTTCTGATAGTATCGTACTAGGTGAGGAAAAACAACTATATAACTTGGCAACCTACTTATCTCTCCAGCAGTAATGAATAGGTCAATAAAGAACCTAGTAGCCTAGGATAGACTAAGATGGGCCTCTTCGTTTTTGGGTTCTAAATTCTGCAGAAACAGTGACTGAGTCAATTATTCTAAAAATCGAATTCCAGGAAAAGGAAGAGAAGATGTGGTGTTTAGGACCCTGGATTGGGACTCAGATTCAATCACTGGCTTTGTCACAGCCTTCCTGCAGACAAGTCATGTTGTCTCCCTGTGTCTTAGTTCCCCATCTGTAAAAAATGGAGAAAAATTGCGCTTCTTTCTCTCACCCTTAGTCTACCTTGTCTGCTTAAAGTGTAAGCTTTTGTGGGGTAGTGATTGTCTTATTTGTGTTGGCACAGCACCTAGCGCCATGGGAACCCAATCTTGGTTAGGCCTCTAGATGCTGCTGGAATACAAATAAAATAACAATGTTAAATTGCACCTAAAAAAATCTGTTTTATATGAAGAAAAACACAGCTACCTCAAGCAAATAGCAGAACACCAACAGTGGACTTGGCTGATACAGAATAGACTTCTGGTAGCCCACTGGTCCACTTCACTAACCTGGATGTTAACCTTGCAAAAACTCAGGCATGTCAGCTTTCTGCAGCAATCCCAGTGAAGTCAATGCAGCTAGTCACATCCATAAAGCTAAACACATGTGTAAATGATTGCAGGATCAGGGCTTTGAATTGTTTACCTTAGCCCTGTCCATGGTTTCCTATAGGATGCACAAGACTGACACTCTATTTGTAAATGACAGACTCAATATATATTCGGAGGTACTTTTTATTTTTCAGCTGCACTTATACAACTGGAGGAGCATTTTTGTCGCCTGCCCAAATGGATTTCAGTGAAAGAAAAGGAGATTAATGTACTGCTTTGCTTGGAATCAGCTTCCTTTCATAATTTATTAGTGTTTATTCTCCTTATTTATCTTTATTATAAATACCTCGGTAATTAATAGCAGAGGATTATCCCGTAGGCTTGGTTCAGATGAACTCAAAAGAAAATGTATTTAAATAGAAAAGTATCTTTATTTAATGAACTGCAATTGAGTGCCAAGTTGACACTGTCTGTAATTGCCTTGAAAAGTTGATGGGAGCATCTTCGGAGTCCCTGCTGTCACAACAGTTTTTGATAATATTTCCAAAATCGGCCTGAGGTGGGATGTGGGGAATGCCTAGGCTCTGGACTGGCTCTCCACACGGGGGTGAACGCCATCCATTGTCTTCCAATGGAGACATTCCCAAACTTTTGTTGTTCCCTCTGCCGTTCCCCTTCAGAGATTCATGTTCCATGCATGACCTCTTCCTTCTTCCCTTCCTTTTCCTTCCCAGTCAGCCCAGCCCCGCAAGCTCCCAGCTCGGCTCACCTCTGACACCTTGGTCTCGCTCTCCCAGCCTGTGGCCCCCAACCAGCCTCCCTCACCCTGTGGCTGAGCTGCAGTCCCTAACCAGGCTGTGCCTGCTAACTCCGCGGGCTGGTTCCAGCTGCTTATTCCACATAGCAGCTCCCCGCACCAGGGCACATGCTGGGCAGGGTGTGAGGGGTGGGTCGGGGCAGTAACAGGCCTGGTGGCATCAGGCTCACTCTGCAATCCTCCCCAAGGCCTCTCTTTGTGTGCTGGCTGCTGCCTCAGCTGCTCCTGCTTCTTAGAAAGCAGCAAGGATGTGAATGTTCTACTTCAGGTTGGAACCTCGCACCTACCCTCCCCGATAACCTCATCGCCACCCCTGCCACAGTTTAACAACTGTGTTCTAAGCCACCACTGCTCTGCTGGTCACCGAGTAGGGTTCTCTAGCAGAACAGGGTGGTCATTCCCATTATACCTAGGTCTTGAGCCCAGCCTCCTGGAGGTTTTAGTTACTCTGGAAATGGAGGCGGCACGTGAGTATGAGTCGCTTTTGTGTCTCAAAATGGCTAAGCCTCCAAAACTGTGATCTCCCCTGGGTAAGAGGGTTTCTGAATTATGCTGAACCCCTGTTATGGCTCCTACACCCAAGGCTTCCTTACCAGCTGGAATAGCTTCTTCGGGTTATTGGCAGCTGATAATGTTAGAGCAGTTCTAGGTTCTAACCTTTAGCTTGCTGAAACCTGCGCCAGCAGACGAGACGGAAGCCAGCATATAGGGCATCTCTGAGCTTCTCATTAGCTCAGCAGCGGCTGAGGATATGCTGCATGATATTTAACTAAACACAAAACAAACTCGTCCTGGAAGTCTTTGGGGAAGCTTTTAAGTGGCCATTTAACACAGTGGTAGTGTGCTGCGGGGGAAGGGAACACTGCCCATCAGAGATGACCCTTAGCATAAGCTTTCATTAACATGTTAATGAAGATTTTAATAAAGCGTTGACCTTTCCGCCTTCCTCTCGGCCCCCACCAACAAATCACATCTCCTCATTTGGTCAATAATAAATGTTACCCTGGGGCTATGCAATGCTTCCAGCCAATATCATCATAAGTTATAGCATAAAAAATCGGTCCTGCTGAGAAACACTTATGCTTACTGAAGGTGAAAATAAAATAAAATAAATAACCCAGCCATACAACAGAGCAGTATATTGGTCCAACCCTGTAGTAAGCATAGAGCTCAGTGACAACTCCCCTTACGAGAGAGGGGCTATTCTATTTGTTTAAAAGGCCATTTATTTATTTATTGTAGGGTAGATTGTTTCCCCATAAGCAAACGTGACCGGACAAAAATTCAGCTGGAGACAGTAGGTACCTCAGAAAGGCCAGGAAGGAAATACAACTGGCAGATGCTGCACACAGAATGAAGGTGTTGCAGAGCTTTTACTGGATGTCTCATTCATCTGAAAGTGGGTTGTTTTTTTTTCCTTTCTAACCTCTATTTATTGAACGAGGCAGTCATTTTTTTATACTATGCTTCACAAAAAGCATTCCAGCTATCACCGGAGATACATGTTAAGCCAATGAAGGCCTTTTTTCACTCTCTGAGGAAATATCTCTGGATAAAATTTACTCCTCCAATCTTAAAAACTTTTTATTTCACACAGGCAGCTTCTCCGGTTGTTTCCTGAAATGCAGCCGAGACAGGCTGACACTATACGTTTTATTTGTCAGTATTATTACTGCAAATTTTGAAATACCTGCTGCACAAAATATCAGCTGTGAGGACCAAGTCAAATCCTCAGCAATGGACATGACATGACAGTGATGAATTCAATAAGAATGTTGACCCGATGGGTGTAGTAAACTCCCATAATGCCATTTCTTTCATTATGATTTATGAGACGGGGTGGGGGGACGGGACGAACTCCTGCATGTGTTATTCTAAATCAAGCTGCTAGGTTTTGCAAACATCTTTAATGCAACCCATTTGTACACTGAGACAGTGGTGAAATAAAAAACCATGAAGCACTTTGTACAGCCTTAAAAAATTGTCATCATGAATATTTACCAGCCCAGGCATAAAAACTACTTACTCACCAGCCCTTTCCCATAGTTGTTAGTGCTAATAAAAAATCTAATGATATTTTACTTGCCTGTCAACAGAAATTATTTACCCACGCTGAGTAGAAATTTGCAAGGTTGCATTTCTTGGGTAAATGGTCGTGAGGGCAACTGGCTGATTGTAGTTTAATGATAGATGGATTTCAAAGCTTATGGATAGAGCTAACATCCCAGAAACCGGATGATGACCTGCAGTCTTTGGATGAGAAATTTCACAAGGAGGCAAAAGGGCGATAGGTAATTTGTCATGTCTCTAAAAATAGCTCCATTACAATGGGGTGTTCCGGCTTTATGGTCAGAGCCATGGGGTTGCCCAGGTCTGGGAGTTAGAGTGGAGCTGGAGTCAAGAATCAAGGCCCAGGACCCACAGAGGTGTAGCCAACTGCAGAACCAAGGGTCAGTGCAAGGAATCAGAGACCAAATACCTGAGCCAATGGGCTAGCCAGCAACTTGGTTGGGAAGTGGAAGCGAGGGTGTCAGGGATGAGGTAGGGCAGGAACTGAAATGAGCACAAGAGCAGGCCTGGGCTGGATGGGAGCAGAGCCCAGGAGGCAGGAGCAAATGCAGCTCCGGTGCGGAAAGAGTTGAGCAGCCTGCAAGCTCTGGCTGCTGCTGGGTCAAGTAGTAGCTCCATTCCTTGCCATTTAGGAAGTGCAGTCCACCAGGCAGCCCCCACCAAGGTCAGCTGTGCCCAGCGTGTTGCTAGGAGACTGACCCTGCTGCAGAAGGCTCCCTGACAGTGAGAGCCCAAGCTGGGTTGTTTTGCAATTCATTTTATGCTTATGCTCAGCCATTTTAGTTTCCTGTGGTTCACACCAGCTTCTAGCCCTCAGGAGTAAAACCTGGAAGAGACCTAGCTGACCGAGGGGGCTGAACCAATTGTTTCACTCCACTAGTTACCAGGTCCATTATGTCTGTCATCTCCAAAGGACTTAGGAAGGTATATGTGAAGCAGTATCCATCATACCCAACAGAAATGGTTCTTTGCAAAGGACGAAATGCCCTTAGACATCCTTTGCTAATTACAATAGGGATAATGACATTGGTCTGCTTTGTAAAACATGTTGAGAACTACTGATGAAAAACGCAATATAAGAGCTGGTATTTATTAGTAATTACAGACACGTCAAAGAGACAAGAAGGGCTGCCTCTTGTTTGAGCTAAATGGGTTCTGAAAACCACATGGGCAAAGCATCTTGGCTTAAAAAAATCCGTATACTTCTGTTGGTACCTTCACCACAGCTGTCACAGTTGGGCTTCTTGGGAAACCTTCATCTTATTAAATATAGATCCATGAGGCAATTACATCTCTAGGCCTTCTGTGAAGCCTGGATTTGAAAAATGAGGAGAGCAGTAAAAGCTCTGTCATGGAAAGGAAATGAGAAGATGAAGAAGTGAAGACATGACTAGCTTCCTAATGTTAACTATTAGTGTGACCATTCTAGTCCCAGCACCTCCCCATGCACCACTCAACCCCAACACATAGCAATGTGTAACGACGTTACAGATTTTGTTGGGCTCAACACTTTTGGGATCTGGTCCAGTGAATGTCAGCAGTTCACTTTGAGGAGACTCTCATTAAGTTCTTACACATTGATGTCGGGAGATTTATCAGCAAACTAACAAGGATGCATCTTGGATTTCAGTTGTGGGAGAAGTTCTTCCCCTCTGCCCCACCTACTCCATCTCCTTGAATTAAAAGGTTGGGTTATGAATGGTCAATGCTTTGCCAGTAATAGAGGTGAGGAAGGGGAGGGAGTGTGTGTATAAAACTCTAGCGTGAGCATACGGCACCTTGTTCTTATGGAAATAAAAACAACGGTCCTCATCATCATCTGGTGCAATGGGAAATAGCTCCACTGAAGGCAACTGAGCATCATCAATTGACAGCATCTGAGGATCTGACAAAGACGTTGATGTTTTGTATAGTTGAGAAAACACTTTTGTCTGATTCTACCTATTTAACATGTCATCTATAAATCCAATCAGTGAAGGACAGCAATATTCAATTATTTACTTTTCACAGATGGTTGAAAAATTTCCATCAAAACATTTAAAAACAAACTGAAAACGATGCTTTCTTCAACATGAAATGGTCATCTTTGCCAAAAAAATTCTGTTCTCACCAAAGCTTTTCAAGTTTTGGACGAAAACCTGAAAACTGAAAAATTTTCTTTTTTGTCAAAATAAATAAATAAATAATCCCAGACCATCTCCATGTATGCTATTTAATATTCTCATTCTTATTTGTATTACAGTAGCACTTAGAGACTTCTACCAGCTGGGTTCCCAGTTGTGCTAGGCCTTGTAGAGCCCTGCCCCAAAGAGTTTTCAGTCTTAGCTTGAGTCAAGATGTAGCAATTGTGTGAGACAAACCAAAGTTGGGAGGGAGGATGGGAAAAACTGAGACAGGGTGGTCTGGTGGACAGGACACCGGACTCGGACTCTGGGGACATGAATTTATTTCCTGGCTCTGCCACAGATTCCCTGTGTAGCCATGGACAAGTAATTTCATCTTTTGCTGTTTCAGTTCCCCATCTGTAGAACGGAGATTATAATACTTCCTTTGTTTTATCTGTTTAGATTTTATTCTCTACAGCAGAGGTTGGCAACCTTCGGCACGCGGCTCAGCAAGGTAAACCGAAGGCAGGCCTCAAGCTGTTTTGTTTATGTTGACCGTCTGCAGGCACGGCCACCCAACAGTTCTCAGTGGCTACAGTTTGCTGCTTCTGGCCAGTGGGACCTGCAGGAAGCAACAGCCAACATGTTCCTGTGGCCCGCCTCTTCCAGCAGATCCCATTGGCTGGAAATGGCAAACTGTGGCCACAGGGGGCCGTGCGTGCGGACAGCCAACGTAAACAAAATGTGTTGCAGCCCGCCTTCAGATTACCCTGATGGGCTGTGTGCCAAAGGTTGCCGACCCCTGCTCTACAGAGACTTTCTCTTACCATGCCAAACACAATTATGTCCCTCTGTCAGTTGGGGTCCTTCAGGTATGTCTACACTACATTGTAAACCCAGGTCTGTGGGAGCTGGGCTTGTGGACTCAGTGCTTACAAGCTCGTGCTTGAGCATCCACACCGCACTGTAAACCTTTTTTTTATAATTTCTGGACCAGGATCTCAAGGCCATGCTAACATGTGCATACTGCACTACACAGACCTTTGACTCAGCACTGAGGCTTGAGCTGCATCCACACTATAAAATAATAGAGATTGGACCCAAGTCACAGTGGCACTCTGACTCAACCTCCTTGCAGGGCCCTAGGACCTCAGTGCTTGCTGTCCCAAGGTAGATTGATTTGTATGTGAATGGATGCGGGGGCTTCAGCTCAAATCTGAGTCAGAGCCCAGGCTTAGGGTGCCATGTAGACATACCCTTAGGCACTGCTGTAAAAGAAATAATAAATAATAGCAACTATTATAGGAAATCTTTTCCCTGCATTTGGTATATTTTCAGTACTAATTAGAACTGAACGAATAATTCAACAACTAATAATTTATTCAAATTTGACGCTCTTTGACTGAGAACAAATGGACAGCAGTGCCAGTTGATTATGTGAAATGACCTCTGCATAAGGACTATGTCCGTCCTTGTGCAGATGGGTTGGGGCTCTGGCTTTTGCCCCCTTCAGTGGTACGTTTCTAAACCTATCCTGAGCCTAGGGAGATACTGCTTGTTTGTGCTGCTGGTATTTCCACTTAAATTGTACATCCCACAGTGTGAACCACTTAAACGAGTTGCTTTCCTCCAGCAAAAGGCAGCAAACTGTAGGGAAAAAATGTCAGGAAAGGGGGGGGGAAAAATGGATGAATGCTTGTAATAAAACATCGAGATCTTAATAAGGCTCTGGGTAAACCAGGATTACACACCCAGCAGCTGCAAACTCCTTTCTCTCTCCTCCAATCCTGCTAGGTCTCTGGAGAATGAAAACAAAACAAAACATTTTGAACTTTAAAAATAGATATAAATGCCCCAGTGGAAAGCAGAGCAAGCCAGGTGAATTAGCTGCAGTCAGACATTTTAACTGGGTAATGATGCTAAGGAACAGATATTTCAGGTGGATTGTTTGGCCTTAATTGTTCCTTGCACCAGAAACTAAAGTAAGATATAGCCAGAGGCAGGAGCGAGAGCTGCAGAGTGTTGAGAAGATGCATCTTAACAGGTGACCGCTTTCTTTATTGTCTAGCTTTATTCATATTCTTTCTTCCGCAGCCAGGCATGGGCAAGCTCTCCATACAAGCAAGACATGGGTGAATCTCACCTCCCAGGAGGCCAAGCAGCTGTTGGGCTCTTGAGTGATCCTTGGTGGCCAGGCAGCTTGATGCTAATCAAACTAGAAGGGCCTTGCTTATAACTAGAGCTGGCCAATATTTTGCAAAAATTGAAATTTTGATTAAATTTACTGGCAACATTTAAAATTTCAGCAAGAAAAAAAACCAGGGGGGATAAACTGCAATTCTCCTTCCCACACTGCCCTTCGAGCTTCATTTCTCAATCAGCTTTATTTAAAACTCCCTCAGAAGGACCCTGTACTGTGAAGTGTGGCTATCCTCAACTCCCATTTGAGGTCCAACAAGCCAGTGGCAGCTGAGGGAACTAAGCAGCATCTTGCAGGGTCAGGTGCTAAGAAAATCCTCAGCTCAGGTCCTGCCACATCTAGCCATCCCTGCCCAGACCCTGCCCTGCGTCTCTAGCTAACACGATGCCCTGGGGTGTGCTGTGCTGCCCTATCACATCAGATCTGCCATGGATGGTTGAATTATAGGGAGGAGGTCTGAGTATAGCAGCTGCAAAATAAAGGCTCCGCTGTACACAATTGAAAACAAAACCATCATTTCCCTCTCACCCCACTAAGTAGAAAATACGGACAGAAAGCAAATCCCACAGAAAGCAAAAATGAACATGGCTCTGCTCTGCCCTGAAAAAACCCACCAACACACCCCAAAGATGCCTCCGCTGGAAGGAGGTGAGTGAGGCTGGCAGCATAGCATAGGCTGTGCTGACTCAGAATGGGATGCAGGCATGGTGGGAAAGACAGAGAAGAAGAGATACAGAGGACAGGCAAGCTGCTTTTACGTTGTAACTAATGCGCTGAGTTGCACCTCGTTGCCTGCTTATTTCGCTCATTGCCAGTCAGCACATAATCCAAATGGCAGTCTCTTTTTTGCCATTTGCAAGGTCACCTTTAAGTCTCAATCACAGGTGCGAAGTAATCAGTCCCATATTGTACGTTGGCAGTTGCTACGGGGGAAGAAATGATTAATTTAGCACCCATTCCAAGACCTGGAGAGAGAGAGAAAAGGGGTGGGGGGCGGGGAATCATTCTGCCTTAGCCATGTGAGAACATTATTTACAGCCCAGAACTTTCACAACTATCTGAGTGCAAAACAGGATGTGCTGTACTGATGGCGAGGAAAAGGCATTTGGGGGCAAAAAAACAAACAAACAAAAAAAACAACTCTGCATGTTTCTACTAGCTGTGAGATGACAAGTGGGTTTTAATTCCAAAGGTGCCAAACAAATGATATGATGTAATTAAGGAGAGTAAATAACATCTATTCACATACCAGCACAACTTGACTCTCCCCCTTTCAATAAAGCTGTACTGATTTTTATGGAAGAGCAAATAGAAGGATCCACAGTGCGTACAAATTATTACACATTTGTTTCTGCTTGCCTGGGAGAAAAAGGAAATGATACAAAACTGAACATACCACATATAGAGTGAGGCATAAACCGGACCTGATCACTAGGACTCGTGTCTGAACTCTGACAGCACCTATTCCAAAACAACATGAACCAAAAACTTCAAATCAAATCCAAACATCCCTCATGCCTCTTGGAACCATTCCTTCTTATCAGTAAGGTTTGGGGTAACAGACACTGCAGTGAAGTCGGGAGACCTGGGTATGCTAGTCCGGGCTTTGCCAATGACCTGTTGTGACACCTTGGGCTAGTCCCTTCTGTTTCTGGTGCCTCAGTTTCCCCATAGGTCCAGGACATGGAGATAACAGGATTTTGCAATGATTAGGACATGAGGCTGAGACTTAGGAGACCTGGGCTCAGTGTCCTGATCTGCCAGGGAATTCCTGTATGAGCTTGGACAAGTCATTGAGCTTCTCTGTGGCCCAATTTCCCACCTGTGTAAGGAGGATAATAGCGCTGCCCTACCTCACAAAGTATTATAAGGGTGAATGCATTAAAACCGGAGAGATGTTATGGTGATGGGGGATATATACAAGGTGATCTTTTTAAAGCACTTTGTGATCTAGAGATGAAAGGTGAATTTATTATTACACCTCTACCCCGATATAACACTAATTTGGATACAACGCGGTAAAGCAGCGCTCCGGGGGGGCGGGGCTGCACGCTCCGATGGATCAAAGCAAGTTGGATATAAAGCGGTTTCACCTATAACACAGTAAGATTTTTTGGCTCCCGAGGGCAGCGTTCTATCAGGGTAGGGGGTATTATCATTATTATCACAAAAGTGAATGATTATTTATTAGTTTCCAATTTATAATAAATATCTGAGAGCAAGTGCCTTAGAGTACGCCACATTAATATAAAGAGTTTGTAAATACACCGTACCTTTCATCTGAGGGCTGTCAAACACTTGACAAACATTAGCTTAATTAGGCCGCACAGCACCTGGTGGGGTAAGTGTTCATCTGCAGAGGTTTTACCAATGATTACACATTAAATGTGAACTGCTGCTGGGAAAATGGATATGGTATGAAGCACGGAGATAGGACTCGCATGCCCCTCTCATAGATAATAACATGTCCAGTGCTCTGCGTGTTCAAAGCACTTGACAGACACTAATTAATCCTCACAATGCCCCTGTGTGGTAGGTAGGTTGTATTATCCCTATTCTGAAGATCAAGACGAAGCAGAGACAAAAGGTGACATTCACAAGGCCACACAACAAAGCAGTAACAGAGCTGGGATTAGAACTCAGGGTTTTCAGACTCCTGGCCTTGTGGTCACCTGGCTGTGGGTGGAATTCAGAGGCTAAATATAGTCCCAGTCCTGCTAACACCTATGTATGTGAGTAACTTTACTCACAAGAATCGTTCCTTTCAAATCAATGAGACTATTAATGTAGGTACAGTTGCTCATCTGGCAAGTATTTGGAGGGTCAGGCTGTCTGTTTGAAAAAATCTTTCCAGCTCCTCTCAAGTCCCTTCTGAATATACCAGTTTGCTCCAGAATGGGTCATTCTGGCATATCACAGAGAAAGTAGTGACTGCATGAGTCTTCTGGAATCGGCTACATTGCGGAATGATGCATTCTGGACCTACTTAGGGCTGAAGTCAATGGGAGCTTTTTTGCTGGCTTCTCTGGGTTTTGGAACTGGCAAACCCAATTGATCAGAGAATGGTCACATCAAACCAGACGAAAATGGAAAGAAAGGTTAGTTTGGAAGGATTTGTATTCTGCCTGCCCCACAACCTACACTGGCAAGTGGAAGAATTCAGTGCAATTCTTGTGCTTGTTTCAATGTCCATTTTCCCTTTGCAGCTCAAAAGATTAAAGGAAAACAGAAAGGAAGAAAAAAGTGAAATATAAAAGAAAGGTGAGTGATATGAGAACGTAGTGTCAAGGTATTATCACATTACCACAGGGTAACTGCTGCTCCGTGCCTGGACCAGACATGATCCACCTATTTGCTTATTACATTAATTTCTCTTCCAACAACATTGCAGGATTTTGTTTCTGCCCTTGTCATAAGCATAAATCCCAATTCTGAACCTTAGCGTCCAAAATGTGGGTGCCTAGCATAAATCCTCTAAGCTTAATTACCAGCTTAGATCTGATAGCGTTGCCACCAGCCAGATTTCCAGTCTCTGGCGCCCTCTGGTCTCCCCAAACCTTCCCTGGGGGACCCCAAGACTCAGATGCCCTGAGTCTCACAACAAAGGGAAATAACACCCCACTTCCCTTCCCCCTCTTATCTCCCCCAATTTTCCGCCCCTGGGTGTACACTACGAGGATTTTCCCTGCTTCAATTCTTGAACACAAACCCAGAGAGATTAAGTGTCTCTCCCCCTCACCCAGAGGCTATGCAGTTCAAACCTAGTCAATCTAACACAAAGAGATCCCCTCCTTTGTTCCTTAGCCTAATCAGAGAAAACTCAAACAGGTTTTAAAAAGAAAGCTTTATACAAAAAAAAGAAAGAAAAAGCCATAAAAATGTTCATGTATCAAGGTTAACAATATACAGGGTCAATTGCTTAAAAGAAAAATGAATAAACAGCCTCTATCCAAAAAGTATACAATTTAAAAACATTCCAGCAACTACACACATGTAAATACAAAAACAATATAAAAACCTATCTTTCTTCTACGTTGTACTTACACTTGGAAACAGAAGATTAGAAAAGCCTAGAGATAGAAATCACTCTCATAGCCGAGAGAGCACAGAACAGAGAGACAGACAAAAGACACACACCCCAAAATTCCCTCCCTGAGCTTTGAAAAATCCAGTTTCCTGATTGATCCTCTGGTCAGGTATTTGGTTCCCTTTGTTAACCCTTTACAGGTAAAAGAAACATTAACCCTTAGCTATCTGTTTATGACAACCCTACCTTCCTATCCTGACCAGCAGCACAAGAAACACCATGCAATTTTAACCAGTAAACACGAAGTGGGCAGAAGACAGAGGAATAAAAGCATCAGAAAACATTGTCCCTAATGGATAAAGGATGTGTGCAATTCCAGTGACTGGAGACAGTTAGTCTGAAAGTTGCCATAAATTGCACGTGCCATTTTGTGCGTGCGCATGTTGTAATGGAATGGTAGTTCAGAGGGTGCTTCATCATGGCCATTTCTTAGCTGATAATGCAGCATGGCCCTTTTATAGGGGGGTTCCTGTGAAGTGAGTGACTTACTCACGTGCAGAGGTGAACAGACTGTAATGTATGAAATAAATGTAGCAGCACAAATGCTGCTAGAAAACCAATGAACTTGGAATATAGAAGCCAGGAGGGCCAGAAATGACAGAAGCCATTTGGCGCTGAACTGCATTTTGTGAGATATCTTTCAGCACAACATATTTCTTCCTGAAAACATTTTGAGGCATTCAGGATTCAGAGCTGAGTTTTCTTTACTTCTTGACCATCTGAAAAGATTATGCTGCTAGGCTTTCTTGGGACTTTCTCTCCTGGAGCTACCACCATGGACAGTAGCAGAGGTGGGTAAAGGAAAGAGCCAGGACTCAAGACCTGCAGCTGGTTTAACTTAGCAGAGACTCAGTTGACATAAGGAACAAACCACAAAACATGTGTATTTAGAGGCACTCTTCTGCATTACAGAACTTCAGTCAATAACACCTAGCAAATTAGCTAATCTCACCCCTTCAGGAAATTACTTAGTGCACCCTCGAGGGAGGCATGGTATATTTATTATCCCTGTTTTACTGTTGGGGAAACTGAGGCACAGAGGTTAAAGGACTTGCCCAAGGTCCCTTGGTACCAAAAATGAGGCTGGGGTGCAGCTCAACCTTGCATTTTGACCTTTCAGCTTTAGTGACTTGTAGTTATGTTTCAGTTTGTGTTACAATTAGCCTGAGTTTGGACTTGATTCCTATTGTTTTTTTCTTCCATACCAGTGTAGTTCTATTGACTTCAATGTGATTACTCCTGATTTACCCCAGGGTAAGTGAGATCACAGTTGCGCCCTTCATCTTTAGTGAATGACTAGAACATTTGGCAAGGTGGGTAATTTTTATTTGGAAGGAACCCCTCTCTGGAGTAGCTGAGATGTTGCAAGTAATCATGAGCACAGCAGCAGGGAAAAGAAGTTTGTCCTCGTAATATCTAGCTCTGATTAATCCCTTATCGTTCACAAGCACCGACATTCCTCCCATTCCAAAAGAAAAGCCTGATTCTCCACCTAGTTACATTCATTTCACACTGGTGTAACACCACTGATATCACTGCAGCTACATAGGCATAAAAATGGAGTAACGGAGCAATGATGTATGAAATTAAAACAGGAGGTGTTTGCTAAAGAAAACAGCTACATCCACAGACAGAAACAAAAAGGTTTTCTCACAGCTTGAGTATCAGTTTTGTCTCCTTTGTTTGATAAGCACTGTCTGGAATTCAATATAGCCCAGAGAATTTAGTGGCTGAATAATATACCTCAAGGTAAGGTCATACTTGGAGTTGAGAATTGGGCACTATATATATTAGCCCATCTATTTAGCATACATATTAGCTACATATAGAAATATAGGGTCCAATTTTCATAACTGCACTGGAACAATGCAAGTGTGCACGCAATCACAGTAGATACATGTGCAAATGTTCAATTAGATGCCCAACTGCACATTTGCGAGCGCTTTTATTCCCACTCCATATGCCATTGCAATAACTGCTCGTACAAATGCTGAACACATACTTTTGTCCATTCAATTTATGCCGTACAGCCTTTGCCATCTGAGAAGTCTAACTGAATAGCTTCCAGGCAGCCACTGTACTAGGAATGCCAAGTTCCAATACATTGGCTTTTACCCTAAACAACATTTATATTCGCCAGCGATAACAGACTGATTAGCAGCTGCATTATACAAAAGGCACTTACAGCTGGTCTGCAGCACGTGTAGTGGTTCCACTTCAGTGAGCAAACAAAGGTCTGTAGAAGATGCAACCAAAATGCAGACGGGGAAAGAAGAACATACACAGTCACATACAATTTAGTTCTGTTCAATGTGTCTTCCTGTAGGAACTCATAGCATCGATTAATTTTACACACTGCACCTGCACAGCTATGCCCTTCAGCAAGGTTAACCTTTGCCCATTGCAAGTCTGAAAATTAAATCCTGTGTGGTGTACAAACTTCCTGTGTAGTTTGATTCAGTTTCTTTCATTCACGACCAAAATGATATATGCGCAGCGAACTCACAAGCGCTTCCTCTCAGAGCAGATCATTCATTAACAGCTTCCCTATTCCCTCCTCTCTCTCCCCCTGTCGTGTAGTTTAATTAATGTTTCAAGTCTGGCAGCTTTTTCATTTCTATTTCAGGAAGGCATCTGATCAGCCAGTTTGACCGAAAAGCTGGAAATGGGTCCAGTTTTTCTGATTCCCGCACTTAAACATTCCAAGAAGTCAGGAGTTTTTAGATCCCGGCCTTCAGGGACAGGACAAAGTAAGGATGGTTCACTGATTAGCGCCCAGAGAACATGGGTTCAAGTCCCTGCTCTGCTACAGATTTTCTGAGTGACCTTAGTCAAATCATGTTGCTTTCCCTGTGCCTGGATCCCCATGGGGATAATAGAATTGTTCTACCTCACAGAGAGTTTTTGAGGTGCTCAGATACTATTGTGATGCGTGGGGCAGAGAAATACCTTAAGTAGAAATTAATGTGAAGAAACAGGAGACAACTGCAGGTTCAGGTCCAGACCTTACTTCCCCATTGTCGAACAGCTTTACAGCTGGGGTTTGGGGTTGGTAGCCCAGACTCATTTCTAGTAACATCCAGCAGCAATCTGATTTTTAACCCCACCAAAATCTATGTAAATCCAACACCAGCAACATTTTTTAGAAGTTTTCTGAAGGGGATGAGTAAATTAGGTTGTATTTTTTTTTTTAAAAAAAAAAACACATTCACCTTTTTGGTTAAAATTATTACAATTGAAATTATTACGTAAAACAAAGGAATATGTTTTAGAAGGGATCAGAATCCTCATGCCAAGAGCACCAGCCTCTAACTAATGAGGGTCAGGAAGAAACTCTCTGAGGGCAGGTTATCCCAGAGCCACCTTCCCTAGGGTTTTCTGCATTTTTCTTTGAAACAGCTGATACAGGCCACTGTGAGAGACAAGAGAATGAACTAGAAGGACCATGGGTCTGATTCAGTCTGGTAATTCCTAAATTCCTATATCCCCATTTGTCACCTTTTCCTGGCCTGCTTTCAGGCAGGAGCTGCAGTAACAAAATCCCATCAGACAGGCTATATTCTTGGTACATCCAGCCCATTTGGAAGTAGAATGTACCAAAAAGACACCGAAAATCTCTTCTCACAAGATCCTCCCCATTCAGTTGTGCAGGCCCAGGGAACAGGGGTAGTTGTGAGGAGGTTTGGTTGTAAAACGCTGCAATTATCTGTGTGTGAGCCAAAGCTCCAGCGGCAAACTCTTTTGTGGCTCCCCCATTGCTCGATTTTAAAAGGATGTTGCAAGTATCAAGAGGATGGATGACTTCATGGTTGAGGCATTGGACCTGGACTACAG
This sequence comes from Chelonoidis abingdonii, assembly GCF_003597395.2. NCBI lineage: Eukaryota > Metazoa > Chordata > Testudines > Testudinidae > Chelonoidis > Chelonoidis abingdonii. Next base: position 19,060,557 of record NC_133792.1, on the reverse strand, counting down.
AAAAGCACAGTTCTATTCCCGGCCGCCCTGTGTGACCTCATCAAATCTTCCCATACCTCAGCTCCCTATGTGCCAAGCAGAAAAAAGAATACTTGCTTCGTCCGTCTTGTCTATTGCAATTGTAAGCTCTTTGGGGCAGGGACCATCTCCCACTCTACGTCATTACAGCACCTGGCATAATGACGCCTCCTTCCTGGTTGGGGCCTCCGGGCGCTAACGCAATAGAAATGATACACAGCGGAGGCCCCCATAAACAGGGACAGTGCAATCAAGGCCAGGTAGGCAGGCGTAACGGTATTAGCACCACTGAAGGCCATGTACCCCAGCTGAGGATTTGCCTCTAGGTTTCTAGTCTGTGGATGCTTTCGGCGCAGGCGATTGTTTAAACAAGGAAGGACACTATATACGGCTACGATTTCACAAAACTCAGCAAAGCTATGTAAAACCCAAGCTTTACATCTCTGTCTATATACTCCAGTGAAAGCAGCAGAGAATCCTGTGGCACCTTATAGACTAACAGAGGTTTTGGAGCGTGAGCTTTTGTGGGTGAATACCCACTTCGTCAGACGCAGGTAGTCAGACGCAGCTCTGGACTAAACAAAGACTGTGAATGGCTTGCCAATTACAGAACCAGTTTCTCCTCCCTTGGTTTTCACACCTCTACTGCTAGAACAGGGCCTCACCCTCCCTGACTGAACTAACCTCGTTATCTCTAGCTTGCTTGCTAGCATATATATACCTGCCCCTGGAAATTTCCACTACCTGCGTCTGACGAAGTGGGTATTCACCCACGAAAGCTCACGCTCCAAAACCTCTGTTAGTCTATAAGGTGCCACAGGATTCTCTGCTGCTTTCACAGATCCAGACTAACACGGCTACCCCTCTGATACTATATACTCCAGGGGATTCCTGGAGCCAGCTTTCCCATGTCTAGCAGCCAGTCCGCTCCTGTAGCTTTGCTCATTTGTTACTCTTTAATTCAACTGGCTCAAAGACTTTAGCTCCCATCACACTTTTCTGTCTGGGAGCATGGAATGGAAACATGTTATGATGGAGCAGCTGTTAGCCTCAAAGTAGCCCTTTCGAATAGATTCGTGGGCTTGTTCAGCAGTACAAGGGCAGCTGCATGGATCAAGTAAGAATAGGATCTAATGAGGCTGGTGCCAGGCTTCCTCTGTTCTTCCCTTCAGAACTGGCCAGCAGCAGGTCCGTGGAACAGAAACAAAACTGCCCTTGTTGCATTTGCTGGAGTGAATTTCATGTCACATATCCACCATTATCCTGTCCCCCTTTATCCTAGTCTGTTGTGGCATCTGCTCCCTGGTGTCTTTTGGCTGCCACTGCACACAGCCTATTAATTTTACAGTCAATTCCTCTTTGATAAGCTTATTTCACCCACCCTCTTCCCTCTTCTTCTTCATCTATTTTTACCAGCAAAGTTTCCTTCTGGTGTTTCTTCCATTCAGCCCATGCTGTGCTCCCATATAAGGCTCTATTACTATTTACCAGAGGCTCATCAACTAAGACCACATAAATATTGACAGCACAACTGGAAAACCTCAAAAGTTAAATCTTTTCCCATTTTTATTTTATTTTTTTACTGTAAACTTTGCAAGAATGGGTCAATTAAAAACAGACAAATAAGTAGAGATCCTCAGGAAACCCTGCTATTTTGTGCATAAACATAGTATCAGCTTGATAGCAAACAGGCCTGTTTATATGCAATATATTTGCAAGACTAAATCTTGGGATCTTTCAAAAATGCTAAATTTCATTCAGACAAATAATTATTTTTGGCATTTAATCTTTTAATTTCCTTCTTGTTATGTAAAAAAAATCCATTTTAGGAGGAGGGGGGAAATGCTAAATGTCAGTGAGTGCCAAAGCCATGTAAAATGAAATTGAAGGAAAAGACTGAAAATATTTGCAAAACATGGGTCTGGATCTTGCACAGTTCTATTGGCTTTAATGCAGTTTCTTATCCTTTGTGGTTTGGTGTCTCCATTTCTCCTCATGTTTGAAGGCTCACAAGCAGGGCATATCGAGTCACAGATCTCAGGGATCTGGACAATCAGACTGAGCTGAAGTGAAGCAAAGACATGCACAGCAATTGCCCCTGATTTTCCAACCAGCTCTTCTACCAGGGATCAACTTAAGCCCAAGGATATGTCCTACTGCAGCTGGTCAGAACATTTTGTTAAAAAAAAAAAATTCATCTAAAAACTTCCATTTGAAACATTTTTGTTAAAAAAAAAGTATTGATTTTGACAAAATTGTACTTAGAAACAAAATTCAACAAAGCTTTTCTATAAAGTCAAATATAATAGGCTGACATTTTTGGACTAGAACATTTTGATTTTTCATTTTGAAACGACTTTTCGAAACCAAAAACTCTGCTTCTGTATAAAAAAAATGGAAAAAGCTTTAAAAGGTCAAAACAGGAACAAAATGTTTTGATAAAATCCAAATAAAATATTTCAGTTGACCCCAAACAATTTTTTTCAGAATTTAATTTAGCAGGAAATTTAGAAGTTTTTTTTTGTTTTTTGGTTCATTTGAGAGCAGAAAAAAACAAATTGCAGTATTAGACTCTCCCATGAAATGGAAAATCCAGCACCTGCCCAGCCTTACATGACACCAATGACTGGTACTCACTGGGGACAAAACTTCTGCTTAATGGGGATGCCTTCTGGGCGGCGGGGGGGTTGCAGTGCTTAGATGCTGTACCTCTGTTTGCTTCTCTGGCAAGCCATTTGCAGTCCATCCATAGCTGTGATGCACGCAGAAAGCATATGAGCCAATCCATTTCTGCGCCATCTAGGCTGTTCATTTGCCATTCCACGATAACACATGCTAAGCTTCTCAGAGATACCCTTGGCCAATGGCCCTGGGCAGCCAGCAAGCTCAGCCTCTATCCATCCAGGGCAATGACTCGTCCCAATTACATGCAACTGTCCAGTTACACAGCCCCCTGGACAGCCGCATGGTGTCTTCTGATAAGGAGGAATTCCAATGAAGGGCCATTGACTGCAACCCGACAAGCTTATCACATTTGTTACAGGTGCCTATTCCAACAGCAGTCCATGTTCTGCATTTTCTCAGTGGATGACAAATAAAGAAGTTAAAGGAAGGCTGCTCTGTGGAGCAGTCAGGTGTCCTGTGTAAATGCATTCTGGTCTAGAAGCACAGACCAGGCACAACAGGGATTGTCTAGCCAGATATAAATTCCAATTTACACAGATACAAACTATTACCCTGCAAACAGCAAGCATCAGTCTTTCGCCAGCTGACACATCCACCTAGCCAGACATTATCATCTTAGGAAAATTATAAAGGGACTGAATGTGAGGAATGCTTCACACCTCAGCCTAAAATATTTTAATCCAGCCAAATGGGTGTAGCAGGCGATTTCATTCACTAATTTTTTTCCTCCTGCCATCTGTTGCACATCTCCTGCCAAGAATACTACCCTGTCATCTCCTGCCTGTTATTCAGAGACCTAAATCCTCCTCCTGGACCCCCGTCCTCAGAAGCTCAGCTGGGCTCTAGGGACCTCTACTGGTGCAAGCTAAGGGGAATCTTCCCTTCCAGGATCTGTAGCAGGAGCAGAGCCAGCCTGCACCTACTCAGAACTTCATAGCCATAGATGGGATAGAATATGGATCCTTTAAAAGCCCAGACTCCTTCCCTTGGTGTTAAAGAGACTCTCCATCAGCAATACACACTATGGGTCCCACACAGCTGAGCAGCTCTCATTCCATCCAGTAGAAGGCAATGCTACCCACACACGCAAGTCAGCAAAGACTGACTATTGGCCCAGCGAGTGGCTCCAGATTCAGAGTCTCACACGGCCTCTGGAAAATGAATTGGAGGTGGCACTTTCCAGCAGTCTAAGTGCGTGGAAATGCAATGTCACGCTCCAGCTCTGCTCCAAACTCACATGCTGTCTTGACTGCAGACTCTCCTCTGCCCTTCCTTTGCGGGAGTTGCTCTGCCAGCCCCATAGCGGAGGACAGGCATTTGGAAGGGTTCGCTCTCTGGGTTAATTCTGATGGAGATTAAAGATGACAAGTGATGCATTGCCAGGCAGCAGGGATTCAACCAGCAGCTAGGACTGACACACAAAGCAGAACAGGCAGCAGAAATTATTAGAGACAGTAGAAAGCAGGTCCAGTAAAGCAGAGTCCAAACATTCGCCTAAAGCTTAAACAGAACCTCCTGGTTTCTCTGGGAAACAGAAGCGCTGAAATATCATGGAGAAACGAGTCTGTTTGGTATTTCCATGCTCAGGCCTAGGAAATCTCACAAAACAGCCTGTGTTTATGTGATTCTTCATTGCCAGCATCTGCACTCAGCTACACTTGTGACAATCTGGACCAGCTCCAGTGAAAGTCTGTGTGTCATTCTGGAGTCACACCAACAAGCTGAGAATGGAATAGGCTCCAGAGGTTGAGATAGTTCTGATAAGTACAGTTAGGGTGACTAGACAGCAAATGTGAAAAATCGGGACAAGGGTGGGGTAATAGGTGCCTATATAAGAAAAAGACACAGAAATCGAGAGTGTCCCTATAAAATCAGGACATCTGGTCACCCTAAGTACAGTACAACCAACCCCAAGCATTCAAAACCCATGAGTCAGCTCCAAACTACCATGGGATTGGCTTACAAATCACGGGATTTTAAAAGACAAATAAATAGTTTGGGTTTCTTTTTATTGGCCTTCTGTATTTTGACCCTTCAAGTTACACTCTTCATTTTCAACCATTTCTCCATCATCATGAAAGCTGGAAACCTGTTTTTCAAATGATAGCTGAGTCTCCCATATTCCCCTGACTCCAGAAGCTGAGGCGTTGAAGAAAAACTCCGGCTATTACGTGACTCACAATAGAATCGTAAGAGTTGACAACACTGCAAGTATCCAAATCTTGGGAGGGTGAGGTTGTCATAATGAACCCAACGTGTGAGAGCTTTGTATGGGTGGCTTGTTCCATTTAAGATATGTTATGTTCATGGCATATACATAGAGAAGTTAGTTTACATTAAATACTCTGGTGGGAAGGGCTGCAATCTTTCATCTGAGGATCCTGAATGATAACTCACAGTAAGCAACTTGCAAACTTTCTCTGCTTTTGGTTTCTAACGCCCTGAGGGACAATCCACCCCACCTTGCTGGAGGGTGGTCTTTACAGACAGACTCTGATCACAACTGATGCTTCCCAACAGAGCCCAGACCTGCAAGCAGGACTAGGAAACTCCCCACCTGTCAACTCTTAAAATGATAGTTGGCAATTCCAACAGTCCTCAATACACCACAAGATGGACCTGCATCCTGCTACCCATCTAGAATCAGAAATGCATTCAAGCTTCAGACGTCCCTAAAGATTAGGTTTGGTTCAGCCCATTTTAGGGATGGTTTAGCCCAATCTGCAACATCCAGACTTGCATCGGGCTCTGGTACTGAACACCCCGCAAATGATGGGGGTGTCTGAAACCAGTGCTTTGTTTCACACCAGTCTGTGTGTTAGGCTGGGGTGTCAGGAGGGTTTTGTTAGCTGTGAGGGAGGCAGAACACTTGCCAGTGGGTGGGAGGAGAGAGGGGTTTGAAGGCTACTGAGGAGCAGGGGTTCTCTCCTGGTGAGTAGGGAGGTCATGGTAGGTGTAGTGTATAGAAATTGGATAATATCCCTTTCATCTGTGTCAAAGTTTCCCCATATTTTTAGTGTTATATGGATAGCAAAGATTCAATAATAGGTAAGAGAGCAGAGAAAGGCATAGGTCTAGGGATGCTGACCAGCAGCAAAATCTATCTAAATGATCCCTTTTACCGCAGTGTCTGAGCAGCGACTTGAACCAAATCTGCCAAGTCCCAGGGCAGTGCTCTAACTGCCGGCCCAATTCAACTACATTCTAGTTCTTGCTTAGGGATGGCTCTGCGAAATAACTCCCTCCAGCCCTTCTAGCTTTGTTTGCTCCCCTGAGTTTTGCAAACAAGCTTTGCGTTAAAAAAAATTAAGGGAAAATAAAAGTCAACGAGGCAAAAAGAAAGCAAAGAAGCCTCTGTCAAACACCAGCCATGATGCAGAAAGCAACCTCTCTTTTTCAAATTAACATATTAATAATTAGGCAGAGCGAAACATAAATCTCAGCACAGGGCCCCAATTTGGCACATTTGCTCGCCGCATTCAGCTGTGTCAAAGCAACCATTCCGGGGTGTCTTTGAGCGTGACAGCCTGTGTTTTACAAGATGTAATTTCAGCGCTTTAGCATTCCCTTACTTATGCATCTCTTAAACAACAGAGTGTTGGTTTCTTGTTTGATTGAGAGAAATATCCCTTTTGTTAGGATTTTATTTGCATTGTTTTCTTCGGAGTGTTTTTTGCTCTTGGCTTTTTGAGGAACCCCATTTAAAATAAGCATTAAAGTGATCAAGTTTTGTTTTCTGAGAAGCAGAAACCTACCAGCCACACTCAGAACAGTAGAAATCGCTCCTTCAGAGAAAAACCCTTGCTTTCATATTGCCCAAGGACTGAAAAACCTGCAGCCAGAGGAGGGAGAGAAGAAAGAAACAAAGAAAGCTAAAGGCATCACACATTAAATTACAGCCCATTACCATACTTTCTTTCGCATAGAAATCAGAAGCAAATATATCTTTCAGTTTAGACACTTTTGACATCCTTGGTTGAAAATCTCAGTATTGGAAGTAAAATTAGAAGAGTCCAAGAAGATTTCATTCCCATGGAGGCAGTCTCTCCAGAACAGCACTACTGGGACAGGAGGAAGAAGCATGTGTTGCCACTGCCTATGCTGAATCTAGGAGGTGGAATATCAGATAGTTTCAATCTGTAGTGGGTGTGCAAAGACCTGAAAATACAACAGCATCACAACAGTATGTAAAAGCTGCCACACTGGCCAGAGACGATGAAGTTACCAATTTTGGCTTCAGGTACTGGCAGAACAAGTGGCAGCTCTTGACCCAAGGCAAACAAACGAACCAGAAAAAAAAAAGTCTGTGTTGATCTTAGAAAACGGCATGTAAAACACATGATTTTGTGGGTGGAGCAGGTGTTAGGAATGTCTCTGCAGAGCAGTCACTCAGCGAACCACCTCAAACACCCCATTTAGGGAATTGTAACATTCCACCAGCTGGTGGCTGGATGTGCAGCACATTCAGTGTAAAACCCCTCCCCATGCTATACATCCCCAGGTCCTACAGTCTTTATAGTGTAAAGGAAGCACATATGCACCCTGCTTGGATCTCTATTAGCATTTGGATCGAGCCAGCTAAGGGTCAGATGCAGAGCTCACTGAAGTCCATAGAAATACTCCCACTCACCTCAAAAGGCTTAGGAAGTACAATGAGGCAGGTGGAGGAGGCAGATGTAAAGTACATTACATACAAGGCGTTAAAATGCAAAGGCACATGGTGATTTATGAGAACTTTATTGAAGGTGACTTCTAGCTACCACATCCCATCTTGCTATTCGGAGAGAGAGAGAGACAGAAAAACAAGCATGGGTAGAAAAGGTAGAAATGTATTCCAAATCCTGATACTAGGCATTAAGGACACGACACCGAGGCTATTCTTCAAGCCTGGAGTTTTTACTGCCGTTCATTAAGTACTCACGCTGCACTTCCATAGCCTGTAATGTCAGCAGAACTTCTCAGCCGAATTAAAACCTCAGATTAAATCAGGTGCCGCATGAAAGCTCTGAAATTTCATGTACCAGTGACTAATGGCAAGAAAGTGGCACTGGTTAAAAAGCTATTGACAGATATTGAGAACATCAGTCCAGGCCTAGTGATTTCCAATTGGTTATGACAACCTGAGTTAGAGAGTCATTTTTGTCTCAAAAAAAAGGCCCTTGTGTGACAACATGCTGATTTATGGATAATTATATGATAACACATTGCTTCCTACTTGCTGCCTTAGAAGTATGCCATGTGGCAGAGAAGGGAGAAAAAAAGAAATAAATGGAGCAGTCCACAGGGCAGAGTTATAACAAGCTTTGTCAAACAGTGGCCCAGATTCAGCTGTCAGTGATCTCTGAGCATCCCCATCGAAGTCATGAGCGTCAATAAGCAGGAAATGCACCTGTCTGGGTAAAGCCAAATGGCCATTTCAGCTCTTGGTTACCTGAGAGCAACTCCTATAAACCTGCATCTCACTGGGAATAGAATATGTGCATGCGTGTGTGCGTGTGAAAGAGAGAGATGGGCAAAATTGTCTGCATGAAATAGCCCTGGAAAGGAAACAAGGGCAGATAAGGGGGAAGCGTAGAGTCATGCTGAGCTGGCAAGGTGGGATAAGAAGTGTGTGTTGGATGCTGTGAAAGAGCAAGAGCTGGTGAAATCTGAACGTGATGTGGTTCTGATGATAGGCAAGGAAGATCAGCAAATTGAAAAAAGTTGAAAGAAAAAAAAACCCACCTCATTTGGGGTTGAACAAAATGTTTCATTTTGAGAAAACTGAAAGGTTTAGTTTTGACCCTTTTTAAATGATTAAGTTAAGTTAAATGAAATTTTGAAACCAAAAAAGTTTCAAGTTGAAACTTGTGTTTCTTTAAAAAAAAATCTGAAAAAAAAAATAGTGAAATCGACACAAACTTACAAAACATTTCAGTGGTGCCTCATCTGCATTTTTCTCTGGAAAAAAAAAAAATTCCAGCTGAAAAAATTAGCTCAGCTCTTAGCCCAGCCTCTTCCTGCGATTATTACAGACATCAATTTTACATAGCTGTTCAGTGTCTATTTGCATAAATCTACCCATCAAATCAGGAATAAAATTCAAGAGTCCTGACATTCCAGCCAACTTAACCATGGACACAACTTCCCTTTTATCAATTTTTATCTTTACCAGTAGGCCAGTTTCAAATAATTACATGTATTTAAAGAGCTGAGAGGAAGAACAGGAGTTAGTGAGTTAATAGTAGCATTTGGTTCATTTCAGCTGAAGCTGTTTCAGCTTAGAGAGACAACAGGATGCAATCACCACCGTTCCCACGCATTGCATATGTTGGACTCTCAGTGGTATGTACTGGAGCAGTGACTTCCTTGCTCCTGGCATGCTTCACTATACGGCCATGGCACAGCTGACATTTAACCACTGGCATAGCCGTTCTTACAGGGGCCTACCTGCATGCAGGTAAAGTACTGCACTTGCCCAGTGCAGCAATATAAATAGGGAGCTGTATTTGGGAAAAGAAAAAGCAACTCAAGATGCCAGCTCTGTAACACACAGAGCCCTGCTGTTCTTGGGCTGCAACGCAGGCATTGGGACAGATGGAATCCTTCACTTTGCACCATCCTGATCCAATCATCTTTTGTACACTGGGTATGTCTGTGTCTTACAAACATATGCTGGGTTGTTATTGCACAGCACTCCCAAGAGTCTTGCCCTGGCACCTTTTCATTGCCTGCTTCCTCCATGCAGAAGTCCTTGCCAAGATCAAAGGATGAAAGGACCGCGAGGGTATGTCTATACTGCAGTGTACGATCCGAGTTCGAATTCAAGCTCAAGCCCAACTCCCCTTCCATCTAAACCCAAGTCACAATAATCCAGGGCTCAGACCCATGATCCCAGGACCCCCAGGGGTGGAGGATCCGAGCCTGAGTTAAGCCAGAACTGAGGTTCAAGCCCTATTGCTTTGCAGCATAGAGACAGTACCATGAACTTCTGCTTTGCAAGTCGGCCAAAAGTATCCCACGGGCTGACTGTCCAACAAACCTGAGTGTCCAGAGGACAAAGTCAGTCTAGTTTTCCCACAGTGCCCCATGAACAAAGGGCTAACCAGACACATTTGGGGGGTGCTAGGCAGTCTATATGGTATGGGTGGTTGGACTTGGCCCACACAATGCAGTGTAGATGCTGGAGCACCAGATTGGGACACAGGGTTCAACAGTTCCTAATCTGGAGTTAGCAATGAGTGGAGACACTCAAGCCCTAGGTTAACACATCCAGGGTCTGCTAATTTGAGTTCTACTAACCCTGGGTACATTGCAGTGTAGATGTACCCTGAATGACTGCAAAAGTCAGAGAGAAATAGCCCATAGTTGAAGGGATACTTCCTGAAATGAGTGGGAGTTTTGCCATTGACATCAGAGAGCCCAGACTTCACTCCATACATTTTTTAAAAGCTGTCTACCTGGGTTCCTCTATGACCCCATCACCCTTCTGAGGAAGGGAAATATAATCTTCATGTTACAGACGGGAAACCGAGGCACAGAGAGACTGAGTGATTTTACTAAGGTCTCTCAGAGAATCAGTGTCCGAGACAAACTTTGAACCCAGATCTCCTGGGTCCCAGTCCTGTGTTTTAACCACAACTTTTTTTTACTTGTGTTATGGAAAGAAAAAGCCCTTAGCTAAAGAAAACAAAATTTTAAAACCATAATTTAGTTTTCAACATTTGTTTCTTTTCATTTGCATTGTTATTTCCATAGGTTTCCTCTCTTTTGACAGCACCATTGGCATACACAGCAAATACCAGAAGGCCTGATCCCTGCACCAAAGAGCTTTCAATCTAAGCCCTTTTTGCTCATGATTCAATTTGCTCATTGAAAAATGAAAATAGACTAGGCAGTTTCACTCATTTCTGGTCACTTTCCCAGTTAGGTTCTCATGTGCCAGGACACTGATGTCCAAAATATTTCCTTCACCCCTCAGCCCTAAACTTTGGCTTTGACCCATTTGTCCTGGAGAAAGTTCTGTCAGTTTGGACATTTTAGAAACCCCACTGCTTGTATTAGAGCTGTGGAGACACATCACTAGCCTTGCATAATATACAGGGAAAAGCATAGTTCTAAACCGGAACACTGAACACATCTAGAGACTAATCCAGACCTTAGGAAAACAAGTGTGGGAATTGCCTCTCCAGTCCTAGGAACAAATATCCTCAAGTCAGGGCCAGCTCCAGTAGCAACATGGTTCATTGCAAAGGCACCATCTTTGACTGCCTTGCCCCCCCCCACCAGCTTTCTGGGGTAGCCACACTCCTTGTTGTCTGTCTATGCAGCACCTACCACAATACAGCCCTGATGTTTGAATGAGTTTCCTAGGTGCTACTGTAATATAAATGACAACTTTGTTAAATGAAATACATGGTCTCTTTCAAACACTTCCTAGCTTAGGGGGCATAGGGACTATCTGGTTTGGGCTCCACTAGCGTTCAATAGTTTGTGGCAAGATAAGAAGAGAGATACACTTAAATCAGGTTCATTTGTAGGCTGGAAAGAGCTTTTACTTAAAAAAAAATAAATCTTTTTCCTCCTCTCTCTCTCCAACAATTGAGCATTAGAAAGACAACAAACACTCTGCCTGCTGTCACTAGCCTCCGCGTGCTTGATTTAGCACTCACATCGCTGGCTTCAGTGGAACACTCCTGATTTACACCAGCCTCAGTGAGAGAAGAGTTTGGCCCAGCCTGTTTCTAAAAAGCAGCAGCAGCAGCTGCCGCAGCATTGAGAGCGGGGAGTCTTCATTGTGCCTTGTTTAGATCTGTTCCCTGATTGGATTTCAAACCCCTCCCGCCCCCAATCACTGATCCTGTGCCTTTGGTATAGCAGAGCAGTGGCTGCAGGGAGTGATAGAGAAGTTGTGATTGTTCCTCTGGAAATGGCTTATTTGCAACAGCAACTGCATTAACCTTGCTGGCCTGGCTCTGTTTCAGTGCTGCTAATTGTGCTGGATGGGTGAGCAGGCTTAGATTTGGCTTGGTTTGGTTTACCCCCGACTCTTTTTTTTTTTTTTTTAAATTCCCTGCACACCCTCCACCTTTATTTCCTCTGTTAAAATTCAGCAAGCCAAAATTGCCTCTTCTGTTTCCCCTGTCTGTATTTATGTCCCTGGCCCGCTCCCAGAAACACAGCTGCAGCTTCCCCCAGTGGCTGCAGCTCTCATTCAGGGCTAATGTCACCTGGTTTGATGGGTGGTTCAGAGCCTCCACCATTACAGCAGAGCTGTTTGGATTTCTAAGTGGCTTCAGGTGGGAATCAGAGCAGAAAGCTCAAGACAAAAATTACCTTTTGAGCCTTTGTGTTGCAAAGAAAACCTTGAAGCTATGACTGCTAAAGGCTCAGAAACCCACAGACAAATACAAAGAAACTGCCATTTAAAAAACAACTCCACCTTTTATTTTTAATTTTGAACCTTTGGGATTGCCAGGACTAAGGGATAATCCTCATGCCTGAGACAAATTCCAACAGAGCTCATTTCATCTTGTCTGTTGAAATTCCCCCATAGCTGCTACAAGACACACTAGGTTTCCCTACCCTGCTACAGTAATTCCCCATCTGCACTCAAGGCAGAGTCAAGCTGAAGAGAAATTCCAGCAGAGACTTTGTGCTTAGAACTAAAGTCACTCTCCTTGAGTGTTTCTGCTTCATTTCCAGACAGCCCTTGTGCAGTCAGAACACACAAAAGCCCATAACAGTCTCCAGCCACCTCCCTTTCATACAGCTTAAAAATCCTGACCCACTAGAAAGCCCAGAGTTATCTAGGAATAGAAAATAACAGACCTAGAGAGACTCTCTATCCCTAGCAGTTGTTGTCCTGCCTTCTAAATAGAAGCACACAGCTTTCCCCTGCCTCTTTTAAAGGGCATTTGGAGCCTAATAAGGCTCAGCCGCACCTAATTAATTCCTAGCTGGGCATGTTTCCTTGCCCTGACTCTGAACATCCCTGCTGGGATTTAACTCACCTCCCATTGGCTGGTCCAGTTAGGTCTCCCTAGGGGCACTGCTGGAGGGAAGAGGATAATAATAGCAATGGGATTCCTTCCACTGAACCCCAAAGGACCTGTATTCCATCTGATACCACCACCACTGCTGCTGCAGATAAGATGGAGGCAGTATCCCTCACCTCAGGTAGCTCCCTTTTATTGGCTGTGGAAGCCATAGCATGAGGAGGAAGGTGAACCTTGTGGTTGAAGCAGGGTCTAGGAAATCTGGGCTTTCACACAGTCTTGTGGTGTGACCTTGAGCAAGTCACTTTGTTGTCCTGTGCTTCAGTTTCCCCTCCCTAATTAGATGGGGAGTGCTGTCTCTCACCAGGTGCTTGTAGACAGTCTAGCACAACGTGCTTATGATTTTGGCCAGGCTCTCTAAACTCTGGTGACTAAGTTAGCAAGGGGGCAGAAGTGTCATGCCTCTTATTTTTCACAGCTACAGGGAATGCTTTGCTGTCTCCATCATTTCCCCCTCCCCACCAGGGCAAATTCTGCCATTTATTTCCTTTCAAAATGAGTGAGTGCCTGCAAGCTTTTAGCAGCCACTCCCCATGCAGATCCTCCCTGGAATACCCATGCATGACTCTAACTTTGTACTCCAAGTGCCAGTATAGAAATACAGTTACTAAGCTTCCCTTTAGGTCTCCATTTCATTCTCCCTGGTGAAAGCCCAGCTAAAGTTGTCCCTTTTAAAGCACCTCTTTGTGACTCTCAAACAAATGAGATGCTGGACAGGAGCAGGGGAAGTGACGTGTCCCTGTGCTCATGGAAAACCTCTATGAGCCTTGCGTCACGGCACCATGGAGTCAGGAGGAGGTTATGCGAGTTTGAAAGGAGAGCGATGGGAGCTTTCTTCAGCTACCCTTCCTTCAGGCTGGTGCACTGGGTACACCTGACTGTATGCAACTGAGCGTTGATCCCTTCACACTGAAAATTACAATGACCCAGCTAAAATTAGAGCCATGTCCTGCTTCTAGATTCAGCAGTCTGTGCACAAGCCAAACTGAGGAGGGACTGGGACTGTGTGAGAAGAATAATTCCTCAGCTCGTACACTGAGGGCCAGTGAAGCTTCTCTGTGGCTCAAACTGTTTTGTTCCTCCTGGTGAGGGAGGAAGAGGAAATTGCCAATACTGATTATCCATGCCCCTTTGGACACACAAGCTTGATTGCGGCAATACATTATTTCTTGTTACAGATCCTGCCACCACTTATCCTGAGTATACCATTTAATAGGGCAACAATTTTACTCTGCTAAAGGTAACTATTTTTTTATAATGATAGCACCACATTCCGGAGGTCATGCAACAAGAAAAGTAGTGAGACTTATTCCATCTCTTTTCCACACTTGTCACCTCCCTGACACACTCAAATCCTCTTTCGGATCTTAAACAGCAGAATCTTGGGAGGTTCCCCCCCCCCCTAAACTTTAGATAAAAGGCTCTGCCCACTGAGTCCAACTCTTAGACCTTGAGGTATTTACAGAAGTGTGTGCTACAAGTAGCAAAGTTCTACTGCTTGTAAAGTAGGGATCAGTAAGCCAATTTGGATAAAGAAAGGACCAGCCTGAAGTATTACCTAAAACCTGAGTTAAGCTTTTGCTTTAAGGCTGAAAATCAGTTAACCACATTTTTTTTTTTCAAACATTTTTTCCTAAACTTGGTACCTCCACTCTTCCTCATTCCAGCCAGAGGTGGGCTGGCCCATAATCTCTTAAGAACACCTGCTTTCAGGAGGTCTGTGGCTGTCCCAAAAAGTTCACTTGCACATAAGGCTTGTGTACATCACCAGTTAGCATGTGACAAGCTGGTGTATTGGGCTATGGTGCACTAGTCTGCCATGCACTAGCTGCCTGTGCTCCCAGCTGCTGTGCCCTAAAACTTCCATAGTGTGTGTTGATCTGCTCTGCTTTGAAACGAGAGTGGACCAAAGCCCATTTCAGAACCTTAAGTTGATATAGGATGGTCCATGGCGAGTTAGCACATAGCAGATTGGGGTGCTGTAGTTTTACACCTCCGCTTGCCATGAACTTACTAACCGTGGACACCTGCCCCTAGAATAAGTATCAGAATGTTTGAATATTTTAACCAAACTTTCCTTTTATCTGAGGCCCACCAAACACTGGTTATAGCTCAAGAGAATGCGAGTTGAGGGGACTGATAGGTGTGATGCAGGATTTAGCAGTGAGATGGTACACACAGAAGCACCTTGGTTCAAAAAAGGGTACATCGCAAGCAAGGGCAAGTTTCTAAGGAGACAGCATCTTTCCACTTGACTTGAGAGACAGCAACACTAGCCAAAGAGTCTTGGCAAGAAGCATTTTTGAAATATAGCAATCTAAACCTTAGCAGCAGTAGCTGTTGTTACTATGACAGAGACTATGGAAGGGATCTTGAGAGGTCATCTAGTCCAGTCACCTGCACTCAAGGCAGGACTAAGTATTATCTAAACCACCCCTGACAGGTGTTTGTCTAACTTGCTCTTAAAAATTCCCAATGATGGAGATTCCACAACCTCCCTAGGCAACTTATTACAGTGTTTAACCACCCTGACAGTTAGGAAGTTTTTCGTCGTACGATCCAACTTAAAACTGGGGCCCTTGCGGCGGGCCAATTTAGTCAAAAATAAGGTAGGGGGCGCACCACGGCTTTCTTTTGTCGCTATGCCCATCGAAAGGTTAAGAACAACTTTTCTCCCTCCTCCTTGTGACAACTTAATTACCTGTGAAACAACCTATTATTCCCCTGTCTTGCTCTTTTCCTAGAACAGTTACAAAACCTAATTTTGTCAATTCGCTTCTTCCTCACTCAGCTCAGTGTTTTGCTAGACCTATTTACTCATTTTCTGCCGTCTTCTTTGGGATCCTATATACATCTTTTTTATCACTTTACCTGAGAATGACCAGTGTTGGCCAGACGTAGTCAGTGACGACAATAACTCCCGTTGAGGCCTTAACTCCTCAGCGCAGGAGTGAGAGCGGAGAGAAAGGAAAAAATGCTTTCTCGCATCTTGTTACTCGATGATCCCTGTAATACATCCTCTCTACATTTATGTCCACTTTTTTCTGCGCATCGGTGTTACACTGTTGACTCATATTTAGCTTGTGATCCACTATGACCCCCAGATCCCTTTCCCCAGTGCTCCTTCCTAGGCAGTCATTTCCCATTTTGTATGTGTGCAACTGATTGTCCCTTCCTAAGTGGAGTACTTTGCATTTGTCCTTATTGAATTTCATCCTATTTATTTCACACCATTTGTCCAGTTTGTCCAAATCATTTTTGAATTTTAATCCTGTCCTCCAAAGCACTTGCAACTCCTCCCAGCTTGGAATCATCCACAGACTTTATGAGTGTATTCTGTATGCCATTATCTAAATCATTGATGAAGATATAATCCATTAAGACTGTTTTTGTAAATAGAGTAATCTTTTTACACATCCTTGGAGCTAAACACAAAAGACAAGACAAAACAAAACAAAACCCAACCCAACCCTCTTGATGCTCAGAGGGAACAACTGACGTCTGAGTAACTGAGTTTTGCTGTAGAGTATGGGGAAGCCTCCGATAAACTGGAGAAATCTTCGATTCAGAAAAGGAAATGAATGGATGTCTTGATGAGAACATTAATTAAAAAGGGTCTAGAATGCCTCTTTAGAATCAAGGTTAATACTCTTTAGGTGCCATTATTGTTGTGACTTCTGGCTGCGGAACAAGTGATAACCTATTGAAAAGGCATTAGCAGAAGTAAAAAATGTGTTTGGCTGCTGAATGATCTAAGTCAGATTAGTACCTGTGTTAATGAATTCTAGCAGTGTCTGTAAATCCCAATCCAGATCAGGGCCTCATTGAGTCAAAGCAGTTTGTCTCAGATTATACCACAAAGGGTTGGCGAAAGGGGGTATTACTATGCACATTTTTTAGATGAGGAACTGAAACTCAGAGCTCGAAAGAGCTGGGAATTCAACCTTGATTTCCAGTAGCCAGTCCTCAAAACCATCTTGCCTGTCTTATTTCTTTTAAGCTTATTTTAATGACTATGGGGGGGAGTGTTTAAGGGCCAGCTGAAGCAGTCTGGAGCCACTAAGGAAGCTTCAGCTGCACACACACATTTCACTGAGGAAGCCCAGCCCCCTTCCAGTGATATTTGAAGTCTCTCTGGTTACAAACAGGGGCTCGGTCTTGTAAACTGTTGTGCCCTCATTTCCCAGAGCTCAATGAGAATTGAGCAGCGGCACCTCACAGGATCAAGGCTTTGCTGCACAGATGACTCTCCTGATGAAAATCATGATCAGCACTGTGCAAACTCCTCTGGGCGAAGCTTTTAGAAGCACCTCAGTGATTTGGAAGCACACACTCCATGGGGTACATCTATGTTACAAAAATAAATACAATGAAATACAAATAAAAAGCTGTGGCACCAAGTCTGAGCCCAGGTCCACTGACTCAGGCTGGCTGGGTCACGATATGGGGCTAAAACTAGCAGGGTGGGTATTCCTGCTCAGGCTCTGAGACCCACCCTCCCTACCAGGTATCAGAGCCCAAGCTGGAACATCTAGTTTTAGCCCCATATAGTGTGACCCCAGGAGCCCAAGCCAGTTGACCCACGCTCTGAGACTCACTGGAGCTGGAGTGGGGGCGGCTTCCCTCTACCAGTGTAGCTGTACCTATTGACATCCAGTGAGAATTGTGCTTCTAAGTTGCTGCGGCATTTAAAAAAATCTCACACTATATCTTTGACAGTGCTGGGGAACCTGTGAGCCCTGGCTTTTATGCTTAGAAAAGCCAGCGTGAGAAACTTAGCAGTTCTAGCGTTGGGAGGTTTTTATTTCAACCAATAGACGTTAGAGACAGTAAAGATCTACAGTACCAGATCTCTGAGCCCATCCTCCTGCAAGAGTTGGAGATTGGCCCGTAGCCATTATCCGAGGTCTATCTTATGGCCATGGGAGAGCCTGATGGGATTTTCAAGACTGCCCAGGTTCCTATCTGCATTTTTAGGTGCCTAAACACCCCCTTGTAAATCCGGCCCTGTATCAGATATTAAACAAATGCAGCACTCGAGGTCAGCCATGCCCTTCCTCATCCTCGGCAAAGCACCTATAATCAATAGAACGATCGCCAGTAGGCCATATCGTCACACGAGCAAAGTACCGTCTGAAATGCCTCGTGTTGCCTCCTCACACTGTTGGGACAATTTCAGTTGCTCGGCAAAAAAGGATTCGGTGTCTGGAATTCCAAAAATGATCTCTCAGATGAACTTGTTTTTATTTTACAGCATATATTATTGTGAGCACTCTTCCACTCCTCTGCTGAACTCTTCAGGCTTCACTGAGCAGAAGGGTGAGTGGGGAAATCATGCTGTACTTCAAGAAGACATTCACATCACGTTGGGTTAGGTGGAAACAGTAAACTTGATTTATTGAAAAAATCTATTACATTTATTCCTTTATTACACAGGTTTAAAATATTTAAAAATACCTCTTATGGGCATTACACTGAAATTTTATGACATGTTTATTGGACTTTGAAGAAATGTACAATGTGTCATTTGACAGTATATTTTTAAAAAAGGGCCTTATGCACTAAACGTTTTTTTTCCATAGGTTTTATTTTTCTTATCAACATTTGTTCAAGTCATATATATTATTAAAGGGTGGGGGAAATAAAATTACACAAAAAGAAGGTCTGCAAATACAAGAAGTAATTTTATTGCAATATACCATAGCTAAGTGGTCAGGGGAAAAGTGGAAGAGTTTGGAACTTCAGTACAATTACAACACTTTGTAGTATTCAACAGAGGAATTTAAGAAAAAGCAAAGGAATGAAATTAAAAAAAGCTCCCTTGAGGAGAATTCATAACAGAATCACATGACCTAGACATCATCACACGTGTGTGTAACTCTATATGGCTTTTTTTATTGCAGAGATGAATGTGCAACAGTTTTGAGATTCCCACTTGTTCAATTGGAATATGAATTCTGATCTATAATACATATGTGATTGCACTGCCTTGCTGTTTTTCTATGTGATTTCCTTGGATAGCACCTTTTATTCCTAACTGGAAAAAAACAAGGATACATTTACACCGGCTCTCACGACAGGAAAAGCACCGCAACCTGTTACAATGTCACAGCTTCTTGTTTATTCCCCTAGCACTGCGGATGACTCACCTCCCTTTGATCAAACCTTGCTTTCCTTTGCTTAGGAGGGGAAAGGACATCATATATAGGCTTCTATTCACAGTAAATGTGATGTCATTTCCTTTACCATGATACACCCCCTTGGTTGAAGCACACCGCAATACCCCAGGCCAAATAATAACCTGCAATATATATTTTCCAGCAGTGACCCAAACGAGAAAACAGTTGGGGAAAACCAATCTATCTGCAGGTTGCAATCTGAATTGCCCAATGCTACGTGAAAAGCCTTCCTGCCAGCCATGTGGGAAGACAAAGGAAATTTGCACATTCTCTTCTCTCTCTTTTGCTCTCTGAGCTGTTTTGTAGGCAATTACAGCTGAGGCAGCAAACAAGACAGACAACTGGGCAGTTTCATCTTCACTTCAGTACATTGAACAAATACATAAATTAGCACCACAAAAATTCAGCGACTGAGTACAATCTGGCATAATTACCACCATATAGTATATGGATACTCTTAAAAAAAACAACAAACCAAGTAAGCACATTTAATACTTTCTACATGGGCCATATAAGCTACCATAATACACTTAAAGAAAAGAAGCAGCTCTGCTACATAACGAATATGAGGGTAGCATGCATTTATATTAAAGACTGTAGCAAACGTTTGCAGTCTGTGTTGAAAGTGGCTAAAGCAAAGACTGCTGGGAGATTGGTCAATGGCAGGGGATCACCAGTGTTGTATTAGTTAGTAAAATAGATAGCACCACAAAGAGAAATGTAAAAATAAAAAGCACCTTTTTTTTTTTAATTTTATTTTTAAGGGGGGAGAGGGAAAGCGGATTTCCCTGCCATGTGCAATCTGCCATTTGGAATGGAATTAAAACAAGAAAGGAAAAACAAAAAAATCAAGGCGAGTGTACAAAAAGGCAAAGAACCAGACAGGGCTCTGATTTTCCAAATCAGGGTTTTACAAATCGGGCTGTTAGAAAGTGGCACAAAATACATATTTAATTTTGCATCAAAACTTTCCATCCAAGTTGTGTGATTTTTTTTTTTCTTGAAATTCATTTGTGGGTGTGGGTTTTGACTGATTGCTGCAACTTTGGGCCCTGATCCTGCTAACACTTATGAACATGCTTAGCTTTAAGCCGAGTAGTTCTGTTGGTTACTGACATGCTTAAGAATGTGCTGTAAGTGTTGGCAAGATCCTTGACTTGGACACAAACAATGGAAATAACTTTAACTGCCTCCCTTTCTGGGTTTATTGTTTGTGTGGGGTGCTGTGGAGAAAGGTGGTTCTTTTACTGCAGACAGGGTCACAGGCATGTTTTGAAGCCAGCAACATATAACATTTAAAATAATATACAATATTTACTTACAAACATACAAAAATATAAGCACCTTTAATACATGGTAAGGAGATGCACAGAGTGACTTTACACTATCAAATTCACTGATCTGGGTTGTTAATTTTTGTGAAAATAATTAAATGGAGAAACTAAACATTCTGCAAATGACCATTTAAGTTTAATTTATGGGCTTGATCCAAAGCCCACTGAAATCAACAAAAAGACTCTTCCTGACTTCAATGGGGCTGGATCAGGCCCAGAATTCGCACATGATTTCAAGGTCAAGTTGAATACATAGTTTCAAGTTTTTTTCTTTAAAAAAAATCCACAAGCACTTGCTGTAGTTTCATGGCAAGAAAGTCTTTGATCTGTTCTAATTTCTGTACATTAGAGTGGAAGAAGTTGAGTCCATCGGTGGCTGTGAAAAGGAGCATGCAGAAAAATGTACTGTAGCTCTTGACATGTTTGGAAGGTTGTTTTGCCACATGTGGTCTGTTTAGGTCATGTGATTCTGAGCCTGTCGTGGGAATGGTTCTCTCTCCCTTTGATTTGGATTTGGTAGGTGTGAGTGCAGTGGCACAGTTGAACTCAGGCAAAACAAGAAACAAAACCAAAAAAAACAACCCAAAAAACTTAACCCATCACTGTCCAGTTTCAGAACGTGCATGTGACATTTTTTTAAAAAAAGGCGCAATGAGGTTACGAGGTTGCTCATTTGGAGACTAGTTTTCAGGTGGCTCTTAGCCCATGAAGCAAGCTGGTCCCACCTCGAATCCAAATTTCTGTGATGGTTCTCCGAAGTCATTGAACATGATATCAACGATAGGTACTTGCTCTACTTTGGGTGTGTTGATCTCCAGGATAGTCTTTTGATAGCCTTTCCTTGCCTAATAAGAGAGAAGGGGGGATTAAAAAAAGAACTTAGATGAGCTAATAGTATCATTAATACGAAAGTAAACCCAAGCGTACGAATGAGCCTCATGGTAATCATAAGCTATACCTAGTGGCTTACCAGGCAAATGGAAATGATTGTACCAAATTCAGCCCAGATCTAAACAGGCAGAATTTCACTGAGTAAATGCAACTGTACATGCTTGTAGCAGGAATGAACTGGGCCCAGTGTCTGAATGCAATACATTAATACAATTGTTCTGCTGCGGGCATTTGTGCCTCCAATGGAAACAAATATGTCAGGAAATATCTAAGTGTGCGTTTGTACCAACCTACCGACAAATACAATATTTTATCTATTGTGCCAGATGATGACATGTCAGGGCTAATTGTGCATATTATTTTCATATATATTATACAACAAACATGCCATGAAATAATGGAAAAATAAAAATATAAACAAAAAAAGCCATAAAACTCAAATTGTAATTCTGAACTCTGAAATTTCAAAATGAATTTTTTTTTTGAAACACATTTTTTCCCCCAGAATTTTTGATTTATGGGAAATTTCAAAACTATTCGGGATTTGTTCCACAATGGAATGAAAATATATTTCAAAGTGACAAAATTTCACACAAACTAGGAATTCCAAGTTTTGACTAGCTCTAGTTAGGATCTCTCTACTGCAGGCCAGAAGGAGCCATGAAGGTTGCTTCATCCAGCACTGGAAAAGCGTAGAGGTTAAAATAGGAGGTGAGAAGGAATGGTTAATATAGGGGCAACTTGGAATTTGGATGTTACATAAAGTGGGGGAAGGTGAAAAACAAAGTAGTGAACATTGAGTCAGAGGCCAAGATTTTCAGAAGTAACTAATGATTCTGTGCCTCAATTTTTGGGAGGTTCCACTAAGGAAACCTTAAAGGGACCTGATGTTCAGAAAGTGTTGAGCACCCTTGTTGGTCAACCCAAAATGGAGCCACCCAGTTTCAAAAATCTTGGCCAGACTGTATGGATTCTTCGCAGTTGTGCTGTGGATTATTTTTACAGACGTTAAACCAAGCACATTAGAAAAGGAAAAAGTGTCAGGCTATTCATCAGCTACAAGACTTATTAATATAATGACCCCTACCCTGAACATACATATCCACTGTCCATGACACACACAATTGTATGGGATAATTCATTACCATTCAACAAAAATGGGGAGAGGTTACTGTAACCAGACAGGCCTCTGGAGAAGCATAAGCAGCTGCTGAATACCTGCAGAGATGTTAACCCAGTCTTCAGCACGTACCAGGGCTGGGACAGGAGACAAGTAAAATGGTTGTGGCTGCAGTATTGTTGTTTTACCTCCCTGAGGAGGCTCATGGGTTGTTGAGCAAATGTGTGCAATTTAATTTAAATGTATTAGTTTGACTATTATCCAAGCGCTACACAAAAGACCACATTTAAAGTCTGATGGAATTTGCAAGGTGATGTTGTCTTTTTATCATGCCTGCTGGCCATACAGTTATTTCCAAAATACAAATAATTATTAGAGGAGCAGAAGTGCACCCACGGGCATACAAAACTGCACTAACAAGTGAATTTATGGAGGGGCTTTTTTTTTTTTTGCTCTACCGTACCCTCTGATTTGTGTGTCTCGGAAGGACAGGCTATATTACAGCAACCAAAAAAGGGCTATAAGACCAGTGAAAACACATTCAAGTAATGGCTCAAACATTAGCAGTGGAATTCCTTTGGGCTTTGCTGGAACAGAATGAATCATGGCAGAAGTGTGCATTTGATCAACTTCCACAGGAACTCTGCAGCAATGCTACATTGGTTAGATGGCCATTATCATTCCAATGCTATGACAGAATCCCTGATGGCCTAACTCTGGCAAAAACTATATTTAAGAACTTGGGAGCTTTGCCTTAGTAAACCTGTGGCCTGTTTCTGCAAGGAAATGAGTGCCCTCAACTCCCATTGATATCAATGTGTGTTGAGGGTGCCCAGCGCTGTGCAGGATGAAATTCACTCTGTGCAGAAGATAACCACAAGTTCATGCACCATTTAAAGCCTCACAGGTGTGTAGACTGTGGCTCCCTGCACTCGTAGATACCCAGGGACTGGCTGGCTCTGACATGAGTGGCTGAATAGCAGCCACAGCCCTTGGGTTCTGACTGATGGATTTGGAAATGGTGGATGTTGCCGAGGAGGAGCGACATTCCCAAGCCCGGGTCATGAAAACTAAGCAAATTCACCCAATCCAGACCAACAGGTTATGTCTACATGGCAGGCATGACATGTGCAGCTCCATGCCACAGTGAAAGGATCTAGCAGGGGGAAGGCAATGGGGAAAAGCTCTGAGAGCTCCCTGCTGCTGGAGTCTTTCACGCCAGTGGGTGAGGGAAGGCTCTGGCAGAAAGGAGGCAGCAGGACACCACACTACTGAAAATAGTGGTATGGATCCGACGTAGGAGGCGTTGTTTGGGCACATAGAGAGCTGTGTAGGGTCTGCACTCTGGGAGGCAGAGGTCAGGCATGTAGGCCACGCTCCTCTATTTACCTAAGCTCTCTCTCACAGTCTATTCTCCTAGTTATACCTGTGCTAGTTGGGCATGCAGTGGCCATACCCTTCATGCCTCTGTAAGTGTAGAGGTACATTTAGAACGGGGTGGGGTAAGGTGACCAGATGTCCTGTTTTATAGGGACAGTCCCAATTCTGGGGCTTTTTCTTATATAGGCACCTATAACCCCCATACCCTCTGTCCTAATTTTTACACTTGCTATCTGGTCACCATAGGCAGGGGCCATGTCCGCCCAACCTGCCTGGAGCCTAGCACATCTCTGGGCATGGTACAAGTAATAAATAACATGTTATAATAATCTTTGCTGTAGGTGCAGCCTGCGAAACTGAAAAGAAATAATGGGGCCAGGTCCCTGGTTGGAGTAAACTGGCATTGTCTCATTGAAGTCGGTGGAGCCTGGAGGTTTACATTGGCTCAGGATCTGGCCCATTCTGTTTTGAATAGTTTCTCTTTTTTGCACTATTTTCAAGTATGGTAGCATAGCACATTTTAATCGGACCTTTGAAGAGCTGTTTCCTGAGGGGCAGTGTGGTCTAATGGATAGGCCACAGGCCTGGGACTCAGAAGACTCAGGTTCTATTCCTGACTCTGCAACTGTCTTGCTTTATGACCTTGGGCAAGTCACTTCACCTCTCTGTGCCCATATCCCTTTCCACAATGTCTATTTAGACTGTAAACTCTTTGGGCTGGCGAGTGTCTCTTACTGTCTGTGTAGTGGCTAGCACAATAAATCCCCAATCTCATTCAGAGTCTCTAGGTGCTACTGCAGTGGTAATGATAGCTACCAGTCACAATCCCTTGTGCTCTTGCTGTTTATTCGGCCTCATATTCTTCTGTTTGTGACATCCAAACTGATTGCTCTAATAACAGGTTATGTTACAGTTTCTGGTAACAAACAACAGAGGCAAATAAACTCTTAAGAGGGCTGTTTTCCTGCAAATATCTGTAGCTACAGAAAGAACAAGGGAAGAAAAATGTAGAAAATGTTGGACACCTGAGCAAAATAATTTCTAACCGCAATGTTTTTTATCAAGCATATCGGCTTTTAAATCTGGGATGTGTGATCTTCCAGCTTCCCTGACATTGAGTACGGAAAGGTGAGATGGGGTTGACTTTTCTAAGGCACATCATATTGTCAAGAGATACGAAGTACTTGAGAATAGATGTCCCCGCATGGCTTCTGAGTGTTTTCAGCTATGGGATGAGCACTCTTCATCTCTCTGCAGTAGCATTAAGAGAAATTAGTGACTCTAACTGAATTTTCCCTCAGTGCTTCTATAGCAAAAACACTCTGGCTTTTGAACAGATCTTGACTTAATCTCTTAAATTCTATTAAGGGTTCGCTCCCTGAGACGTCTCAAAATTTTCCTTTTTTCGTTTAGTCCTGTGGATTTTGATCATCCCAGTTGCAGAAGAAGGAGAGGTTTTGCATATTTCCAAGTTTTAAGAAACTGGGTTCTAGCATGAACTGAATTGGCAAACATGACACCAATTTTTCAGACAGGTAGCTACAATTTTCAGAGAAGTTCAGTGCCCAAAACTAGATTCCAGATTTTCAGAAAAGCTCAGTTCCCAGTTAGTTAAAAACATAGGATGGTTAGCACATTTGAAAATCTGGCCCTTACTTAGCTACCAAAGGTAGAGCTGAACATTTTTAAAAATTTGGCCTGAATTATGGGTAGTGAAACTTAAAAATCTGGCCCTGAACTCTTGAAAATCAGACCTTTAGAATCTAAGATGAGCCTGCAAAATATGTGCAAGCACAAAACCCACAACTACCTGCACAAATGGCAAAATGGCATACCTACATCTGGGTGAACCACAACTCAATTTACTGGCACCAATACCTGCTTACATACAAACGCAGGCAAGGTGCGTGCTATTTTTATGGGCAAAATGTAGGCACCTGTATTTACAATTCTTGTCTCGGGTGGAAGTTTTGCCTCTATAATCTCTCTTTAAGGTACTTCAGTGGTCCCTACTGAAATAGTTTTGGAACACCTCACAATCTTCTGTTTACCTACAGGTAGGGCCGTGGTATTATCCTCATTTTACAGATGGGATACTGACATCCAGAGAAACTGGCTGCTGGTCACACAGGGAGCCCATGACAGAGCAGGGAACTGAACCTAAGTCTTATAAGTCCCAGGCTTGTACTCCAACCACTAGAACCATCCTTCCTACGGGATCATGCCTTGTGTAGGATTGCCCTATAACAGGGGAAAGGCTGCAAGCATTGAGCAAACTGAACCCTCACTTCCTAGCTCCTTTGTCAATTTCAAGAATGAAGTCATGCAGGAGAGGTGCACGGTAACACAGTCTTTTTAAATCCGGAGGCTGATCAAATATTACCAGATTTGCATGCTTCAGATGTCAAAATCCATCGCAACACCATGCCCCACTCTGGGAAGTTGGGTCTGGGAGCAGGCAGTGGAAAAACCAAACTCCTGCCTTTAATGCTTTGCCTTTCAGGATAGATTGACAGAGCTCACTCCTCTGTGGAATCATTCCATTGTGTAACTATAAAGTAAACTGCTTCCAAAATAGGTAATTAAAAAAGACTTGAAAGATACCTGTTTGGTAGGTATGTAATTATTGTCCCCTTTACAGATGGGTAAACTGAGCCATTGAGAGGTTAAGGTGAAAATGTTCAGAAGTGGCCACTCGTTTTAAGCACTTTGCTTTTAGATGCTCAACAAGAAACACTGAGAACTCAGCATAGGTGCTGAGAACTCCCTATCCTAACTGAAGAGAGTGAAAACTAACTTCTCAGCACCTCTAAAACATCAGGCCCCAAGACTTCCAAGTTGGGAACCCAAAAACGGAAGCACCCAAAATCAGGGGACACTTGAAAATTTTTGAAGTGACTTTCCCCAAAATCCTACACTAAGTAAGTGCAGAGCAAGGGAAGAAAGAGCCCTGAGTCTTGACTGACACCCCCCAGCTCTAGTTACTAAGCCAGACTGACTCTGCTTTGGGTGTAGAAGCCCCTCCTGTGCCTGACTCTGTCAGCGTGTGTACTTACTGCACAACCGTCTAGGACAGCCCTTATGTAAGGGTTGTTGTCGTAGGACATCTCCTCATCGTTGGATCCCAGGAAGCGGATGGCTTTGTCGTAGATGCCCGTGGTGGCATCCTGCCATGCTACAGACTGGTAGCAATTATAGGTGATGTTCTGGTTTGCAGAGGCGCTCAAGAGCCTCAGGAAAGTCATATGCACGACTCCGATGGGATTGCCGTCCGAATCCACATAGGAAAGCTGAGAGAAATGGAAAACAAAGAAGGGGAAATACTAGGCAGTGATGTGAAACACACATCTGAGAAGCTCAAGTAGCCGATGCAGAATTATGGACTCAAAAATGCTCCGTGGGAGAGTTAATCTCTTCATGGAAAATGGATACCTGTAGTTAGCATGCCACCATCTCTGTCATCTCTACCCATTCTTATCAGCATCCTGTCAATGGACATTTGCACTCTACTGCAGCTCCCAGCACGGGCAGATGTGTTACAGATGAGACAGTCTCTTTGCCTGGGTGGTTAGGACTTCATTTCTCTCTCTCTCTCTCTCTCTCTCACACACACACACACACCCGTTATTGACCAATTAAAAGGTCAAATTATAGGCTCCTACTATGTTATGACTTTCTATTACAGGACCATCTCCACAGTTTTGCTGCCATTGCTTGGATTCCAGCCATCCCTGCTGCTCTGAAGGGAATGTTCTTTCTCCAGCTGATTCTGGGCCATTTGTGAATAAAAATTCTAAGGGAAAAGTGAGGCATACAGTCAAGGGGAGATAAGTCTCCAGGACTTCTGTCCTGTTGGAAAAACATGGAAAGAATGGCGGGGGGGAAGCCTCAGTGCTGAGTAAGCTCTGGTTCCACGGAAGTCATGGGTCATATTATCCTTGACTTCAATGAGAGCAGAGTTAGGCCAGCACTGAGAGCTTCAGAAAACCCTACCCTCCATCTTGTGAAAGAGTTTGACAAAGGTAACACTGTCGATGGAGCATCTTTAGCTTTGTCTGTAGTTTGGCACGTGAGATCTTCTCATCCTGGAGGACATCTTTTGATGTATGGGCTGAGGTATTTTGCCATTCATTTCTACCAGGAATTGGTGTTCCCCCATCAAATACCTTTGAAACTGATTTGCAACGTGTCACAGAGACATAATATTCCTGGTGAAAGGAGCCATGGTCCTGTTCATGGCTAGGTATGTGTTCTCTTCCTCTGCATGTGCTGGTTTACGGTATGTATGCAGAGGTTCTGCAGGGGGATCCTTCCAAAGCCTCTGACAAAACAGCGTTCAAGGCCCTGTGGTCTGCTAAATTTGAGGGTAGAAAGATTTTAAAATATTCAGCTTTAATCTCTTGTTTACCCTAATGCTGGAACTTCTTCCACCAAGCTAGCAGCACCAGGCCTGGAGACTTGGGAGGGCGGTTTGGCATTTGAGTAAACGATAAATCTACTGTACATTTCAGCAGGGACTCACAAGACTGAGCTTTTCAACAGACTCCTCATTTTCATGGCTGAGACACCTTTACACTTCCAGGGATGCTGAGACTCCCAGAGGATGGCACTGAAACACCAGCAGCTGCCAAGTTGAATGCACCCAGAAACCTGGTTATTTGCTATTACTCCCAGCAGCATTTGTGCAAGAAAAGCATCAGAATCTGAAAGAGGCACAATCGGTAGCACCAATGAGGAACAAGAGCGAGGAATGGGCAGGAATATGAGGGTATTGGCAGATGACAGCAAATAGAGGATCCCTGAGGGTGGCAAGATTGGACAAGGTAAGTGGGCAGAAGAGGGAGAAGGGAGAAACAGAGGTTATTTGGGGAGGAGGGAGAGAGAGAGGGAGATATAAAGTGACACTAGCAAGATGCAGAGGGCCTAGAGAAGAGACAGGCAAAGCCATTGAACTATGATGGGGGACCACACCCAGTCAAGGAGCCTATCGGTTTGCAATTTTTAAAAGCTTTTACCGCACACCATGAAATCTATGGCAATGCATTTACTCCTTCCCATCCCATGTGAAGGTATGAAAATCACCTTCTCTCCCCTTATGGTGTTTTATATATCTTTTGCAATACACAGTTATGTGAAATCCTCTACTGCTCTTTACAACTCAGACCCTTTGATGAACCTGAAAGCAATACTGCTCTGGAAGGCTTTTCATCTGCAGCTGGGACTTCATTCTGTAGGCTATCAAAGGCCAGGTAAGCGAATGCTTAATATACCCATTCCAACGTGGTTTTAAACTAATTACACAGAGACAGCATCTGCTGTCATGGCCAAGCCAAGAGAGCTGACACTTATAAATTGGATCTATAGACAGTTGCTTCCTTTTGAAATAATCTGGAGAAAAATTCAGACATGCAAACGGTGCAGTGTTCCTTGTGGTGTCATCAAACGTCAAGGTATGGTACACGCTGCAAACAGTAGGAGAGATTCACAGCCAGACAATAAAATCAGCAGCAATGGGTAATAATAATACATAATAATAATAATAATAATAATTAATAATTATAAGAATATATACACGTAATTATACCAACCCGGTTCTTGTGTCAGGATCCCATTGCGCATCTCCTCCTGAGTGTTAAATATGACTGAACAGGAGAAAGCCATGCATGCCAAACAAGGAAATATGAGTGAGCCACCAGGATATAGAAGGAAATGAACACATGTGCTAACTGCCCAGCACCTGTTCACGGGCCCACAGAGCTACTGATAAGCATCGCCCAATTCCACCAGGTCTCTGGTTTTTTAGCTGTTTGACCTTGGCATCCAATACCCCTTTGAAGTGGGCAGAGATGTGGTTCTTTAGATGCTGGGCCCGAAGCCCTTCAGCTGGAGCCAATGGGATAAGTTATGTGCAAGAGAATTGCTCGTGGGAGTGTGGTTTTGAAGAATCAATCCCTTCCTTCTTTATGCATTACAATAACAATTCGTGATGGATGCCATATGGCAATAAATGATTATAGGTTTGGATAGATATAAAGCATAATTAGCTTTAATGGGAGTCACACACACATGCAAGGGCTGGAGTGCACACTCCAGAAGAAAAGATCTGTAACCCTTTTACTTTTTAAACTATATCCATCACTGAGAAGTGGTGGGAATTAATGCGGTCATCTGTCTGCATTTCACTGATATTAACCAGTGGGTAAGAGATAATGGGATGGAAACATCACACCAGATGATTTTTCTGTTTATTATGTTAATGTCCTTTCAGATCCATGGGGTTCTACAAACTGTCCCAAAAGAAAGGCCAACATTTTTAAAAGTTGGCTCCTCAATTCCTGTTCAGCCACCTAAATAAGTGGCCTGAGATTTCAGCCATTCTGAGAACCCACAGCTTCCATTCACAGCCCCTGGAGAGTCTTTCCATTGCTTTCAACAACTTTTGGCTCAAGCCCCCAGTGTCCAGTGTGTCTGGGATGTGCAGAAAGACACTCAATCCATGGGGCTCTAGCTATGGACTTTAACAAAAGCAGGACTGGACCTCTAAAGAGACTAATCAAACTTATTTACATTTTTGACCTAAGTCAGGATTTCAATTTCCAGTCAAAGTGCACTAACTCCCTCCACTTACCAGTACCAGCATTCTGTTCCATCCATTTTACTGACATTGGCTGTGTTCTTAAAACCAGAGCATTGTTTTTATGAGTCACGTGTTTAACACTGGGGTATTCCATTGACAAATATCTTCTAGGTGCTGGGGGCTCTTTTCAAAAGAAAATGTAGCATAGGTACATAGCAAGAAAACGGCAACAGAGAGAGATGAAACAAAGGGCTCCAAATAGCTTTGAAGTTCATAGCAAAAAGAAACAAACCCCCAAACTGAAATTTTACACTGGCTATTCAGCTCTTAAAGTGAGTGGCTAATTTCAATAGACTAAAAAAAAAAAAATCAAAAAAAATCAGTAGAACAGATACAGATATTAATTAGTGAAGTATTTTGAAGTTAAGTCATGAGAATTTGCCCCTCCCCCTCGAGATGTTTAAGAGGCTGAAGTGCTGGTTTTAAGCCCCTCTGAGATACATTCAAAATACAACCCCGCTGTTTGGGGCGTGCGCTGCAGGAACTGTTATGGAAGCCGTTGCTCTCTCGTGGACAGAATCAGAGTGTTCAGCACTTAGTGACAAAGAATGTGGCTTGAGAAAAGAAGGCAGTCTCTTTGTTTATCGGTTGGTTTTTAAGGTGGAAGTTTAATGTGTACTGCAGCAAAACTCTGCAGAGGAAGTTCCAGGAGGCCCACACAGCCTGACCAGGCTGGCTCTGTGTATGAGGAAGGAAGGAGATGCTGGGTATATACAGTGGGTCAGTTCCTCCCCTAGTGCAAAGCGGTGCAGCTCTAATTCAGGGGTTCTCAAACTGGGGGTTGGGACCCGTCAGGGAGTCGTGAGGTTATTACATGGGGGGGGTGTCGTGAACTGTCAGCCTCCACTCCAAACCCCACGTCACCTCCAGCATTAAATATTTTTAATTTATAATGGGGTGGGGGTGTCACACTCAGAGGCTTGCTGTTTGAAAGGGGTCACCAGAACTAAAGTTTGAGAACCACTGCTCTAATACTCTGGTGATGCTGAGGATCTGGCCCTGTGTGTATTTTTTTCTTCCCAAATCCCACTGATTTCCACAGAGCTCATTACTTGCTTGTTCAGACCTGAGATTCATTCAGGAGCTTTCTGTTCTTTGAAGGGTCCTGTTCATGCTAATCATTCCACAATGAGACCTACAAACATAGTTTATGGACCCTTGGATACTGTTCTGTATTTCCATAAAATGTGGTCACTCTACAGTAGATTTCATCTTTCCAAGACATGCAGCTACATCTCAGCTCCCAGCACCCCTGGGGCACATATTGTAGATCAGTGGTTCTCAACCACGGGACCCCGGGGGCTGCAAGGAAATTTCAAGCAGTCTGCCAGAGAGCAGGGTCAGCGGTAGATTTGCTGGGCCCCAGGGCAGAAAGCCGAAGCCCGAGCCCTCTGCCACCCCAGGTGGGGCTGAAGCTGTAGCCTGAGCAACAAAGTTTCAAGGGCCCCCCTGTGCTGTGGTTGCCCTGCTTGCTACCCCCTAATGCTGACCCTGGTTTTTAAGCGCCTGGATATGCAGAAAAATAGTTGCAGCACAGGCAGGCTAAGGAATTTTTACAGCATGTTGGGGGGCCTCAGGAAGAAAAAAGGTCAAGAATCCCTGTTGTAGATGTTTATTCATCAACTATCTGTGCTTTCCTTCTTTCCTCACTTCCTTGGTTTCTCTGTTGTAGAATGCAGGTATCATGAATTATTTAACTGACAGAGATTCTTCTTCCCTTTATAACTTTAACAGTGTCTCTAGGCCAAGTTCTAGTTCACACAGGCTTAGAGAATATGTGCAGGGTTTGAAATCCTTCTTCTTCAGTGGGTTTTCTCCATTTCTCCAAGACTAATGGAGGTGGTGTGGAAGGGGGATACTTCTGCTAGGAGACTGTACTGAAGACAGACTCATGATGCCCTGGACTCAGCAACAATATCGGGACATGAAACTGAAGGATCTACCTCCAGTGGGTTAGCTTATTTCTCTATTATTTGCCTGCCTTATGTGCCCTTAGAGTTGGTTGAAATACAGAAAATAATTCACAGACATTTTTGATGGAAAAACTTCCCATTTTTTCACTGGAAAACTTCCTTGTAAAAAAAATAAATAAAAAAATTCTGTCCAAGTCTCGTATTCTTGTAGACCCGATCACTGTGGTATATAAGTGCTGATCCCGGCTATAGTTAGTAGGCTTTGGTAGCACAATGGTGACTGGTTGTGATTCAGAAGAGTGGCCAGTTCCAGCTGCTAGATTTAGCTATCGCACTAAAGGAGCTACCAGCCAGCTCCTGTCAGAGGCTCTGATCCAGCAAGGTCCTTAAGCGAATGCCTAGTGTTAAGCACAGGAGTAATCTCATTGGCTGTTCACATACTGCGCATGTGCTTACAGCCTTGCTGAATTGGGGCCTGCACCCCGTTACCTTCCCCGAAGAGGGTCATATAAATGTGCCTCCAATATATTTTAGTCAGCGTTCCACCTTAATTTTTTTTTTTAAAAGGTGTCCTAGGATGGTTATTAGTCCAACATGCAGAGTGCAAACAGTTTGGCCATAACCAAAGCGGACGTGGCTGACGTGCTCAGATTCAGACTGTAGGGCCAAGGTTAGCCACTTACCAAGGAACCCCGCTTGTACTGACTATACCATGTGGAAGGCTGCTCTTTGGGCCAACGAGCCATTTTGCTCTGTAAAATATGAGACGGATTAAAGACCAACAGAAAGTGGTAGGGTGCCTCTTACCAGTTTACCGCGCTTGAATTCACTGAACCAGGAGCCCGGGGTTTCCTTTGGCCAAGAAGTAATTCTAGCCTAAATTGTGGGCGGGAAAGTGGAAGAGAGAAACAAAGAAAGAAAGAAAAGGTTACATTCAATTGCACATCCTGGGTCTGTCTGTCTCATTGAAACTCTCCAACTTTGTTTAACACATAGTTTCTTAAACTTTACACACTGGTAATAAAAACACTCTGCTGAGCCCTAGGGTCCTGCCAGCTTCTAAATTAGGACATTCCACCACTGCACAGAGGTATAAACTGCCTTGGTACCACCTTTCATTGCTAAGAGGTTAATGATCTGTAACCTTTAGATATCTGCTGATAGAAAATTGGCATCACATTTTGCAGACGGATGGCAAAAAAAAAAAGAGAAAAGTATTAGTGGTAAATGATCCATTTATCTACATGGGGATTGGTGGGGGGCAAGGATGGAAAAGCAGCACTGAGAATGGAGAAGGCTGATGTCAGTCCAATGTCAAATCCAGATGTGCTGGAGCAAGGAGAGGCTCGGCTAGGAGAATTAATAAAACACCAGCATCTGCTTTGTGTGTTTGAGCACCAGTAACATAGTGTCAATGGAATGTGTAGTCCTTGGCAGGCAATGAACCAGAATACAAGGAGGAGTCCCAACTGAACAGTCTGTAATGAACCAGATTGTGACCTTGATAAGGAGAGGAGTTGCCAAACCATCCTTCCCGGAGGACCCTTTACAGCTGTGAATTTGAATATTCTCTTTTCAGTCAGAACAAGGGATGTGTTTAATGGGGGAGCAGGCAGGGATAGAGTTTAGTTAATATCCCCTCATTATTCCACCAGCTTCCTCACTGTTCCTTTCACTCTTTCCAAGAACAAAGACTAAATTAGATGTAGGTGCCTTGGGATTATTCTTTCCTTCACTGGAGGAGAACCATAACATCAAACGGTACATTTTTGCCATGCTGTGGATGCACCGAGATGGGATACATTTTTCAGTTCATGCAGCGGCACATAACAAAATATCCACAAATACCTATGCAAGTAATTAATATAATAGGCTGGATTCTCCTCTCACTTATGCCAGTGTATGTGATAGAAGAATCAGTCCCACTGGGAATACTGCAATAGCTTGCAAAGTCAACACTGTAAGGATTTTAATACTCAGATTTTGATAGTTTAATAATCAATGACTGGAGGAGAACAACGGTGGTCTAACACCAAAGAGAAGAAATGTATCTTCTGTTTAAACAATCCCCAAAAGAACCCCAGGGAAATTCTGCACTGCGTATCACTTGTTCCATTCTGATGTATATTTCTAGGGATTGAAAGTATCTCAGCAAGTGAACAGCTTATATCAGGGTGCACAGGAGTAATGAATCTTTCTTGTCTATACCCTAACCTAGCATGGGAAGACCTTCTTGATGGTACTGAGAGGATCCTTGACAGCCACCTTGGAAGAGATCACATTTACCTAGTGGAGAAACTAGATTTAAGAGAAGGTCTTTATACCTGATGATCAGCCCCATAATATAAAGCGGATGGCAATGAGGTGTACTTTACTGCAACTGAAAGACACTTAGAAAACTTGGCATGGTCAACTGGATGTGACTGGCTGAGTTATTACTGGGGGGATCCTTGGAAGTATGAGGATGGGAGAGCACATCATTGCCCATTAACTAAACCGATTCACACCTGGTCTGCATACCAACTGAATGCTATGAAATCTCCTGATCCTAGGCATGGTAGTTTGGAACACCCAAGTACATGAGTAACAGGAGAAATTACAGCAGAACAACATTTCTCCACTATGTTAGAAGACTCGGTCAAAGTAGAAGAGGAACCAGCAGTGCTGAGGGACAAAACCATCAGAGTAGCAGTCACTGCTGAATTGGGGATAAAAAGAGTAGATTAAATAAACCTCATGGTGAACTACGGTAGAGACAATGATGGAGAAGTTTGCCTTTGTAAAGCAATGCAAAAAAAAGTAAGGTATCAGCTTTCATCATACTTCAGAGACCATCAAAACCTTGCCCTAAAACAGCGTAAAAATTGCTTACTCATTCAGTGAAATGCGCTCAGTAAACGTAATCCAAAACCAATCTTGAATCTGACATTAACAAACACATTGTATCTTTACTTTTTACTTTCCATTGTTGAGTTTATTTGATCAAGGTGACTGGCTATGAATATGCACAATAGGAAACACTCCATTACCAGCTTCAGAGGAAAAATATACAGTTTGTGGGAACTTACTCCTTCAGATTTCTTATCAGGGAAGATACAGGTCTCTCCACCAGCTGTGAAGTTACAGTAAACTTTGAAAGAGTCCCTTGAACATCCTTGATTAGGATCTACCCAGTATTCACCTGGAAGTTGGAGGAAAAGGGATTAGCCTATATGAAGTTAAGAATGTAACAGAACTTCCAGAACTTCCTCAGGATCAAACCCAACCATTTCCATCCCTGGGATAAGATTACATTACTTGTATGTGACCAGCCAACACATGTTTCTCCTTATATAGTAATACAGACCTGGAGATAACAAGGCTTCACAATCAACATGCAAAGTGCAGTATGTAGAACAGTGCATAAATTCAGAACTGGAACACTACTATGGTGATCCTACTGCAGCCTTATCCGCACGGGGGAAATTTCCAAATAAACGCTTCATTAATTCCAACGCCTATTAGTGGCTGTTGGAACAGGTGGTAGCCATAGTGTAGACAAGGCTCCAGTGGCCAGACCCACAATCTGGCCCTCAGTATATATCTATACAATACTTCATACTTGATATGTTGGATTTATAGTAGAGCTGGTTGGATATTTTCTGTCAAAGCTGTGTTTCAGTGGAAAAACTGGGTTTTTGACCAAATAACATTTTTCATGAAAAGTGTGTCTACTTCCTGTGGAAATTTTCAGTGTTTCACTGAAAAAATGGAAGGCTTGAAACACACCCCAGTTTTTGACTTTTGGCCAAAAACTGAAGTATTTTGATTCAAAATGGCACTGTGATGCCTCAAGGGTGTTGCCATTAGAATACGTCCTGCTCCCATTTTCCTCTACGGGCTAGGCTCTCTGGCCCAGCTACACCTCCCAGGGTGCAACTGGGTGAGGGGCTCTCATGACAAGCCCCTACTCTTCACCTCATGTTTGCAGGAAAATACAAATTCTATGTTCCTACCAGCACTAAGTTGTACTAACAGGCTTGTGCAGATTTATGAACTCTGCTGGGCTTTCTTTCTTCCCCCAGCCCTGTTCACAGCCTCAAGCACCTACCATCAGGGAAGTCAGGGTGGCAAAGCTGCAAATCCTTGCAGGTACGAGCTGGATTGTGCTGAGTGCCCAAAGGATGCTTCATTTGCTCAATTTCCAGTTTCAAAGAATTCAAGGAACCAAAGATCTCCTCCATGCCATCTGCATAATCCATGTAGTTGTCGGTGTTTCCCTCATCAACCAGTTGGCTTGCATCAATGTTTCGCCTGGTCCTCTTGGAGGACTGGATAGGCAGGGGCTGGATCACTTCCCCGGGAGGACCCTTGGTGCAAGGAAAGAACTTGAAATGTTAGCTTCGCAGGGGAAATGTGAAAGAAACAGAAGGGACAGCCACAGGAATGAACATGCTGCACTAGTGACAGGAAGATTCACCGCCACAGGACACGCAAACGCAGGAGGTCTCAAAGGTCCATTATGGTACTAATGGAAATCCTCAGTCACCAGTGAATTTTACAGGGCTCAGGCATTCAACCTGCGTAGTAGGAGAGAGTCTGCACAAGGCATACAGACTGCTGGGAAAGTCTTTTGGTGCTAAAAATATCCACCCTGGTTGGAAAGTCTTTCAAGAAAGATGCTCCACCTTCAACCTGTGGGTTGATCCTTTCCACGCACACCTCTTTCCTTTTTTTGTTCAGCCTTCTTGCCTCATCTCCCTCTCTGGTATTTCTAAGCCACCTATCTCCTCGGCATGTTGCCTCTTTATCAAGAACTGGAGTTGTCAGGGGTATGTCATACACTAACTCTAGCTCTCACTTCACCATAGGCTTCATCACAATGGGTTATACTTACAGGAGGTCCTGGTGGGCCTGGATGGCCAGATTCACCCTTTGGACCCGTTGGACCCTGAGTGCAAAAAACAGAAACAAGTGTGAGTGGCTCACTTATAAATACCAGCTGTCACAAATTCTCCATGCATATAATTCTTTCTTTAAATTTCTTTCTGCTCTCTCCCTCAGCCTCCAGCTACCCCAAGCACACATGGTTCTAACTAGGGCTTGTCAAAATATTTTTTTGGGGGGATGAAAAATAGATTTTTAACCAACATGAATATTTTTGCAGAATATTTTCATTTTGGCAGAAATTTTCTGATATTTTGCTGAAAAAACAAGCTGAAAAACTTTTACTGAAAAAGTTTTTGGCAAAATGTCCACATTTTGGTTAGGATTTATGTAAAAATTTTGCCCCCCACACCCCTCTCAAACATGAACATTTTAAACCAAAAAGGTTTTCAGAAATTGAAACAGAAATTTTAGGTTTTTGTTTGTGTAATGAATAAACTGAATTTTGTATATAGAACATACTGATAAATACATTTTTTTAAATTTCCCCATTAAAAGTAACTTGCATTTTTCAACAAGCTATAGTTCTAACTTCACGGAGGAGAAAACGGTGACATTAAACTAGTTTAACTGAGTGTTTTCCACCCGTTTCTTCACTCTGTGTCACACCTACCACTCTTCCATTTCTCCCTCCCTCTCTCACTCTCCATTTTTAAGATCTCCATCTTTACAGCAATAGGCTTGTTGCTTACTTTCCACTGTTTTAATATTTCTGATCTTTTCAACAGTGATGTGGCAGAATATACAATGGGCATAAAAGAAACATTTCCAATTATATTTTTTCATTTTAAACAGCCTGAAAGGACTGTATTCGCTAAAATAATCTTTAGCTAATTGCCTTGACTCTACTGATTTGTAATACTGATAGTAGGTTATGCACCTAATAAAAATTCCTCTGCCTTTTAATTTTGTATTGTCTTTACTTACTGATGACCCTTTAGCACCCTTTGGGCCAGGGGGACCCTGAATGGAGGAAAGAGAAAAATATATCATTAGCATTAGGCAAAAAATGTGAAGTCATTTCATAGTCATTTGAATTTTTCAATAAATTCACTTCAGCCACGTTTGTGCCCGTTTTTTCATTTTCTGAGGACATTTGAAGAGTTTGACTTTACTTGCTTATTAGTGAACATCAGAAATGTATTATTAATATTAACAAAGCAATTCAAAGTGCTACACAAATATTGATGAACTTAGCTGTGCAATAACCCGTGGAAGTGTGTAGCACACGATTAGCCATATTTCATGGAAGCTGAGGTACAAAGCATTTACATGACTTGTCAATGGTCACACATTGCATCAGCGGCAGAGCCAGATTGTTTGACTCGCAGTTCTGTGCTTTTGCCACTTGACCAAATGGCTTTTCGATTTCAACTACATACCGGTAATCCTGGTGGACCTGGAGGTCCAATTGGACCAGAAGGACCAGTGATACCCTAAAAAGTAAAGGCAAAATAAAGTTAATTTCAATGTATTCATGTTGGTCATCATCTATGTACCATAAGCTCAGATTTCAGATTTGGGTGCTTAGTGACTGATGACTAAGTATAGAATAAAGCCACTGTCCTGCAGGCTTATCCATGGAGGTGTGAGAGTCTACACACAGAGATCAATGTACTGTCCCAGGGCCTGAATCTTTAAAAGAGCCACCTCGTTTCCAGGTCTCACTTTTTTCCATTAGAGATAGGCCCAAGCTGCCCACTTCCCTGACCTTTCAGAGCACAGGGATTCAGCATCTCTTTAGAAGGACAGGTCCAAATCCCTAAGACCAAAACCAATTTTGGATCTGGATCAGAACTTCCCTTCATTTGAATTCCCTTAAGCTGAATAACTTCCAGCTGGTGCCCATCACAAGCTTCCACAGTATGGGATATTTGTGTAGGAAATGTCATTAAAGAGCTAGCAAAAGCACCCTGTGTCATGCTGAGATGATGCCTCTGACCAGAAAAGGCCAACTCTACTATGAAAAAGCCATCTGATGAAAGGAACAAGGTTTTAATCCTTTAAGCCCAGTATGAAGCTCAGCATCGCTTCCCAGGCACATTTAAGGAAAGTCTCACGAATGACTCCAAAGTGCCCCTAAAAACACCTACCTGCTCTCCTTTAGGTCCGGATGAACCCTGGGGTCCTGGGAGACCTCTGTCACCCTTTTCTCCCTGCTCACCAGGGGGCCCAATGAGGCCAATTAAACCTGGATGACCCTAGAGAAAATAAATAGCAGAGTTTAATTAAGATCAGCTGTGTCATACTCTGGAAGGTGTTGAGTGTGAGAAACTCCTACAGGAGAACCCATCTGTAAAAGGAAGAAACTAAACAAGTGGAAGAAAAGTGTTTGTACCTTTTGGGAATCTGGGGATGAGCAGGCACAAGGAAAGTGTTTGTAGCTGAGCATGAAAAGCGGCCAAAAATGCCCACAACTCCTAGTGTAATGAAAAACACTAGCTTTTTGCTAAAGGAATACTGTAAATATGATAACAGAAGGGGCACTGCTGTACTCTGGAGTCTGTTCTTTTCATACACTGGCATATGTGATGTTAATTTCTAGTTACTGCCTCTTTCTTTGCCTCTTGCTAACTGCATGCGCTACACAGCCATGATAACTAGAGATCGCATAGGCACATAAGCATAACAGAATGGATCAGTTTAGTTTCCTGCGTAATGTATCTATGCCAGGTAACTCCCAGGAAGGTGTTAAACATAAGCCATGGATTCCAATGTGTAATGTTACACACTGAACTATGGGGAGAAATTTCTTCCTGACCCACTTACAGGGCTTCCTGGTCAATGAACCCATCTGATACTCAACATATATACCCTGAAGATTCATAACTGAGGTAGTTGTCATGATCAACACCTCTTGTATGCTAGAGGCCTGCTCTAAGGAACTGCCTAACACTATTATATCCTGATGTTATGATATCCTCAACAGTCCCTCTTTCTGTTTTAGCACATCCTGTGGTGAAAACAGTGAATTCTGGACCAATGCGGAATCTTACTGTGTACTGTGCATAGAGGGATACATCTATTCCCATGCAGAGAGACTGCACAAGGCCTATGCACCATTTCAGTCTCATTTAAGAACTCAAAATAGGGTTTATAGTGGACGTAACCAGTGCAGAGACCTTGTGAAGCTTACTTCACAGGGGTGGATTTTACCCCAAAAGCTACAGAATCTTATAATATACACGTCATCACCATAGCATCACTACTGACATCTATTATGTACTGTCCCGAGAGTTGGGAGTGGGAAGGGGGGGAATCAATGACTTTGAAAATAAAAGTATCTGAACATGTTTTATGTCGCAGTCTCACCTTTTCACCTTTAGGACCTGAATCTCCCTTAAGACCAGGTAAACCAGGCGGGCCCTTAAAAAAATAAATAAAAGAAGAGGAAACTCAGATAAAAATAATATACGCCAAATGCAAAATTCTGTATATAAGTAACCAAACAACTGGGACTATAAAGACATACCAGTGGGCCTGGAGGACCATCGGGGCCTGGGGGACCGGGGAGTCCTTGTTCACCCTGTAAAACAATGCAATCCACTCCGATTAGGCATTCATAGTAGAGGTTGTCTAGTGGTGAAATTCTAGATTTGAGCACCTCAAACTTTACCCCTCCATATGTGAACTCTGTGGCTTGGGCCCATCTCTAGAAAAAAGGATTCATTCTATAACCATCATTAAATGTATATATTTTAACCTTAATTTTAACACCCAATTAGAAATGCTCCAGGAGCAGGCACATGTTCTGGGCCTGATGCAAAGGCCACTGACGTCAGGAGTCTTTCTAGCAA
This sequence comes from Chelonoidis abingdonii, assembly GCF_003597395.2. NCBI lineage: Eukaryota > Metazoa > Chordata > Testudines > Testudinidae > Chelonoidis > Chelonoidis abingdonii. Next base: position 19,019,640 of record NC_133792.1, on the reverse strand, counting down.
CTTTAAGGAGCTTTGGATCCAGTCTTCTGAAATTAAAATAAACAAACAAAAAAGCAAAACACAAGGCCCAGTCTTGAAGTCCTCCTTTACTCCTGACTAAGTGGCAATGAGAATTTTGCCCAAGTGCACCAAAGAAACGAAAGTTAATAGGACTATGGCTCCCGTGTGCCTAAGTCTCTTTTGAAAATGGGAAGTAGGCGCTTTGGGAAATTTTACCCTAGAGCTTCTTCAACCTTTAATCAAAAATGAAAGCCAAACGCACACAATTACCCTTGACTTCCTTGTTCTACCATAAGTAAAATAAATACCAACTCACCCCATCCTTCCCACCCCAAAACTCAGCCAAAAGCCATGGAAAAGAACAGATATTCCATCATGCTATAAAAGTCAGCAGACTTGGCCTCTATTGGATCACTGAGGGGAGTGGGGGAGTGAATTCTAGAGCTAGGGCCCCTCTACTAAAATCACTGAGCCGCCAGACATCAGGCATTCAAGTCTGGAGACTGTTCGCTTCTGTGGCCCAGCTACACTGGTGCCGGGGGCAAAAGGCATCCCCTAAGAGAGATGATTTACTGTAAGGCCTGGTCATTATTCCTGTTCAAAAGCTTGCTGGGACTACTCTCAGTTTTTTAAATACTCACCACTGGGCCAGGAATTCCTCGAAGGCCATCAGGACCAGGTTTCCCTGGAGCTCCCTGGGGACCAACAGGACCTGTCTTTCCAGGAGGTCCTTCCAGACCAGATTCACCCTGGTGGCAAGCGACAAAGTGATTCAGTTTTCAATTGCTCTTTAAATAGCTGAATTACAGTTGATCAGAGCTAGTGTGATGCATGCAACTCCCTCCCTATTATATACCTTCTGGCCACACACCATCCTGCTCTCTACTGCACCCACTGAAAGCCAAATCCTGGAGTTGCAGTACTCTTCCATTTCCACCTGTTTACTGACTAACCTGCAGTAGTACTGCTTAGACCGTACGCTCTACCATCTTTTTGTTCAGCGTTTGTACAGCACCTGACACAATAGTGTGTGACTAGGGCCCCTGGGTGCCACCACAACATACATCATAACTAATAACAATAATAATAATAATAATGTAACTTACAATACCATTTGCAACACGATTCTAATTTTGGCTCAACGTTGTTATTGAGATAATCACTGTTTGCGAATATCATGTTTGCTTTATGATATTATAGAGTCCTGTATACATGGTGCTATTGGCAAAACAGTAAATGACACTTTGGATAGCAAAAACATATCCCAAAGCCCTTTACAATTCCATAAATATCCAGTGGAATTTGTTAAACTGCAAAACAAGCACTTAGCAGGTAAGTTTTCATTTGAAGTTGATGGCCCCAAATTCCAGGTTTGATGGTTTGTTGAAATACAAAGTGAGACGACATTCTGTTCTTCCTACACAAGATTTTATGAGGTGTTGCATACAAAGGGCTGCAGAGGGCACAGCTGAAGGTCCTGATTTTATCAATATATGTTTATCCCTTACCTTGGCTCCTTTCTCTCCTTGTCTTCCTTCAGGACCTGCTGGACCAGGAGGACCCTAGTGAGAACATGAAACAGAAGCAATAGCATCTTAGACCACAGTTCATCTGGAATGGCTGTGGTGGTATTTACAGAGATACTGTAAACAAGAAGGAAAATAATATGAAGGTGGCTATCTGCCAATGGCCTTAAAAATTAACACCCTTATAAATTAACCTTCTACCCTTCTCAGATGAACATTTGGCAAAGAAATCCTGAAATAGGATGGGAGAGCCACATGTTTTATCTCATTTATTTTGGTTACCAATAACCTGATCTAAAGCCCATCAAATTCAATAGGCACCTTTCCATTAACTTCCATCAGCTTTGGATTGGCCTCAACCGTCGCCAATAAACTACTGCATTTCAGTATGTGAATTTTCTCACATTTTGTTCTTAGTTTCAGAAAATAAATTATTCTGAGTTACTGATTCCGTTTTTGGGGGTACACACTTGTGAGCACCCCCCAAGAGACGCACATGCATACATTTTTGGGAGAGCTGGTGCCAAATTCCATTGTCTTGTGGACTCCACGAGCAGTGAACTCTGCCTGTTGGTGTTTGCAGGATCAATCCATAAACAGGCAGGCAAATACAGATCAAGATATTTCCTTAACAATTGTTTTCAGCATATATTACTTTTACTGACCATTTTACACACAGGCCAGAACTCCAGCTGGTTTAAATAGGCACAGCTCCACTGACTTTTGCCCATTTGCGCCAGTGCAGGCTCTGGCCCCATATTTCTATACATCAATATGACAATATTGCAAGATTGATACTGAAGTGACAAATGTTGCCATGCAAAGCAGATATTTACCATTTGATCAGAACTTTAAGAACTTTACTGAGTGAACTGATTGGGTAAGGTCTGTTAGAATTAAAGCATAATAATGATACTAATTTCAGAAATCTCATTAAAATGTACATGAAACAACATTCTAACAAATTAACTTACCCTCTTCCCCGGGGGACCTGATGGGCCTGGTTCTCCAGTTGGACCACAGAGATCCTGGGTAAAAGCTGAAAAGAAAACACTCATAATTGTATCTGACATGTAAAAGAAACAGAGCAGGTATTCTACATGGGACCTGACGCGATTCTATTTGCATTAAAATTTGAATTAAGAGAGCAGAGACAATATGAGGCTATAGTGCTAATCAGAAGGGCTGATATCTGCCACATTTTTACCCCATCTTATGATGTAAGTACAAAGGGTGACTTTTTCTCTACGGGAAAAGTGATAAATGGACAAAATCAGACTTAAAGAGGCAATATTACAAAAACCTGTGGAGAGCTTCACCCCCCTTGGCCACACTATAGCAAACCTTAAGGTGGCCATCCTGCACCAAAAAACTTCAGGAACCAGACTTCAAAGGGCAACTGCTGAGCTTCATTCATACGCAAATTTGCATCACCATCAACTCAGGACTAAACAAAAGACCTGGTGAATTGGCTTGCCAATAACAGAACCATTTTCTCCTCCCTTGGTTTTCTACACCTCACTGCCTAGAACAGGGCCTCATCCTCCTGTATATAACTAACCTTGTTATCTCTAGCTTTGCTTGCTAGCATACTATATAACCTGCCCCTTGAAATTCCACCCAATATCAATGCGTACTGACGAAGTGGGTATTCACCCGACGAAAGCTCATTGCTATCAAAGAACGTCTGTTAGTCTATAAGGTCCATCAGGATTCTCTGCTGCTTTTACTTGAACTATAAAGACATCTTAAAACTGAAAAGGGAACAACATAATATACTCAAGCTAAAAGTCACTGCTGGGGTCCAGAAATTACTGGACAGTTAGACTTAGAAGAGCGGTGAGATGATCACACGCACAATGAAGTCAGGTACTATAGTCCCAGTAAAGAAGTCATAGGAGTTTGGTGCGTAAGCTACAACCTGTTGTCCCTTTGAAAATCTTCTCCCGACAGTCTCCTACATTTCTAGTGATCTGGGCAAAGTTAGACATAGGAAGAGGATTCAAGCAGAAGGTGAATACCATACCTAAATCTTACAGACCTTGTTTCCCAGGAAATGTACTTTACAGTTGACCAGGTTCACCATCACATCACCTTTGCACCTGTGGACCATCTTGACCCTCGAGAGGATATGAAGATTTATATCTCATGAATTGCTTCTCCATCCAGGGTGAAAGCAGTTATTTCGTGACTGCCTCACGAGATCATTCTGAATGGTTGGACTTACACTGGGCCAGGTTTCTCCAGGGGGCCAGGACACCAGGAAAACCAACTGGCCCGTGCGAAAGAAGAGAAAAATATTATTCCCCATTCAACTGCGGTATATTATTGTTTACTGGAGAACTTCTAAAGCAACATGTATGCCATTATTCCAGACACAAACTGAAAGCGCTACTGTAAACATACAAAGCCCTTGAGACACATAGCCTTGATCATGTTCAAGTCAGCATTCCCAAAGCCGCGGTCTGGACAAGGGTATTCACCCACAACCAGTCTGTTGCTATAAGGTGCTCACAAGGATCTCTGCTGCTTTTCCAAAACTGAAAGGTATCCGGATTTGGACCATGGCTATCGATACATGGAGAAGGGAGCTGTGAAGTTCAGATCCAGGATCAAGAAGTTTTAAAAAGTTTTATGGATGTTAAATATATCACATTTTTGGTTACCCATTTATAAAACTTGAGGCAAGTCCATAAGAACTTTTTCGTAAACTTTGAGACGGTTTGGAGCTGAGATTTGTTTGATTAATTAGAGTCGCAACAAGATATAGAGCGCTAACTTGAGCCTCTGTTAGGAAAGGACTGAATATCCTAGTATTACTGAATATTATAGAACTAGGCAGTATTCTCCTAAAAAATCCAATGGAATTGGTTTGTGCAACTTGGACACCTCCTAAGTATGGTTTCATTGCCTGCTAAGCATGTCACATTCCCAGCATCTTGGAACACCAGCTTAAAAGGAACCTCGTTTAAGCCACATTTCTATCAGAGGGCTACTTACCCCCCGAGGGCTTCTTCGTCCTCATACAACGCTGTGGATCCTATTAGGGCAATGGAGGACCAGCAGCCGACGCGAGGGGGCAGCTCTCCCTTTCACACTCTTTCCTTTAGGACCTGTATGGGAAAACAGTTTTCCATTAGGCTACAGAAAAAAGCGGTTTATTGTTTATATGTCGAATTACACCTCTCAGGATAGCCTGCATTGTTTATTATAAATACGTTCCTCTGCTCCAAATAATAGATGGCCCTGTTGTTCTGTACTATAGGAGTGTTTAGACTTCTTAGTTCACAATCAAACAGCAGCTTTTTGGTGCAGCCGCGTAACTGCAGCACCATAGTTTATTCGCCCCTAGGATATGCTGACGCCCGCCACGCGCGACCTTTCCTTCCAAAAGGAGGAAAATTCAGGTTCGTATCCTTGGACTGCATGAATGACGCATTATCCACCAGCAATCTTGGGGCTGAAGGGACTCGCAATTTCAACCCCTCAAGACAAACCCTGGGAAAGGACAGACGCTAGAAAAGAACTTAAACTTGTCAGGGAGCACTGAGGGCGAGAGAATTCCAGTGTCCACTAGCCTTAATACAATGTTTCAGAAGGCTCCAGAGAGACAGAACCTTGTACATTCCGCACAGATCTTAATCTTTTTAATATTTCTGCTAGTCTGAACCATTGCCTGAGAAGTTCAACCTGAAACAAAGCGAGCCGCTTGGCAAACAGAAAGAGTGCTGACTTTCAAGGCAATCACACATGTGGGGCCAACTCACCGTATACGAAAGGACATCTATTTTTACCCGCCTTGCACTGCCTTAAGAAGTGCTTAGCGAAACGTTAATCTCAGTTAAAAAACTATATTTATGTATATTTTTAAAATGTACCACTTACCAGGGAGCGCTGAATGATCCACCCTCTTTTATCCGGAAGACCAGGCTCAGGCACAATTCAACCAGGTGCACAGCCTCTATAGGATCGGGGTAGGGGGGAAATTCACATGGAATATTGTTCACTTATAGCAATCTGCATGTGGCTGTGTAGAAAGTTTCCTCTTTTCACTAAAGCCACGCACGGTCATAGAGCTCCAGCAGTGAAAAAATAGAGCTGGTCATAATAGGCAATAATTCCTAGAACTGGTCACTTGCAGGGTTTTTACAAATTCCAACCAGTATCGTTGTGAAAATATTTCTTTCTAATTACATACCCTAACTACCGTATGGGACCATCATTGACTGTTTTTACCCTGTCATATAAGCTTAACCTCGCGACGCACAGATTATCTGAAAGTAAGCTCAAATCTCTCATGAACAGTTACATCCTGGATCTCTAATGACCTGTGACGCAACATTTATTGAAGTCAGTGCCCCATGTGCGATGGCATTTTTTGGAACACTGTCCTAGGAACAGAGGACCGCATCAATATTTGTTTGTAAATCATGGCAGTCATGCAGATGGCAACTATTTCAGTCACACGGCTGGCTGGATTTTAAAGAGGAGGTTTGGAAACAACGGATCTAATATTTGATTCACCTTCAATGGACAGAGTTGTCCTACATCTGTCCCCCTCTCTTCGTATCAATGGATCATCCTCTTTAAAAAACAGCTGCTGTTTCGGTAGCTTTAATGGAAAACTTGCCTGGTTCTTAAAGTTCAAGGGCCAAGGCCCATTGCACGTATCCACAGCTCAAGGTCACCGAGCCTGTTTCTTTGATGTCCTGTGGCAAGCTTCCCATGATTTTCAATGGAAGTAGAGATCAGAGGGCGCCTGGCTAGGTGATGCTTCCTTCTCGCCACAGTCGACATTCACTCCAGGATTCTATTCCACCGGCAGACCTGTGGACCCATTCTGCTCCTGGTGGTCCAGATTGGAAACCGCCTGGCCCAGGGACCTGGGCGGCCCTACTAAGGAAGGAGAGGCATAAATAATGTGGGAGAAAAAACATTACCTTTTGTACCAGATGTGGATATGTAACGATGAAACTGCTAAGGAATCGGATTCGTGAGCCACCTATACTGCATTTGTCCCACACACGGTCTCCCGGAGTCTCACAGTGGTCCGGTACGCAACCCTGTGGAAATATGATATAATGCTATTTTAGTGGGTTACACTCAATCACAGAACACATAGGACGTATAGACCCGAAAACGTCACGTCAGGAAATTACCCTCAGCCCACTGGGCGGGAACGCAGGGAAACCCTTGGACCTTCATCTCTTCGTTACCAAAGAGGCCTATGTTGTTACCTCTTGACCTGTGTTCCCCACTAGCTCCCTAGAGGGGAAAGGATACATATGGTGTATATAATACTATTCCATAGCTGGCCCCCACCCCATCGTCTCCTTGTAGAGTCAATCCGGCAAAGCCCGTTTTTCTCAATGGGCAAGCCAAGCTGGGGCAACATTGATGAATATAAGATAATTTAATGAGCCATAAGCTGACTCACACTCGACTGGTGACCAAGTGGACCTTGTGGGTCATAGGAACCTGTTGGATCCCTGTAGATAAAAAGATTTCAACGCTGGATGGTTATCATACGGACAAACAACTCCGTATTATCAAGATGGAGCAACACAGTGCCACAATCTAAGGAATGAAGCTACTATCAATTGCTAAATGTGGACAACAAATAGACAGAAAAGGGCCTAATTGCGCTCTCGCATCACCAAGTCAATAGTTTCATTCTATGGCACATCAGATCTAGCCTGTAATTCTAGATGGCCGAAGGGTGAACAGAATTGCAACCTACATATGTGCACATGCTTAGGGGGTACCGGAGTTAAGTCTGTACACAAACAACATACCGAGAGTTCAAGTAGGCCACCTTAACGATCTAGACAGATTATTTGGGTTAAAGCTTTCGGGTAAACCCCACTTCTCCCTTGCATACAAAGAAGTGGGTTGTCTACCCGTGAAAAGTTTATGCCCAAATAAATCTGTTAGGCTAGGTGCACTGAGTTTTACCCGAACATAACAATTTTGTACTACATAGTGCAAAATTAGGGACAGAATACTTCTGAAAGTTGTGAGGAACAAAGTTAATATACTGTAATATAACAGTGGGCCATGTTAAACCTACCGTCAAAACACTATAATGAATAGAAAAGTGAAGGGTAGGCACAGATAAATCCGAAGGACAGTAAATGCCAAATCGCAGGCTTGCGTCTCAAAGTCTTATCTCTGCCCCCCAGTATATATGGCACACATGGTTTAACTAAACTCATGATACATTGCCATTCCCGAAATAAAAAGGCATCTAAATTGTTACAAGCTTAACTACTCATGTGAAAGCATCTTATCCACGCCTGAAAATTTTACCTGAGTAGGAAGTTGGATCATGCGCGATGAACACACCTGAAAGGGGTTAAATGAATATGAACGTTGAGCTATAGGGCTAATTCCTGCTGTTAGTAAGAGGGCTGTTTCTGCAATGTTCAAATATAGGGGGCATTATAACAGGGCCCATTTAAATTCTTATTTCCCTGGAAGACCTCTCCATTGTATTTCTTTACAGTCCAAGTCGTCTTATTGTGGGACATTGGGTACATTAGAGCCGCACTCCATTACACGTGATCATAACCCACCTGTCGTGCCAGATAGGGCTTTCTTGACGGTTCACGGATACCTTTACTTCTTTGTCCATCTTGTCATACCCCAATCATGCAAGCTCTTCCATCTCTGCTACATTCCCATAGCAAAGGTACTATCACCCTCAACTTCAGCAGTTAACACCCATACATTTCCGTCATGGAGTGTCTAATCATTGGACCACCTCGAACATCTTCATTTCCCCCCAGGTGGAAGAGCATATGATTCCTTTCTGGTAGCCTTGGCCAATCTCTGTTCCATACATTAATAGGTACTTCGTTCTTATTAACTGCACCTTACCTCTACTTTCCTTTACCTCTTTCCCTTTTCACATCCAGTTATGTATAACACCAAAAAGGGCAATACAGGAAATTAAATAAATTAACTTAGTTAATCCCCATGCAAGTAAGAAAATACGCCAATCTTGCAGAGGTCGCTATCCAGACACTCTGCCAATAACATTGTTCTAGACCCCCACACCCCACGATGGAGGGACAACATGACTGTAAAACAAAAAGACTCATCTTGTATATAGACGAATGGTCCAGATCGCACGC